>NC_041382.1:684131734-684211600 GCF_002162155.2 Triticum dicoccoides
CCCCTAGAGCCCAGAGCCACCCCGCGCCGCACCGCCGCCTCGCAGCCGCGCTGCCGCCGTGCTGCCGCCGCTGCCGTTTTCTCGCGCCGCTCGCCGGAGCCGCGCCGGACCTCGCCGGAGTTATAGCGCCGTTCGTTTTTTTATAAAAACCGGTTCGGTTTTTGTTAGAAAACCCCAGTTCTTTTTTTAGATCGGTTTGCCGGTTTTTTCGGTTTAGTTACTTTGCGGACGTTCATCCATGGGTGGATTGTAGACGTGGTTTGGGTGAGTGAAATCCATGACAGATGTGAGATTGTTAATGAATGGTTCAACTTAAGGTGGCAACTTGAATACACATCTGGGTGGATTGTTTGTTGGGCACCTGGAGAACCCAGGGTTGTCCTAGGATATCCCGGAGTACCCGTGTGATAATCCTATGGTCCGCCACCTAGGCTCAAAGAGAACTAAGATATTTTCATGCTAGAAACTTCCGTGTGCAGCCACAAGCTATTATGGGCTCTAGCATAGTTGAGTAGGTTGCGTGAAGCTCCCGAAGAGGTGGATCAGCAGGTAGAGGGATGTAGGTTGGTATGGTCTGCCCGGAGTAAGGGGTTAATGCTTCTGAAAGACTGTGTCTCGGTCATCCGTTTGTCAAACACCATGTAGTGCGAGAAACTCAACGGAGGATATCGAGTCTTATGGGGAAAAGTGAGCAAACCTCTACAGAGTGTATAAACTAATCATGGTTAGCCATGTCCTCGGTTATGGACATCTTGAGTATCTAGTACTTGGAGTATCATAAGTATGTCATCACTCTAAAATAATATTGTTGGGTTGTTAATTACTTTAATTGGGATTGAGTTAGAAGAACCTTCTCAATGATGTTTCAACTACCATGATAGTTAAATAAAATCAATTCCTTTGTTGTAGGGAAAAATTGGCTTTTCACAAAAACCATAACCATAGAGCTTTCCACCAGCCAAATATGCATATAGTGATAGCATTATTTTGTTCTTGCTCTACTGTGTTAATTTGCCAGCATATTCCATGTGCTGGCCCGTTTTCGGGCTGCAACGTATTATGTTGCAGACTTTTCAGACGAGGAGTAAGGTTCGTTAGGTCATTGCCGTGCAGCTCAGCTATGCCGTTGGAGTTGATGGACTCACTTTATCTTCCAAGCCTTCTACTGTTATCGTATTAGATGGCCTTAAGCCATATTTATTGTAATAAGTTCTCTTTTGAGACATTCGATGTAATAAGTGTGTGATTGCTACTCTGTTATAAATCCTCGAGTACTGTGTGTGTCAGCATTACCGATCCAGGGATGACACTGAAGCGTAGAGACTTGACCGTTTGAGGTCGGGTCGCTACAAGATGGTATCAGAGCACACGCTGAGTGTAGGACACGACCACTAAGCTAAAGCCCTAGATCACTATTCTCTTCTCATTTCTGACTCATCTCCATTTTCTACTCTTTAGGATTGCGGATGCAAGGAACAAGTTTGCACAACCAAATGAAGAAGCACCTTTTGGACGACACTTGAAGGAAGTCACTAGGTACTTGAACATTGGAATACCAAGTTTCACTGGGACTTACAACGCCACCTTACCAGAAGAGGAGTGATGGATGATTCAAGTTCAAGTTCCAGGAAAGACATTCACGCCAGTCACTAAGCCCATAGAGTTTTCCTTTGATGCACCAACCTGGAGTCTAGGAAAGAGTATGGCAGCTCACATCACCATGGGACGCATTGGAGAAGTTTATCATAAGGAGCTTAAGGATACTATCTATCAGATTTGTGGGCGCCGAGATGAACAATGGGAGATGATCAGCACCAGGAAGGATAGATCAATTGCAGCTTTCATCCAGGAATTAAACGAACACATTCGTCGCCAGGAGAACCGGATGTACGTAGGAATGATAGACCTGAAGAAGGCAATGACAAGGATCACGGAACTAGAGGAAGAACTTAAAGCTACACGTGAAGATTATGAGGAGGAAATCGTCATACTAGTGGATAAGAATGCTGACCTGACAATGAAGCTAGGAGTATTCATGGGAGACCCGGCACCAGGAGGAGAAGATGAAGAACCCAAGGAGATTCACCCGGAGGATTACATCATCATCGACGACACCGACTCGGATCCCGACAATAGTGATGATGATTATGAAGACGAAGCTGGAGCAAACATCATGGAGTCTTCAACCGAAGAATATTTTTAGTAGGCCACCACATCAGTAGTAGAATTCCACCATGTAAATAGTATAGTCTGAGCACTTTTGTAACGATAGTTAGATCGATTGTATGCCCTTGCTTGCTTGATTGAGTGAAATGATTGTGTTTGTCTCATGTGCATATGGGTAGTGTTTTCTCATTAGACCTCATTCTATTCTAATCTCTCCCCTCTAAACCCATCAGATGCCTCCGAGACATGACCCCGGATTTACCTTCCCACCGGAGCTCACTCAGTAGATCCAGCAGCAGAATACCCTGATGCAGTTGTTAGTTCAGAACCAAGGCAACAACAACAACAATCCACCACCACCACCACCAGTTGATAACTTAGCCTGATTTCTGAGGTTGCAGCCGCCGGTGTTTTCCAGAAGCACCGAGCCCATAGTAGCGGATGATTGGCTCCGCAGGATTGGAAGGGAGTTAACCACTGCAGGATGTACCGATGCTGATAAGGTGCGTTTTGCCGCACATCAGTTGGATGGACCAGCAGCCTTATGGTGGGAGAATTACACTGTCACCTACCCTATAGCCACTGTTACATGGGATCAGTTTCAGCAAGCTTTCCGTACAGCCCATGTCTCAACTGGAGCTATGAGTATGAAGAAGCGTGGGTTTCGCAACTTACGCCAGGGGAACCGTACTGTGGCTCAATACGCGGATGAGTTTAGCACGTTATCTCATTATGCCCCTGATGATGTGGCCACAGATGCCGCAAAGCAGGAGAAGTTTATGGAAGGGCTGAATGATGAGATGAGCATGCAGTTGATGGTGGCAACATTCAACAACTACCAGGAATTGGTAGATAAGGCTCATATGATTGAAGGGAAGCAGCAGCAGATTGAGAACCGTAAAAGGAAGTATGGACAAGGAAGGTATAATCCAGGAGCTCAGCAGAAGCCTCACCTAACCCCGAACTCGGGAGGACTTGATCATAACCATGGAGGCCACACCCATAATGGAGGAAGTAACCATAATCATACGGGCGCAAGGAATGGGAATGGGAATGGAGCAAGCAACAATCAGAACCGCTCCAATCCAGCCACACCCGCGAAGAGAGACCTAAGCCATGTTACTTGTTTCAAGTGCGGGAAGACTGGACACTATGCCACGGAGTGCCCTGAAGCGAAGAATGGAAACGGTAATGGGAGCGCTGGAAAGAAGCCCAATCCATTCAACAAAGAACAAGTGAACCACGTCAACGTGGAGGAGGTTGAAGAGCAGCCAGACGCGGTGACTGGTAAGTTTTTGGCTAAGTCTTTTACCGCCCTTGTTCTTTTTGATACTGGTGCATCACATTCATACATATCAAGGGAATTCATGGATAAGTTTAAACAACCAACCCAAACCCTTAGGACCCATCTGTTAGTGAGTTCACCTAGAGCAGAGTATATGGCTAGTCGATGGTGTGACCAGATACCCTTAACCATTGGTAGCCATGTTTTTCTGTCCGACCTAATAATCTTGGAGTCACAAGGATTGGATGTGATATTAGGCATGGACTGGATGTCAAAGTATGAAGGAAGCATTGACTGTGTTAGTAAGTCAATTTGTCTCACCACCCCGGAGGGAAAAAGGATCAAGTATGTATCTAGGCATGCGCCAAGGAGTAGCCAATTAAATACCCTCACGGGAGTTGTTCAGGAGGAAGTGCCTGTAGTTAAGGATTACCCGGATGTTTTTCTAGAGGAGTTACCAGGCATGCCACCGGATCGAGACATCGAGTTTTTGATAGAGTTATTGCCAGGCACCGGGCCTATATCAAAGAGACCATTCCAGATGCCCGCAAATGATCTGGAAGATATTAAGAAACAGATCAAGGAGTTACTGGAGAAAGGTTACATTCGACGGAGCTCATCACCATGGGGAGCCCCAGTGCTTTTGGTCGAGAAGAAGGATAAGTCCCTAAGAACGGTTGTTGATTATCGTGCGTTAAATGAGGTGACGATCAAGAACAAATACCCACTGCCGATGATCAATGATTTTTTCGACCAGCTGCAAGGAGCTAAGGTGTTTTCAAAGATCGATCTGCAATCTGAATATCACCAGCTGAAGATACGAGAGAAGGACATACCAAAGACAACATTCACCACACGGTACGGGTTGTATGAATATACGGTCATGTCGTTTGGACCGACTAACGCCCCTGCCTACTTCATGAGCATGATGAACAAAGTGTTCACAGAATATTTGGATAAGTTCGTTGTGGTGTTCATTGATGATATAATGGTATACTCGAAGAACGAGGAGGAGCACAAAGAACATTTGCGTTTAGTTCTTGAGAAACAAAGGGAACATCAGTTGTATGCCATGTTCAGCAAATGTGAGTTTTGGATGAAGTAAGTTGTATTCCTTGGACATGTTATATCGGGAGAAGATGTAGCAGTAGATCCTACCAAGGTTCAGTCAGTCACTGAATGGTTGGCACCCACTTCAGTTAGTGAGATCCGCAGTTTTCTTGGACTCACAGGATACTATCGGAGATTCATTGAGAATTTTTCCAAAATTTCAAAGCCAATGACAGAGTTATTGAAGAAGGATACCAAATTTAAATGGACAGAAGAATGTGAGGCAAGTTTTCAAGAGTTAAAGAATTGTTTGACTACAGCCCCAGTGCTTATTCTGCCAGATATACGTAAGGAGTTTCAAGTGTATTGCGATGCCTCTCGCCTAGGACTTGGAGGTGTGCTTATGCAGGACGAAAGAGTTGTTTCGTATGCCTCGCGACAACTGAAACCGCACGAGTTGAATTATGCCACGCATGATTTGGAGTTGGCTTCTGTAGTGCATGCGTTGTAGACCTGGAGGCATTACCTTATTGGAAATCATTGTGATGTGTACACGAATCATAAGAGTTTGAAGTACATTTTCACACAGAAGGAGCTGAACCTTAGGTAGAGGAGATGGTTGGAGCTTATAAAGGATTATGACATGAAGCTTCACTATCATCCAGGCAAGGCTAATGTCATAGCAGACGCCTTGAGTCAGAAGAGTTATGCTAATAACCTAGGGAGCACGGGATTGCCGAAGGAGTTAGCAGGTGATCTCAGGGAACTTCAATTGGAGATTGTTCCTAAAGGTTTTGTTGCAATAATGGAGGTTCAGTCTACACTGTTAGGAAAGATTCGAGAAGCTCAGAAGGATGACAAAGAGGTTGCCGAGATAAAAGAGAGAATGAGTGAAGGAAAGGCCAAAGGTTTTCGTGAGGATGAGCAAGACACCTTATGGTTCGAGGACCGTGTTTATGTGTCCAATAACACAGAGATCAGGAAGTTAATACTTCAGGAGGCTCATGACTCACCATACTTGATACACCCCGGAAACACCAAGCTGTATTTGGATTTGAAGGAGCGTTTCTGGTGGACTGGCATGAAGAAGGATATTTCTGAGTATGTAGCCGTATGTGATGTATGTTAGAGAGTGAAGGCTGAGCATCAAAAGCCAGCAGGATTGTCACAGCCTATGCCGATACCCGAATGGAAGTGGGATAAACTTGGCATGGATTTTATCACCGGATTACCCAAGACCAAATCAGGATATGATTCTATATGGATAGTAGTGGATCGCTTGACCAAAGTAGCTCACTTTATCCCAGTGAAAACCACCTATACAAGTGCAAAGTTGGCCAAGATATATATGACCAGGGTCGTATGTCTGCATGGTGTTCCGAGGACCATCGTATCAGATAGAGGGACACAATTTACTTCAAAGTTTTGGCATCAGCTCCACCAAACTTTGGGGACAGGGTTGGAGTTCAGTACAGCATTCCACCCGCAGACAGATGGACAGACCGAGAGAGTCAACCAGATACTGGAAGATATGTTGAGAGCCTATGCGCTAGATTATGGATCTAGTTGGGATGATAACTTGCCCTACGCAGAGTTCTCATACAATAATAGCTATCAAGCCAGTTTGAAAATGGCACCGTTCGAAGCCCTGTATGGACGAAGGTGCAGAACACCGTTGATGTGGGATGAAGTCAGAGACCGACAGTTGTTTGGACCAGATTTGATCAAAGAGTCCAAAGAGAAAGTTAAGTTGATCAGAGATGGACTGAAGATAGCTCAGTCCAGGCAGAAGAGTTATGCAGATTCGAAACGCAAGGAAATAACCTGTGAAATTGGAGAGAGAGAGAGAGCATATCTGCGAGTGTCACCCCTGCGAGGAGTGAAACGTTTTGGAGTTAAGGGAAAGTTAGCCCCGAGATTTGTAGGACCGTATCAAATTTTGGAATGTATGGGAGAAGTTGCTTACAAGTTGGAGTTACCTGAAGGACTGTCAGGAGTTCATGATGTATTTCATGTTTCACAGCTGAAGAAGTGGCATGCTGAGATGGCCGATATACTGTTAAGAGATACAGTACCCTTGGAGGCGATTCAGTTGGACAGTGATTTTACCTATGAGGAGAAGCCAGTCAGGATTCTCGAATTTGCCAGCCGAGTCACCCGCAGCAAGGTTATCAAGTTTTGGAAAGTTCAGTGGAGCCACCATACCGAGGATGAAGCCACCTGGGAACGAGAGGATGATCTTCGCAAAGACCACCCACACCTATTCTCTAGCCAACCCGAATCTCGAGGGCGAGATTCATCTTAAGGGGGTAGGTCTGTAACATCCCAAATTTTCAATTTGGAATGTTATACATAGATCATTCATGGATATCATATTTTATTGCATTTCGTTTTGTGATCCTCGAAATCCTAAGCAACTCAAGGACCCTCGGAGAGAGTTGGGGATTTCCCTGTTTTCATATTTGAGTTTTATAAAATATCGAAATGAGGATTTTTGGTTTTAATTATTTTTCTCTCAGAAAATATTTCATATTAAAATATATGAGAGGAGATAATATGACTTCTCCCAAATAAATGAAATATTGGAGGAAAAAGATTAAAATCAAATATTTGTTTTTATCTGGAGTTTATTGCTATTTTATTTGAATTAGAAAAAATGCATGTTTTCCAAAGTTGCATTTTAGGGCCAAGAAAATGATCATCCTATTCTAAATATTTTATTTAGAAGGAGAAATTTTGTTTTGGCATTTTTAGAATTTTATTTTATTTTCTATGATTTTTTTGTTTGGTGGAATTATTTAAAAAAACCGTGCAGTGGCCGACTCGGCCGAAGCCCAGCCGAGCCGGCCCGCTCCCCCGCCGCCATCCTCGAGCAGGAGACCGCGTTGCCGCCGCCGCCCGAACCGGAGTACTGTCGGGACTCCGTTTCCCTCGCGCCTTGCCCCCGTCTCTTATAAGCCGCCCTGACCCCCCCTAGAGCCCCGAGCCACCCCGCGACGCGCCGCCCCGTCGCCCGCAGCCGCGCTGCCGCCGCTGTCGTTTCCCTGCGACGCTCGCCAGAGCCGCCCACCACGCCGGACCTCGCCGGAGGTATAGCGTCGTTCGTTACTTTTATTAAAACCGGTTCGGTTTTTGTCAGAAAACCCTAGTTTGTTTTTTTAGATCGATTCGCCGGTTTTTTTGGTTTAGTTACTTTGCGGACGGTCGTCCGTACATTCATTTTAACGAACGGAGTTCACTCGTTAGTTACAGACAACGAACGCTCATTCGTTAGCCTATTCGTCAGTTTCCTTTTTCTCAGATTTTCCGCGATTATTTTCAATCGCGATTTCTAATCCGATTTTCGTTTTAGTTTATCTTTTCACTCGTTTGTCGGAATCAGGCGATTCAAGCGCCTAGATCTTCGTCTCGAAACCCTCTTTTCCTTTAACCAACTTGAACAAGCTTTTGCTACTATAAAATTTTACCTTAGTCCAGATTAGCAAACGGATCTTGTTTCTTTCGTAGTTTGAGTTTCGTTGCTCCGTTTGATTTGATTCTTTTCGCAAACCGGAGTTCTTAAGTTGAACTTTCTAGTTAGATATACTTATTTGAGATTTACCCTTGTTTCTTTGCTTGTTTTCTTATGTATGCTATTGTTTGTTCGTGATAGAACACCCAGTTTTTATGCATTAGTTCCAATCCTCAAACATTGCAAGGTTAGGATGTGATTAACATGTGGGTTGGGAAGTAGTTGATGAGGTAGAACCTATTGCCTTGTTATATTCAAACCCTTGGGAGTTACTTCTACGTATTGCTTATATTGCTATGCTATGCTCGTAGACGTGGTTTGGGTGAGTGAAATCCATGACAGATGTGAGATTGTTAATGAATGGTTCAACTTAAGGTGGCAACTTGAATACACATCTGGGTGGATTGTTTGTTGGGCACCTGGAGAACCCAGTGTTGTCCTAGGATATCCCGGAGTACCCGTGTGCTAATCCTATGGTCTGCCACCCAGGCTCAAAGGGAACTGAGATATTTTCATGCTAGAAACTTCCGTGTGCAGCCACAAGCTATTATGGGCTCTAGTATAGTTGAGTAGGTTGCGTGAAGCTCCCGAAGAGGTGGATCAGCAGGTAGAGGGATGTAGGTTGGTATGGTCTGCCCGGAGTAAGGGTTTAATGCTTCTAAAAGACTGTGTCTCGGTCATCCGTTTCTCAAACACCATGTAGTGCAAGAAATTCAACAGAGGAGATCGAGTCTTGTGGGGAAAAGTGCGCAAACCTCTACAGAGTGTATAAACTAATCATGGTTAGCCGTGTCCCCGGTTATGCACATCTTGAGTATCTAGTACTTGGAGTATCATAAGTATCTCATCACTCTAAAATAATATTGTTGGTTTGTTAATTACTTTAATTGGGATTGAGTTGGAGGAACCTTCTCAATGATGTTTCAACTACCATGATAGTTAAATAAAATATATTCCTTTTGTTGTAGGAAAAAATTGGCTTTTCGCAAAAACCATAACCATAGAGCTTTCTACCAGCCAAATATGCATATAGTGATAGCATTATTTTGTTCTTGCTCTACTATGTTACTTTGCCAGCATATTCCATGTGCTGACCCGTTTTCGGGCTGCAACGTATTATGTTGCAGACTTTTAGACGAGGAGTAAGGTTTGTTAGGTCATTGTCGTGCAGCTCAGCTATGTCGTTGGAGTTGATGGAGTCACTTTATCTTCCAAGCCTTCTGTTGTTATCGTATTAGATGGCCTTAAGCCATATTTATTGTAATAAGTTATCTTCTGAGACATTTGATGTAATAAGTGTGTGATTGCTACTCTGTTATAAATCCTAGAGTAATGTGTGTGTCAGCATTACCGATCCAGGGATGACACTGAAGCACAGAGACTTGACCGTTTGAGGTCGGGTCGCTACATCCATTTAAGGAATGCAGTTTTGACATCCATTTGCCAGATTTAATAAAATGCGGCAATTTCTAACATGATTCAGACAGACTTAAGCATCGATACGAGTGAGAAAATCTCATCGTAGTCAACACCTTGAACTTGTCGAAAACCCTTTTGCGACAATTCAAGCTTGGTAGATAGTAACACTACCATCAGCTTCCGTCTTCCTCTTGAAAATCCATTTATTCTCAATGTCTTGCCGATCATTAGGCAAGTCCACCAAAGTCCACACTTTGTTCTCATACATAGATCCCATCTCAGATTTCATGGCCTCAAGCCATTTTGCGGAATCTGGGCTCATCATCGCTTTCTCATAGTTCGTAGGTTCGTCATGGTCTAGTAACATGACTTCTAGAACAGTATTACCATACCACTCAAGTGCGGAACATGCTCTGGTTGACCTACGAGGTTCGGTAGTAACTTGATCTGAAGTTTCATGATCATTATCATTAGCTTCCTCTCTAGTTCGTGTATGCATCACTGGAACTGATTTCTGTGATGAGCTACTTTCCAATTCGAGTGAAGGTACAATTACCTCATCAAGTTCTACTTTTCTCCCACTCACTTATTTTGAGAGAAACTCCTTCTATAGAAAGGATCCATTCTTAGCAACAAAGATCTTGCCTTCGAATCTGTGATAGAAGGTGTACCCAATAGTTTCTTTTGGGGATCCTATGAAGACACACTTCCTCCAATTTGGGTTCGAGCTTATCAGGCTGAAGCTTTTTCACATAAGCATCGCAACCCGAAACTTTATGAAATGGCAGCTTAGGTTTCTTGCCAAACCACAGTTCATACAATGTCATCTCAACGAATTTAGATGGTGCCCTATTTAACGTGAATGCAGTTGTCTCTAATGCATAACCCCAAAACGATAGTGGTGAATCCGTAAGAGACATCATAGATCGCACCATATCTAATAAAGTACGGTTACGACATTCGGACACACCATTACGCTGTGGTGTTCTAGGTGGCGTGAGTTATGAAACTATTCCACATTGGCCAAACTTGTAACTCAAATATTCACCTCCTCGATTATATTGTAGAAACTTTATTTTTTTTCTTGTTACGATGATTCTCCGCTTCACTCTGAAATTCTTTGAACTTTTGATGTCTACTACACAACCTTCTTCTTGTAGACGTTGTTGGGCCTCCAAGTGAAAAGGTTTGTAGGACAGTAGCAAATTTCCCTCAAGTGGATGACCTAAGGTTTATCAATCCGTAGGAGGCGTAGGATGAAGATGGTCTCTCTCTCAAGCAACCCTGCAACCAAATAACAAAGAGTCTCTTGTGTCCCCAACACACCCAATACAATGGTAAATTGTATAGGTGCACTAGTTCGGTGAAGAGATGGTGATACAAGTGGTATATGGATGGTAGATAAAGGTTTTTGTAATCTGAAAATATAAAAACAGCAAGGTAACTAATGATAAAAGTGAGCACAAACGGTATTTCAATGCGTTGAAACAAGGCCTAGGGTTCATACTTTCACAAGTGCAAGTCCTCTCAACAATAATAACATAATTGGATCACATAACTATTCCTCAACATGCAACAAAGAGTCACTCCAAAGTCAGTAATAGCGGAGAACAAACGAAGAGATTATGGTAGGGTACGAAACCACCTCAAAGTTATTCTTTCCAATCAATCCGTTGGGCTATTCCTATAAGTGTCACAAACAGCCCTAGAGTTCGTACTAGAATAACACCTTAATATACAAATCAACCAAAACCCTAATGTCACCTAGATACTCCAATGTCACCTCAAGTATCCGTGGGTATGATTATACAATATGCATCACACAATCTCATATTCATCTATTCAACCAACACATAGGACCTCAAAGAGTGCCCCAAAGTTTCTACCGGAGAGTCAAGATGAAAACGTGTGCCAACCCCTATGCATAGGTTCATGGGTGGAACCCGCAAGTTGATCACCAAAACATACATCAAGTGTATCAATAGAATACCCCATTGTCACCATGGGTATCCCACGCAAGACATACATCAAGTGTTCTCAAATCCTTAAAGACTCAATCGGATGAGATAACTTCAAAGGGAAAACTCAATCCATTACAAGAGAGTAGAGGGGGGAAGAAACATCATAAGATCCAACTATAATAGCAAAGCTCGCGATACATCAAGATCATATCACCTCAAGAACACGAGAGAGAGAGAGAGAGAGAGAGAGAGAGAGATCAAACACATAGCTCCTGGTACATACCCTCAGCCCTGAGGGAGAACTACTCCCTCCTTGTCATGGAGAGCACCGGGATGATGAAGATGGCCACTGGAGAAGGATTGCCCCCTCCGGCAAGGTGCCGGAATGGGTCTAGATTGGTTTTCGGTGGCTACGGAGGCTTCTGGCGGCGGAACTCCTGATCTATTCTGCTCCCCGAAGTTTTTAGGGTATATGGGTATATATGGAAGGAAGAAGTACGTTAGTGGACCTCCGGGTTGTCCACGAGGCAGGGGGGCACGCCCAGGGGCATGGGCGTGCCCCCCACCCTCGTGGGCAGCCCGGGACTCTCCTGGTCCAACTCCGATACTCCGTGGGCTTCTTCTGGTCCAAAAATAAGTTCCGTGAAGTTTCAGGTCAATTGGACTCCGTTTGATTTTCCTTTTCCGTGATACTCTAAAACAAGGAAAAAAATAGAAACCGGCACTAGGCTCTGGGTTAATAGGTTAGTCCCAAAAATAACATAAAAGTGCATAATAAAGCCCATAAACATCCAAAACAGATAATATAATAGCATGAAACAATCAAAAATTATAGATATGTTGGAGACGTATCAACTTTTCAAATGTCTCAGACTTGTGTTTCATTAAGTAGATATACCCATATCTGGTCAAATCATCTATGAAGGTCAGAAAATAGCGATACCCGCCGCGAGCCTCAACACTCATCGGACCGCATACATCGGTATGTATTATTTCCAATAAGTCAGTGGCTCGCTCCATTGTTCCGGAGAATTGAGTTTTAGTCATCTTGCCCATGAGGCATGGTTCGCAAGCATCAAATGATTCATAATCAACTGATTCGGAAAGTCCATCCGCATGGAGTTTATTCATGCGCTTTACAAAAATATGACCTAAACGGCGGTGCCACAAATATGTTGCACTATCATTATCAACTTTGCATCATTTGGCATCAATATTATGAATATGTGTATCACCACGATCGAGATTCAATAAACCATTCAGACTTGGTGTATGACCATAGAAGGTTTTATTCATGTAAACCGAACAACAATTATTGTTTGACTTAAATGAATAATCGTATTGCAATAAACATGATCTAATCATATTCATGCTCAACGCAAACACCAAATAACATTTATTTAGGTTCAACACTAATCCCGAAGGTAGAGGGAGTGTGCGATGGTGATCGTATCAACTTTGGAATCACTTCCAACACACATCGTCACTTCACCCTTAACTAGTCTATGTTCATTCTGCAACTCCTATTTCGAGTTACTAATCTTAGCAAACTGAACAGGTATCAAATACCCAGGGGATACTATGAACACTAGTAAAATACACATTGATTCAATCAATTGTAGTACCTAGACATTCTGAGTACATGCTCACTAGCTGAGCTATTCTCCTCCATCTTGTAGGCAAAGTACTTGTCTGAGGTCGCATACCTCTTAACACGGGCATGAGTCTGAAATATCATTTTCAGCTCTTGGAACATCTTATATGCTCCGTGGCGTTCAAAATGTTTTTGAAGTCCTGGTTATAAGCCGTAAAGCATGGTGCACTAAACTATCAAGTAGTCATCATACCGAGCTTGTCAAACGTTCATAACGTCTACATCTGCTCCTGCAATAGGTATGTCACCTAGCAGTGCATCAAGGACATACTTCTTCTATGCAACAATGAGGATAATCCTCCGTGGCGTTCAAAATGTGTTTGAAGTCTTGGTTCTAAGCCGTAAAGCATGGTGCACTAAACTATCAAGTAGTCATCATACCGAGCTTGTCAAACGTTCATGACGTCTACATCTGCTCCTGCAATAGGTCTATCACCTAGCAGTGCATCAAGAACATACTTCTTGTGTGCAACAATGAGGATAATCCTCAGATCACGGACCTAGTCCGCATCATTGCTAATATCATCTTTCAACTTAGCTTTCTCTAGGAACATGTCAAAATAAAACAGGGGAGCTATACGCGAGCTATTGATCTATAACATAGATATGCAAATACTATCAAGACTAAGTTCATGATAAATTAAGTTCTATTAATCATATTACTTAAGAACTCCCACTTAGATAGACATCACTCGAGTCATCTAAATGATCACATGATCCATATCAACTAAAGCATGTCCGATCATCATGTGAGATAGAGTAGTTTTCAGTGGTGAACATCTCTATGTTGATCACATCTACTATATGATTCACGTTCGACCTTTCGGTCTCCAGTGTTCCGAGGCCATGTCTGTACATGCTAGGCTTGTCAAGTTTAACCTGAGTATTCCGCATGTGCAAAATTGTCTTGCACCCGTTGTATGTGAACGTATAGCTTATCACACTCGATCATCACGTGGTGTCTCGGCACGACGAACTGTCGCAACGATGCATACTCAGGGAGAACACTTATACCTTGAAATTTTTAGTGAGGGATCATCTTATAATGCTACCGCCGAACTAAGAAAAATAAGATGCATAAATTATAAACATCACATGCAATCAAAATATATGACATGATATGGCCATCATCATCTTGTGCCTTTGATCTCCATCTCCAAAGCACTGTCATGATCTCCATTGCCACCGGCTTGACACCTTGATCTCCATCGTAGCGTTGTGGTCGTCTCGCCAACTATTGCTTCTACAACTATCGCTAATGCATAGTGATAAAGTAAAGCAATTACATGGCATTTGTATTTCATACAATAAAGCGACAACCATAAGGCTCCTGCCAGTTGCCGATAACTTTTACAAAACATGATCATCTCATACAACAACGTATATCACATCATGTCTTGACCATATCACATCACAACATGCCCTGCAAAAACAAGTTAGACGTGCTCTACTTTGTTGTTGCAAGTTTTACGTGGCTGCTACGGGCTTCTAGTAAGAAGCGTTCTTACCTATGCATCAAAACCACAACGGTGTTTCGTCAAGTTTGTTGTTTTAACCTTCAACAAGGACCGACCATAGTCAAATTCAATTCGACTAAAGTTGGAGAAACAGACACCCACCAGCCACCTTTATGCAAAACAAGTTGCATGTCTGTCGGTGGAACCGGTCTCATGAACATGGTCATGTAAGGTTGGTCCGGGCCGCTTCATCCAACAATTCCGCCGAATCAAAATAAGACGTTGGTGGTAAGCAGTATGACTATCCCCGCCCACAACTCTTTGTGTTCTACTCGTGCATATCATCTACACATAGGCCTGGCTCTAATACCACTGTTAGGAAACGTAGCATGCAATTTCACAAAAAATCCTACGATCATGCAAGATCTATCTGGGAGATGCATAGCAACGAGAGGGGGAGAGTGTGTCCACATACCCTCCTAGACCGAAAGCGGAAGCATTAGGTTAACGTGGTTGATGTAGTCGAACGTCTTTGCGATCCAACCGATCAAGTACCGAACGTACGACAACTTCGAGTTCAGCACAAGTTTAGCTCAATGACGTCCCTCGAACTCTTGATCCAGCAAAGTGTCGAGGGAGAGTTCCGTCAACACGATGCGTGGTGATGGTGATAGTGAAGTGATCCGCGTAGGGCTTCGCCTAAGCACTATGAAGATATGACCGGAGGCGTAAACCGTTGAGGGGGGCACCACACACGGCTAACAATTGTTGGTGTGTGTTCTAGAGGTGCCCCCTTCATATATATATATATATAGGTTGGAGGGGAGGGGAGGCAGCCAAGGGGGCGCCCCAAGTAGGAGGAATCCTACTTGGGGTCCTCCCAGTTCGGCATCCCCCCTTTCCTATTCCTATCCGGGGTAGGAAGGGAAGAGGGGGAAGGGGGAATCCTATTCCCTTTTTACTTTCCTCCTTCCCCTTTCCTACTCCAATTTGGCCAGCCCATATGGGAGGGGTGCACCTGCCCCTTAGGGGCTGGTCTATCCCCCTCTTCACCCATTAGGGCCCATGTAGATGCCGGGGGATTCCCGGAACCCCTTCCGGTGACCCGATATGCACCCGGTACCCCCGAAACAGTTCCAATGTCCGAATATCATCGTACAATGTATGAATATTTACCTCTCGAACATTTCAAGACTCCTCGTCATGTTCGTGATCTCATCCGGGACTCCGAACAACATTCAGTCACCAAATCACATAACTCATATAATACAAAATCATCATCGAACGTTAAGCGTGCGGACCCTACGGGTTCGGGAACTATGTAGACATGACCGAGACACATATATGGTCAATAACCAACAGCGGAACCTGGGTTCCCATATTGGTTCCTACATATTCTACAAAGATCTTGATCGGTCAAACCGCAATGACAACATACGTTATTCCCTTTGTCATCGGTATGTTACTTGCCCGAGATTCGATCGTCGGTATCCTCATACCTAGTTCAATCTCATTGCCGGCAAGTCTATTTACTCGTTCCGTGATGCATCATCCCGTAACTAACTCTTTAGTCACATTGCTTGCAAGGCTTATAATGATGTGCATCACCGAGAGGGCCCAGAGATATGTCTCCAATACTCGAAGTGACAAATCCTAATCTCGATCTATGCCAAGCCAACAAACACCTTCGGAGACACCTGTAGAGCATCTTTATAATCACTTAGTTATGTTGTGACGTTTGATAGCACACAAGGTGTTCCTCCGGTATTCGGGAGTTGCATAATCTCATAGTCAAAGGAATATGTATAAGTCATGAAGAAAGCAATAGCAATAAAATTTAACGATCATTATGCTAAGCTAATGGATGGGTCTTGTCCATCACATCATTCTCCAAATGATGTTATCCCGTTCATCAAATGATAACACATGTCTATGGTTAGGAAACTTAACCATCTTTGATTAACGAGCTAGTCTAGTAGAGGCTTACTAGGGAGACAGTGTTTTGTCTACGTATCCACACATGTATCAAGTTTCTGGTTAATAAAATTCTAGCATGAATAATAAACATTTATCATGATATAAGGAAATATAAAATAATAACTTTATTATTGCCTCTAGGGCATACACTAGTACGCGTCGGTGTTATACAAACGGTTTTTAACCCCTTTCCGCGGCGGCATTTGGAACCGTCACTAAGTGAGTGTGGGCGATAGGGGGGTCCTTCCCACATGACCCAGAAATCGTCAGGGATAGGCCCTCCTGGGACACAGGCTGGGGCCATGTGCGATCGGGCAAGGCATCAAAACCCAATCATTTCCGTAAGTATGTACATCCCACATGGTGAATCCCAGGAAAACATTTCCGTAGGTATGTACATCCTACACGGTGAATCCGAGAAAAACATTTCTGTAGGTATGAACATCCCACACGGTGAATCCCAGAAAAACATTTCCGTAGGTATGTACATCCCACACGGTGAATCCCAGAAAAACATTTTCGTAATTATGTACATCCCACACGGTGAACCCTAGAAAAACATTTCCATAGGTATGTATATCACACACAGTCAATCCAAGGAATACGTTTCTGTTCTTATGTACATCCCACACAGTCAATCCAAGGAAAACATTTCCGTTCGTATGTACATCCCTCACAGTTTTATGTGTAGGATCATGTGTAAAAGGTGTAACTACCACACACGGTCTGCCATGGTTAATTGTTTGCTTTTATCAACTACATCACACACGATTTGATGAAGAAAACTGTGTGGCATTGGGCTATCCATCGCAAGCGCTTTTATTGCTAGAACCATTTGCAAAGGTCCATGACACATTTAGCATGTTTATTAGTTTACAATTAACAATTCCAGTATTACGCAAATTCACATTTCATATCAAATAGTTGTTTGACAATTTCATATCAGGCACATAAATATATTATAACATCACAGTACGATAGCTACATGAAAATAGCATAGTACAACATATAGCTAGTTCAACTTCATAAGAACAACATATTCATTTCCCTAATCGAGATCATCCAGGCTCGTCTTATCCACCTCTGCTTTCAGTTCAGTAAGAACCTGTTTTGCACTGGCCAACTGGGAAAGTGCCTCCTCCTTCGCTAACACCATCTTAGCAAAGTCTGATTTAAAAAATCTGAGCTCATTCTCCACCTTCCTCTTTTTATCCTGCATCTTCAAATATTCTTCAGCGTTGACAACAGTTTCTCTAAGCCTACGTCTGTTCTCTTCTCCATACATGCTCTAGAACTTCTCTAGGCACATCTTCAAAGACTGTGGCCTCTCTTGATCAACACACTCCAGGTAAGAACACTTCCGTTCATCCTATAATATTTAAAACTAGATCAGTAACAATTGTAGGGGAAATGGGTTTATAGCAACATAGAAAATCACCAATGCTTATTTTGAAAAACTAAAGAAACATGTTAATTATGACATATCTTCTCAAAAAGATCAATGTGCAAATGAATTAATTGCTTCTGAGACAACAACCAAATTCCGGAACATTAGAAGCTATAATTAACTACAACAACGCTACAAGTTCTTACTCATGTACAATAAATGACAAATCGAACATCTTATGAGGAAGGTAAATATAACTGCAACAGCATAGCGGAAGTGTTTGGATGATAGCAAATTGATACAAACAGGTGTGTACATGCACAAATTTAGTAACATAGAACAAATAGCACTAAGGTCGTCCACTATGTGTGCCAAAACTGGGGTAAAGACAACTGTTGCTACATCTCGCGCCGGTGCCCTGCAGTGGCGAGCCGATGCAACGGGGAAAAATCAGGGACCCGGACTCCGGAGAATGTAGTTGCTCTGATGCCCAGTTCCTTCGTGCCACAAAGATTTAGTATTTTACTGCTTGGCTGCTCGGACGTGTGGACCAAAGTTGGTTGCACAAACTGCTGATACGGTGCCAAATAATTTTCTACTGGCACCATTGGTGAGATGGCAACAATTTAAGATACTAGGTACAAACTGTGACACTGTGTTAGGATGCGTTTGGTTGAAGGTGTGCTATGAATGCGTTGGGACCGTGACAATGTCTGAATCACATCTAACAAATGATTTGTAACAACGAAAGAGGGTCTAACCTTCTCTGCACATGCCAGAAACTTCCTCCCACTATCCACAGATTCAAATGCAACTAGCTTCACGCATGGAGATTGATGGTGACAACGAGCAGATAGATCTTCAGCCACCCTGCTCCATTCGTTGCCACTGATGGTCCTAGGGAGCTAGAGGAAGAAATGACTCAAATCGACCGCCAGGTAAAAATCCTTCATTCCAAGTCATAGCCTGAGAGAGAGAAGAGAGGCATATCCGGGTGGTGAAGGAGTCGTCGACGGAGGAGGAACCGCTAGAGAGGTCTTTGAAGAAGACCATGGTGACCCCGGTGGTAGGATGCGAGACGGCGAGAGCGAGTAAGCGGTTATAGCTTAGGAAGGAAGGAAGGAGGAAACATGGGAAATGTGACTTGTGGTCGGGGAGAAACGGGGGTGGGGAGGGGGGTGTCGGTGTCAAAACCGGCGGATCTCGGGTAGGGGGTCCCGAACTGTGCGTCTAGGCCAGATGGTAACAGGAGGCAGGGGACACGAAGTTTTACCCAGGTTCAAGCCCTCTTGATGGAGGTAAAACCCTACGTCCTGCTTGATTAATATTGATGATATGGGTAGTACAAGAGTAGATCTACCACGAGATCAGAGAGGCTAAACCCTAGAAGCTAGCCTATGGTATGATTGTATGTTGTGATTGTTGTCCTACGGACTAAAACCCTTCGGTTTATATAGACACCGGAGAGGGTTAGGGTTACACAAGGTCGGTTACAAAGGAGGAGATATCCATATACGTATCGCCTAGCTTGCCTTCCACGCCAAGTAGAGTCCCATCCGGACACGAGACGAAGTCTTCAATCTTGTATCTTCATAGTCTAACAGTCTGGCCAATGGAGATAGTCCGGCTATCCGGAGACCCCCTAATCCAGGACTCCCACAGTAGCCCCTGAACCAGGCTTCAATGACGATGAGTCCAGCATGCAGTATTGTCTTCGGCATTGCAAGGCGGGTTCCTTCTCCGAATACATCACAGAAGAATTTGAATACGAGGATAGTGTCCGACCCTGCAAAATAAGTTCCACATTCCACCCTAGAGAGAATAATATTTTCGCAGATCTAGTGACGTTATGTCATGGCCCGGTGATTATTCGAACCATTTCTTCTAACCAGCCCCACACATAACGTGAGGCAGTTTTTCAACACGTCTTGTCAAAGCAGAGATCGTGTCCCCTTATTACGGGATTCTCATCAATACGGGCGTGGGTAACCCAACCGCGCCATCAATTGCTCCGCTTGGGGGATAAGCGAGTTTTACCAGGCAAGTGGGGAAGCTTAGTTTTGTCCGCCCATATAAAGGGATAAGGATTCACCTTTCTATCCACGCCTTCTTCCTCCTTTGCTCATCCGCTCCCGCACACTCGAGCTCTAGTGCCCAAGTCCTCACTTCCATCTCAACCTTCTCCAACCATGTCCGGAGCGGGAGGCGAGTGGATGGTCTCCTCCGTCACGGAGGGAGACATCAAGAAACTGAGGAGAGCCAGATACCTGCCCGACGACATCGCGCACCGGCTCCCAGATGAGGGGCAGCTCATCCCCACCCCCAGGCCCCATGAGAGGGTGGTATTCCTCACCCATTTCCTCCGCGGACTAGGATTCCCTCTCCATCCCTACGTCCGGGGGCTCATGTTTTATTACGGCCTGGATTTCCATGATCTGGCCCCGAACTTCATCCTCAACATCTCAGCGTTTATCGTCGTGTGCGAGGCCTTCCTCCGCATAAAGCCCCACTTCGGCTTATAGCTAAAGACCTTCAACGTCAAGCCGAAGGTGGTGGGCGGCCGCCAGGCGGAGTGCGGAGGTGCCATGGTGGGCAAGATGCCCAACATAACATGGCTCGAGGGCTACTTTGTGGAAACCATAAAGGGGTGGCAATCGGGGTGGTTCTATATCACCGAGCCACGCGACCCCGCATGGGTAGCGGCCCCCGAGTTCCGATCTGGCATCCCCATGCGGCTCACCTCCTGGAAAGAGAAGGGCCTGTCCTGGGGTAGTTCGAAAGAGCTAACTGGACTCCAAACATGTATTCAAAACATGGTGGACAAGAAGCTCAAGCTTGTCAACATAGTCCAGGTTATGCTCATCCGCCGGATACTCCCGTGCCAACAACGGGAGTTCACCTGGTGGGAGTTCAATCCGGCGCAGCACCGGACTCTGAACAGGCTCTTCGACATGACTCATGAAGACGCCTGGAGGGTGCTGTTCAAAAGTGCCGAGGTCCCTCCCCCTACCACTGAGGATCGCGGATTTAGCGCGAAGCACCAAGCCAGTGCGGTAAGCTGCTTTACCTTTCATAGGATACTTATTTTTTATATAGATTGACTCTATGCGGGATCTAAACTCCCGGACCTTTGACAGGACTGGCAGAAGATGGCCGGACAGATTAACTGTCCGACTCCTTTTCCCGAAGGCCCCGCAGACGCTCTTTTGGTGAAGATGCTGACTCCGGCCCCTTATAAGGTGCCGGAGAAGACCAAGAAGGCCAAGGGAACTCGAAAGTGTTCCCGACGCCAGGCGTCATCGGACTCACCGTCCGATGACTCTGCGGTGCACTCTTCCCCTGAAGACGAGGAGGAGGAAGAAGATGCTCCCCCACCGACTGGGGAAGACAAGAAAAGGAAGGCCGCCCCAACTGGGGAGGCCAGAGGGTCCAAGAAGGGAAGGACTCTCCTTCCGGACAGCTCCACCGCCGCCGACGAAAGCGAAGACGAGTGGTTCCCCAGGGCCAACCTCCCGGGGAGATCATAAGTATTTGGATACCAAAGTTACCCATGGGATTCCTTTGTCTCGCTACTTTTCCTAACGCCGAACTCAATTGTGCAGGCCGCCCCGAGCCAATATCGAGGTATCATCGGACGGCTCCCTGGGCTCGTCGGACATGGATAGCGATCCAGTCCCGACCGCCACCTCCCCTCATCCTGCCAACAATGCCGAGGTGTTGTCTCAAGAGGCAATGGATCGAGGGGAGACAGTCTCGGAGGTGCCTCAAGGCGACCTTCCGGACTTCGGGAGCCGCGGGGACGGGGCTCCCGAGAGCTCCGAGTTCGGCCCTCAGCCGAACACTGTGCCGGACCCTCCAGCGGTTCCGGACTCGGGCAGGCGGCCTCCTTCTAAGGGGGGCAAAATGCCTATGCCGGTGACCTCTGTCCATCCAGAGGCACTGGACCATCTGCTGGAAGCGCTTCGCAGTGCTTCCATCGACGAGGAGCACCGCACTATCATGAGTGCGGTGATCCAGAAGGTTCAGTCCGCCAAGAGCGGATTGACTGAAGCCTGCGCCAGCCTTCTAACAGGCTTTGAGGTAAGTGTGTTTAAAATGTAGTAGAAATATTACCGCATAGATAGTAGCCCCTCATGCTTTGTTCGGTGTTCACAAAGAAAAGCCGGACAGAGGATCAAATAATATCGCAGGAGTCTAATATAAGTATGTCAATATGCATATGCAGGCTTCGTTGCTGGCGTCCGCCGCCCTAACTGTGGAGGTCGTCGTACTGAAGCAGGACCTCGAGGGGTCCAAGAAAGAGCTCGGCCTTGCCAAGAGGCAGCTCGAGGAGAACAAGGGTAAGTAATACCCCATTTATAGATATGTATATATAAAAAGGACGTGATTGCAAAATGACAGGATCATTGTATGTTTGCCAGGGGCCACGACCGAGGTGGCGACCCTGAAGCAAGCGCTAACCAAGGCTGAAGATACAGCAGCCAAGGAGCGCACCGAGCAAGAGAAGCACGAGGCTCGGGTGGGCGAGGTGCGGCAAGAGCTCCAGGCTCTCGTGACAAAGCACGAGGCGTTGGAGCTTGACTGAAGACGCGAGAGTCTGAGCTTGCCGCAGCCCTTGAGAGTGCAAAGAGTGCCAAGGCCGAGGCCCAGAAGGCCCTCCAGGAGATTGACGCGATGAAGAAGATAGCGCGGGTAAGGCTTTCTATATGCAAAGCAAGCATGTAAAAGTAAATTACCGATTACTTACCCCAGATCCAGAGCTCTTCAGGAGCATTCACTGATTTGCCCTGCAGTGTGTCCGATGCCGCACAATTTTACCAGGCCGAGGACGGAAGCTTGACGGAGAAGCTGTTCTGGTCTCAGTATGCTGAGGCCGAACATCCGGTGCCGATGAGCGACCAGCTGAAGCAGATGGTCGAGCTACATAAGGCGGCCGATCAGGCCATGAAGGGCTTTATAGTCCGGCTGTGGCCTGGCGACGCCCTTCCGAACAGCTTCTTCGGCCTGGTGAGGCGGCTTGTGGATGCGTGCCCACGGCTGGAGGTCGTCAAGTGATCCGTCTGCATTGAAGGTGCACGCCGGGCTTTCGCCCGTGTAAAAATGCAGTGGGTCAAGCCAGACGCCGTGAAGCTGATCAAGGAGGGGCCGCCGGAGGGCAAGGAGCACCGCCACCCCGAGATGTATTACGAGGGTGTTCTGCCGGGTGCCCATCTTATCGCGGATGAGTGTTCGAAAGATGTAATATTTGAGTAAACTTGCTCGTTTTATCCTGTATTTATGAAAACTTGTTTCATATGCGCCATGCAACGCTTGTTTGAATTTAAAATATTACCTTCTGTTTGGTTGTTTATCCAATCTGAGAGATGGCTACTCCTCGGCTTCTTCCCCCATGCCGCTAGTGTTGGGGTTTTCGGGATAAACCTGAGCACTGTTGTTCCCATATTTGGGTCCTTCGAGGGAGGTGCTCAGCGCAACGAACAAGGCAACCGGACTAATATTGCTTTATCACTCTCACTTAGCCATAGAATTCTATAATTTTAAATTTCGGCGAAGCCCCTGGTATTTGGAAGGCCGAATTCGGGCGCGATACACGCCTTTAAGCCGGACAGGGCCGGCCCCTCGCCCTAAGCGGCATAAGTCTTTAGGGACTCGAAAAAACCTCGCCGAACAGCGACCAGTCTCTCGCCTTATCATGACAGTCAGTTTTAGCTTTCTCTACTGAGGTGCTCAGCCCGGCAGAACCGGGGCACAATCGCAGTAGTTCTCCTAGCGCTACCTTAGCCGATAGAGCGGAACGTAAGGTACCAAAACATAGGAGTCGGGCAAACCCAACATTTGACCAAAGACATGATTCGGATCTGATGCATATAATGCTATAAGTTCGGGGTGCCGCACTTGTGAAAGTGTTCGGACTGTTCACACCGCATTGTGGGCTACGTGAGCCCCTGGTGTATTGGCCATACCAAAGTGTACGGTTGCAAGGCGTCGTTAATGAACACACATATATATATAATGCAATAATGGTCGTAATGTAAGGCATTGTTTATTAAAAAGCTGCGTTAAAGCAGAGTGATACAGATAGTGCGATAAGCAAAAAGTAGGACTAAGTCCCTTCCAAGGGCGAGCTGAGGGATGATATGAAATCGGAGATCAACCTGGGAATTCCGTTGTATAACATAGATGTCTGCCTCCTAGGTTGCTGCATCATGTGTTCGGCAATAGTGCTGCCGGTCAGTGTTTTCAAAGATTAAGGTCCTGAAAAAAGAAAAAAATAACCAAACAGGAAGCCCCTAGTGCGGTTTAGGCCGCGTTTTGGGGCGTGCCACAGTTGTGCCCCCCCCCTCCCCACCTGTGCCCATGGTATTTTTAATGCGTAATTATGTACGCGCGGCACGAATATCGCCGTTGGGCTAGGATTGGGGTGGCCGCCGTATTGCTACGCGAGCTCAGATTGCGCTAGGCGGTCTATTTGCTGATTGCCCCGAGCGCGGTTGAAGGTGTCCGGGCTTTGAAACGGCGAACTGGTTGATTGCCTTAGGAGGCTGCTTTGTGCTTCTGCTGTGAGGGCCGCGGTGTGCTCCTCTGTTTGGAGGGAGCGCTCTCTGTTTCCATTGACTGTAATAACTTCACGGGGTCCTGGCATCTTGAGCTTGAGGTATGCATAATGCGGTACCGCATTGAATCTAGCAAATGTGGTTCGCCCGAGCAGTGCGTGATAACCACTGCGGAACGGGACTATATCGAAGATTAACTCTTCGCTTCGGAAGTTATCCGGGGATCCGAAGACCACTTCCAGTGTAATTGAGCCTGTGCAATGGGCCTCTACGCCTGGAATAACGCCCTTAAAGCTCGTTTTTGTGGGTTTGATCCTTGAGGGGTCTATACCCATTTTGCGCACTATGTCCTGATAAAGCAGGTTCAGGCTGTTGCCGCCGTCCATAAGGACTCGAGTGAGGTGAAATCCGTCGATGATTGGGTCTAGGACCAGTGCGGCAAATCCTCCATGACGGATACTAGTGGGGTGGTCCCTGCGATCAAAGGTGATCGGGCAGGAGGACCAAGGGTTGAACTTTGGGGCGACTGGCTCCAACACATATATGTCCCTGAGCACACGCTTCCGCTCCCTCTTGGGGATGTGGGTTGCGTATATCATGTTCACCATCTGCACTTGCGGGGGAAACCTCTTCTGTCCTCCAGTGTGCGGCTGCCGGGGTTCCTCCTCGTCATCGCTATGCGGCCCCTTGTCCTTGTTTTCGGCAATTAAATTGCCGGCCTGTCTGAACACCCAACAATCCCTGTTGGTGTGATTGGCTAGCTTGTCTGGGGTGCCGTGTATTTGACACGAGCGATCGGGAATACAGTCCAAGTTGGACGGACCCAGCGTAATTTGTTTGAATGGCTTTTTCCGCTGACCGGGTTTAGAGCCTTTGAATCCAGCATTGACTGCCGTATCCTCAGTATTTTCGCTGTTAATGCGGCACTTACGCTTGTTGCGACGTGACCTACTATTGCCGTCCTTGGTATCTAAGGTACCATGGTTTTTTGAGAGGTTATTACTGCGAGCCAGCCAGCTGTCTTCTCCTGCACAAAAGCGGGCCATGAGCGTCGTGAGAGCTGCCATAGATTTCGGCTTTTCCTGACCAAGGTGCCGGGCTAGCCACTCGTCTCAGATGTTGTGCTTGAAAGCCGCTAAGGCCTCCGCATCCGGACAGTCGATGATTTGATTTTTCTTTGTAAGGAACCGAGTCCAGAATTGCCTGGCCGACTCTTCTGGCTGCTGAATTATGTGGCTCAAATCATCGGCGTCTGGTGGTCGCACATAAGTGCCCTGAAAGTTATCGAGGAATGCGGCTTCCAGATCTTCCCAACAGCTAATGGATTCCGCTGGCAAGCTGTTAAGCCAATGCCGCGCTGGTCCTTTGAGCTTTAGTGGGAGGTATTTGATGGCGTGTAAGTCATCACCGCGGGCCATGTGGGTGTGGAGGAGGAAGTCCTCAATCCATACTGCGGGATCTGTTGTGTCATCGTATGATTCAATGTTTACAGGTTTGAAACCTTCTGGGAATTGATGTTCCATTACTTTGTCTGTGAAGCATAAGGGGTGTGCGGCGCCTCTGTATTGGGCTATATCTCGACGCAGCTCGAATGGGTCTTGCCCGCTGTGTTCGGCCCGGCCGGGTTTGCTTTTATTGTATCCGGCATGATGTTTGTCGTCTCGCAGAGTGGTGCACCCTCGTGATCCGTAGATCGATCTTGAATGCTTTGCCTTGTCCTCCAACATGTCTCGCCTCTGTATTTGCCCATGTCTTTTTATTTGAATGGCGTTAGGGTGGAGGCTGAGTTTTTGGCTGGAAAGCCTCTCTATCGCGGCCACGAGGTGGCCGATCAGCCATGTCAGACGCTTCTTCCTCCAGTCGGGGTAGTAACCTGCGCCTTGGGTAACTCTTGGAGGGGCGCTCGAGTTTATATTCCTCGGCCGCGAGGAA
The DNA here is from genome assembly GCF_002162155.2 of Triticum dicoccoides. NCBI lineage: Eukaryota > Viridiplantae > Streptophyta > Magnoliopsida > Poales > Poaceae > Triticum > Triticum dicoccoides. The sequence continues at coordinate 684,158,088 of NC_041382.1, forward strand.
TTCAGTCCATTTGTCAGCTAGCAGATCTTGATCAGCTTGAAGCTGCTGCTACTTTTTCTTCAGGCTATTTGTCGTGGCCATAAGCCGGCGCTTGAAGCACTCTTGTTCGACGGAATCCTCTAGGACGGCGAATTCATCGTCGCCGAGGCTTGCCTCATCTTCGGAGGGGGGATGTAATTGTCATCCTCCTCCTCTCCATCTGCCGCTCTCTCAGGAGAGCTGGCTCCTTCATCCTCCTGCTCTAAGTCTTGCTGGAGCGGATTGTTGTTGTCTTCGACACTGTCCGGAGTATTATTATCTCCTGTGCCGGTATCACCACTTTTGCTTTTGCGGGACATAGAGCGGCGCCAGTAACGTCTGTGCTTGGGTTGCTTCTTGGAGGGGTCATCCTCCGCTATCTCGTCGCCATTGCCTTCATTGGGTGTATCCACCATGTATATGTCATATGACGAGGTGGCTTTCCAGTGCCCTATAGGTGCTGGTTCATGTTCGTCTCCTACATCGTCGTCCATACCGTCGATGTCTTCGGAGTCGAAGTCGAGCATGTCGGTTAAATCATCGACAGTGGCTACATGGTGGGTGGTGGGTGGGCGTTGAATTTCTTTGTCATCCGCATCCCAATCCCATTGGCCATAATCCGGCCAGGGCTCTCCTGACAAAGAGAGAGACCTTAATGAATTTAGAATGACGCCAAAGGGCGAGTGCTGAAAGATATCTGCGGCGGTGAATTCCATAATCGGCGCCCAATCAGATTCGATTGGCAGGGGCATGGGTGGTTCGGAGTCAGAAAAAGGGTCCAGCACCTTGGAGTCACAGACTGCGCAGAGGGGTATGTTGGTGTTCGGCTCGATCGCCGTTGAGACTGTAGCCCCTGAGGCGGTGTCTAACCACCCATCCTCGATTGGCGCAGTTGGCTCCGAACTAAGGATCGGAGTTGATGCGGGCGCGGCTTCTGGGGTACTATTCGGCGGCAGAGCTAGGTCATACCCATCGCGACAGTGCGGCGTGCCCGGCTGTGGCTCGAATCCGTCGAAGATCAAGTCTCCGCGGATGTCGGCCATGTAGTTAAAACTTCCAAATCTGACCTGATGGCCAGGGGCATAGCTTTCAATCTGCTCCAGATGGGCAAGCGAATTAGCCCGCAGTGCAAAGTCGCCGAATACGAAGATCTGTCCGGGGAGAAAAGTCTCACCCTGGACCGCATCGCTATCGATGATAGTAGGAGCCATCAAGCCTAACGGCGACGACACAGAGGAACTCTCAATGAAAGCACCAATGTCGGTGTCAAAACCGGCGGATCTCGGGTAGGGGGTCCTGAACTGTGCGTCTAGGCCGGATGGTAACAGGAGGCAGGGGACACGAAGTTTTACCCAGGTTCGGGCCCTCTTGATGGAGGTAAAACCCTACGTCCTGCTTGATTAATATTGATGATATGGGTAGTACAAGAGTAGATCTACCACGAGATCAGAGAGGCTAAACCCTAGAAGCTAGCCTATGGTATGATTGTATGTTGTGATTGTTGTCCTACGGACTAAAACCCTTCGGTTTATATAGACACCGGAGAGGATTAGGGTTACACAAGGTCGGTTACAAAGGAGGAGATATCCATATACGTATCGCCTAGCTTGCCTTCCACACCAAGGAAAGTCCCATCCGGACACGAGACGAAGTCTTCAATCTTGTATCTTCATAGTCTAACAGTCCGGCCAATGGAGATAGTCCGGCTGTCCGGAGACCCCCTAATCCAGGACTCCCACAGGGGGAGAGGGCGGGGTAGATATTTTGGCGGTAGGCCAAAATTTGGAAATGTGGAGGGAAACTTTGCGTGCGGTGCCGCTGGACCATTCACTTTGAACGATTGTGTGCTTCATTTGGACATTTTTATGCATTAATTGAGTTTTCAATGCATTTATGTGCATAATTCAAATTTGAACTACATGCACATGCTCTAAGGCATATAAATTGGTCGAAAATTCAAATTTGTGCCCTTGGTTGCATGCTTAGGTCCCATGCAAGAAATGGGAAATGAATGTCAAACACCCTGCCACGGTCACTCGGCCGCAAACATTGAGATACCTAGTTTTTAAATTCTGGTAAATCCAAAGCTTGTATAAAATTCATGAAACTTGGCATGCTATCATGGAGCGGCATCAACATGCCGTGATAAATTTTTTTGTCCCATTGGGGGCAGGTTTGGGGATATGCTTCTCACAAACCAGAGCTTCTCACAACAAGCCTGATGGTTTCGGTAGGGAACATCCCACCTTTGGGGACAAAACGATATCCATTGCCTCTTATTGATTTCAAAAAATTTCCCGTGTTAACATAGAACAATAGGAGTGTTGTGTCAATTTTTGGGATTTTTGGGGTTCGTTTGGACATTTTTATGCATTAACTGAGTTTTCAATACATTTATGTGCATAAATCAAATTTGAACTACATGCACATGCTCTAATGCATATAGATTGGTTGAAAATTCAAATTTGTGTCCTTGGTTGCATGCTTAGGTCCCATGCAAGAAATGGGAATGAATGTCAAACACCCTGCCACGGTCACTCGGCCGCAAACATTGAGATACATGGTTTTTAAATTCTAGTAAATCCAAAGCTTGTCTGAAATTCATGAAACTTGGCATGCTATCATGGAGCGGCATCAACATGCCATGGTAATATTTTTGTCCCATTTGGGGCAGGTTTGGGGATATGCTTCTAGAGACATAGAAATTTGCAAGATACATATGGATCTGAATGTGCAGACCCGTTGACTAAGCCTCTCTCACGAGCAAAACATGATCAGCACCAAGACTCCATGGGTGTTAGAATCATTACAATGTAATCTAGATTATTGACTCTGGTGCAAGTGGGAGACTGGAGGAAATATGCCATAGAGGCAATAATAAAGTTGTTATTTATATTTCCTTATATCATGATAAATGTTTATTATTCATGCTAGAATTGTATTAATCGAAAACTTAGCACATGTGTGAATACATAGACAAACAAAGTGTCACTAGTATGCCTCTACTTGATTAGCTCATTAATCAAAGATGGTTAAGTTTCCTAGCCATGGACAAAGAATTGTCATTTGATGAACGGGATCACATCATTAGAGAATGATGTGATTGACTTGACCCATCCGTTAGCTTAGCACTTTGATTGTTTAGTTTACTGCTATTGCTTTCTCCATAACTTATACATGTTCCTATGACTATGAGATTATGCAACTCCAGAATACCGAAGGAACACTTAGTGTGCTATCAAACGTCACAACATAACTGGGTGACTATAACGATGCTCTATAGGTGTCTCTAATGGTGTTTGTTGAGTTGGCATAGATCGAGATTAGGATTTGTCACTCCGTGTATCGGAGAGGTATCTATGGGCCCTCTTGGTAATGCACATCATTATAAGCCTTGCAAGCAATGTGACTAATGAGTTAGTTATGGGATGTTGCATTATGGAACGAGTAAAGAGACTTGCCGGTGACGAGATTGAACTAGGTATTGAGATACCGACGATCGAATCTCGGGCAAGTACCATACCGATGACAAAGGGAACAACATATATTGTTATGTGGTTTGACCGATAAAGATCTTCGTAGAATATGTAGGAACCAATATGATCATCCAGGTTCCGCTATTGGCTATTGACCGGAGATGAGTCTTGGTCATGTCTACATAGTTCTCGAACCCATAGGGTCCGCACGCTTAACGTTCGGTGACGGTTGGTATTATGAGTTTATGTGTTTTGATGTACCGAAGGTAGTTCGGAGTCCTGGATATGATCACGGACATGATGAGGAGTCTCGAAATGGTCGAGACATAAATATCAATATATTGGAAGGCTATGTTTGGACATCAGAATGGTTCCGGGTGAGTTCATGCCAATTACTGGAGTACCGGGGGGTTACTGGAACCCCCCGGGGAATCAATGGGCCTTATTGGGCCTTAGTGGGAGACAAGAGAAGGCAGCCAGGTGGAGGGCGCCCCCCCAAGCCCAATCCAAATTGGGTGGGGCGGGCCCCCTTTCCTTTCTCGTTCTCCCTCTTCCTTCTTTTCATAGTGGGACTAGGAAAGGGGGGAGTCCTGCTCCTACTAGGAGGAGTCCTCCCCCCTTGGCGCGCCTAGAGGGTCGGCCGCCCTCCCCCTCCCTCCTTTATATACATGGGGAGAGGGCACCCTAGAACACACAAGTTGATTGTTTAGTGGTGTGCGGTGTCCCCTTCCACAGATTTCCACCTCGGTCATATCGGTGTAGTGCTTAGGCGAAGCCCTGCGTCGGTAACTTCATCATAACCGTCATCACGCCGTCGTGCTGACGAAGCTCTCCCTTGACACTCAGCTGGATCTAGAGTTCCTGGGATGTCACCGAGCTGAACATGTGCAGATCATGGAGGTGTCGTACCTTCGGTGCTAGGATCGGTCGAATCGTGAAGATGTACGACTACATCAACCGCGGTGTCATAATGCTTCTGCTTACGGTCTACGAGGGTATGTAGACAACACTCTATCCCCTCTCGTTGCTATGCATCACCTAGGTAGATCTTGCATGTGTGCGTATGATGTTTTTTGAAATTACTGCGTTCCCCAACAATTATACATGCTTCCATAAGTTTTAATATTTCCATTCTTACCACTGCTTTCATCTTCGGATTTAACCGACGTTGGTGATCAACAACGGGTTTAGCATCAGGTTCCATATTAATTTTGTGCTGACATGGAGTGGGACTAATGCCCTTTAAATCATCAAGAGTATATCCAATATCAGCTTGGTGCTTCCTTAGAACTTTCAATAATATTTCTTCTTCATGTTCTGAAAGGTTAGCACTAATAATAACAGGATATATCTTCTTCTCATCGAGATAAGCATATTTCAAAGTGTCTGGCAATTGTTTTAAATCAAACACAGGATCACCTTTAGGTGGAGTAGGACCTCCTAGAGTTTCAATAAGCAAATTGTGTTTAAGCAGAGGACGTTGTTCAAAGAAAATTTTATCTATTTCATTTCTTTCATGCATATGAAAATCATTCTCATGGTCTAGCAAATATAGTTCTAAAGGATCAGTAGGTCGTACAGCAATAGAAGCAAGACCAATTAATTAATCTTTACTAGGCAATTATTTTTCATGAATATTTCTACTAAACTTGGAAAAATTAAAATCATGAGACTCATCACCAAAACTAACACCGACAGTTTGTTTCTTGCAATCTATCTTAGCATTAACAGTGTTCAAGAAATGTCTACCAAAAATAATGGGACAAAAGTCATCTTGTGGGGAACCAAGAACAAGAAAACCAGTAGGGTATTTTATTTTCCCACACAAGACTTCAACATATCTAATAATCCCAATTGGTGATATAGTGTCTCTATTGTCAAGTTTAATAGTAACATCTATTTCTTCTATCTCTGCGGGTGCTATGTCATTCATAATTTCTTGATATAAGGTATAAGGAATAGCACTCAAAGTAGCACCTATGTCACATAAACCATGATAACAGTGATCTCCTATTTTAACTGAGATGACAGGCATGCCAACAATAGGTCTATGTTTATCTTTCTTATCAGGTTTGGCAATTCTAGCGGCTTCTTCATAGAAGTAAATAACATGCCCATCCATATCTTCTTCCAAGAGATCTTTAACCATAGCAATACTAGGTTCTACTTTAAGTTGTTCATCAGGTTTAGATGTTCTAATGTAGCTTTTGTTAACTACAGTTGAAACTTTAGCATCTTCCTTTATCCTAATAGGGAAAGGTGGTTTCTCTATATAAGCAGAAAGAACAATTGGATCAACATTATAAATTATAGTTTCTTCTTTAACTAGTACCGAATCTTTACTTTCTTCTTTAATAGGTGGGTGATATTTAATCCACTTCTCTTTAGGGAGATCAACATGAGTAGCAAATGATTCACAAAAAGAGGCTACTATCTTAGAGTCAAGTCCATATTTAGTGCTAAACTTTTGAAAAGCATCGGTATCCATAAAAGATTTAACACAATCATACTTAAGTTCAATACATGACTCTTTACCTTTGTTGAGTTCCCAATCTTTAGAGTTGCGTTTAATTCTTTCCAAAAGATCCCACCGGAATTCAATAGTCTTCTTCATAAAAGAACCAACACAAGAAGTATCAAGCATGGTTTGATCATTACGAGAAAGCCGAGCATAAATAGGTTGAGGGGTAGCTAATTGTGGTTCCGGACGAGGTGAGGATACCCCGAACAAACCCCTCAAAGGATTGTTTTCCATAGTAACAAGTGACAATAAATTTCAGCACACTATATAAATGTTTCCTTACCAATTTCCACTTACCAAAGGCGCTTCACTCCCCGGCAACGGTGCCAGAAAATAGCCTTGATGACCCACAAGTATAGGGGATCAATTGTAGCAATTTTCTATAAGTAAGACTGTCGAACCCAACAAGGAGCAGAAGGAAATGACAAGTAGTTTTCAGTAAGGTAATGTCTACAAGTGCTGAAATTGTAAGTAGCAGAGTAGTTTGATAGCAAGATAATTTGTAACGAGCAAGTAACGATAGTAGTAACAAAAGTGCAGCTAGGTAGCCCAATCCTTTTGAGGCAAAGGACAAGCCAAAATGGTCTCTTATGATAAGCAAAGCGTTCTTGAGGGTACAGGGGAATTTCATCTAGTCACTTTCATCATGTTGGTTTAATTCGTGTTCGCTACTTTGATAATTTGATATGTGGGTGGACCGGTGCTTAGGTGCTGTTCTTACATGAACAAACCTCCTACTTATTATTAACCCTCCCGCAAGCATCCGCAACTATGTGAAAAGTATTAAGAATAAATTCTAACCATAGCATTAAACTTTTGGATCCAATCGGTCCCTTACGGAATAGCGCATAAACTGGGGTTTAAACTTCTGTCACTCTCGCAACCCATCGTCTAATTGCTACTCCAAAATGCATTCCCTTAGGCCCAAATATGGTGAAGTGTCATGTAGTCGACGTTCACATGACACCACTAAGGGAATCACAACATACATACTATCAAAATATCAAACACATATCAAATTCACATGATTACTTCCAACATGATTTCTCCCGTGACCTCAAGAATAACATGCTCATGATCAGAGGGGTATTGAATAGCATATTGGATCTAAACATACAATCTCCCACCAAATAAACCATATAGTAATCAACTACAAGATGTAATCAACACTACTAGTCACCCACAAGTACCAGTCTATAGTTCCGGTAACAAGATAGAACACAAGAGATGAACTAGGGTTTGAGAGGAGATGGTGTTGTTGAAGATGTTGATGGAGAATGCCCTCCCCAAGATGGAAGAGTTGTTGGTGATGATGATGATGATGATTTCCCCCTCCGGGAGGGAAGTCCCCCCGGCGGAATCGCTCCGCTGGAGGGCAAATGTGCTCCTGCCCAAGTTCCGCCTCGAGGCGGCGGCGCTTCGTCCCGAAAGTCCTCCCCTTATTTTTTCTAGGTCAAAATGACTTATATACAAAAAGATGGGCACCGGAGGTGGGCCGAGGAGGGCACAACCCACTAGGGCGCGCCTGGGCTCCCTGGCGCGCCCAGGTGGGTTGTGCCCACCTAGTGGGCCCCCTCTGGTAGTTATTTGCTCCAATAATTCTTAAATAATCCATAAAAATCTCCGTGAAGTTTCAGCTTGTTGGGAGTTGTGCAGAATAGGTGGCCTGACATAGCTTTTCCAGGTCCAGATTTCCAGCTGCCAGAATTCTCCCCCTTGGTGTGTACCTTGCAAATTATGAGAGAAAAGGCATTAGAATTACCCCAAAAAGCATTATTATGGATAAAAACATTGTAAATAACAGTAAGAAAACATGATGCAAAATGGACGTACCAACTCTCTTCTTCAATTTGCACAAACTTAAATATTTCCTATAAAGCAGCTTGTTTCTTATGAGCAGGAAATTATTTCCAGAGAAGTAATAAATCATATCCTGGGGACTACTCACACAACCAGGAGTAAGAGTATTGTACCATATCTTAGCATCACCCTTTAATGAGAGCGGAAATAACTTAAGGATAAAGTAATAGCGAATTTTCCCATCATGAATAAATAGGGTGGCTATATCATTTAATTTAGTAAGATGTGCCACAACAGTTTCAGCTTCATAGCCATGGAAAGGATCAGATTCAACCAAAGTAATTAACTCTGGGTCGACAAAGAACTCATAATCCTTATCAGTAATAAATATAGGTGAAGTAGCAAACTTAGGATCATGTTTCACTCTAGCATTCAGAGATTTTCTTTCAACTTGCATAGCAACTTCTTAAGATCCCTTATAACCCTCAGATATCTTAGGCAATTCAAATCTAGGAGAGCTAGGTCTAATAGGTGTTTCATAGTTTTTAGTTCCAAAGACTTCATCAGTTTCAGTAATTTCATCATTTTCAGCATTCTCGGTATCTTTAGCTCTAGCAATTTGTTCATCAAGAAATTCATCTAGTGGCATAGTATTATCAAGCAAAGTATTAGCATCATCAATAACATCATTAGCAGAAGTAACATCATCAATAACTTGCAACATATTAGGATTAATAATATGTGGTGTTGCAAACTTACTTAAAACAGAAGGTGAATCAAGTATAGAGTGTGATGGCAGTTCCTTACCTCCCCTCGTCTTAGAGGGAACGATATAGGTTTTGGTATCTTCTTAGTGATCAATAAATATAAATCCCAAGTGACTCAATGCTACCTCTTAGCATGTGTTGGTTTTCCCTTGAAGAGGAAAGGGTGATGCATCAAAGTAGCGTAAGTATTTTCCCTCAGTTTTTGAGAACCAAGGTATCAATCCAGTAGGAGACTACATGCAAGTCGCCCACTACCTGCACAAATAAACAAGAACCTCGCAACCAACGCGATAAAGGGGTTGTCAATCCCTTCACAGTCACTTATGAAAGTGAGATCTGATAAAGATAACAAGATAAATATTTTTGGTATTTTTGTGTAGATTGGAAAGTAAAGATTGCAAAATAAATGGTAATAAAAATAGCTAGTTGTTGGGAGAATAATATAATGGAGAATAGACCCCGGGGCCATAGGTTTCACTAGTGGCTTCTCTCAAGATAGCATATTCCATGGTGGGTGAACAAATTACTGTCGAGCAATTGATAGAAAAGTGCATAGTTATGAGAATATCTAGGCATGATCATGTATATAGGATCACGTCCGTGACAAGTAGACCGAAATAATTCTTCATCTACTACTATTACTCCACACATCAACCGCTATCCAGCATGCATCTAGAGTATTAAGTTCATAAGAACATGGTAATGCATTAGGCAAGATGACATGATGTAGTGGGATAAACTCAAGTAATGTGATATAAACCCCATCTTTTTATCCTCGGTGGAAACAATACAATATGTGCCTTGCTGCCCCTGCTGTCACTGGGAAAGGACACTAAGAGATTGAACCCAAAGCTAAGCACTTCTCCCATTGCAAGAAAGATCATTCTAGTAGGCCAAACCAAACTTATAATTCGAAGAGACTTGCAAAGATATTTAAATCATGCATATAAGAATTCAGAGAAGAATCAAATATTGTTCATAGATAAACTTGATCATAAACCCACAATTCACCGGATCTCGACAAACACACCGCAAAGAGAATTACATCGAATAGATCTCCAAGAGAATCGAGGAGAACTTTGTATTGAGACCCAAAGAGAGAGAAGAAGCCATCTAGCTAATAACTATGGACCCGAAGGTCTGTGGTAAACTACTCACACATCATCGGAGAGGCTATGGTATTGATGTAGAAGCCCTCCGTGATCAATTCCCCCTCCGGCGGAGCAACGGAAAAGGCCCCAAGATGGGATCTCATGGGTATAGAAGGTTGTGGCAGTGGAAATAGGGTTTTGTGGTGCTCCTAGATGTTTTCAGGGTATATGGGTATATATTGGAGGAAGAAGTAGGTCGGTGGAGCTGCGAGGGGCCCACGAGGGTGGGGGCACGCCCTCTTTCCTCGTGGCCTCCTTGCTTCTTTCTTGACATCCACTCCAAGTCTCCTGGATTGCGTTTGTTCCAAAAACGATCCTCGCGAAGGTTTCATTCTGTTTGATATTCCTTTTCTGTGAAACACTAAAATAGGCAAAAAACAGCAATTTGCACTGGGCCTTCGGTTAATAGGTTAGTCCCAAAAATAATATAAAAGTGCATTATAAAGCCCATTAAACATCCAAAACAGATAATATAATAGCATGGAACAATCAAAATAATAGATACGTTGGAGATGTATCAAGCATCCCCAAGCTTAATCCCTGCTCGTCCTCGAGTAGGTAAATGATAAAAACAGAATTTTTGATGTGGAATGCTTCCTAACATAATTTTCAAAGTAATTCTCTTTATTGTGGCATGAATGTTCAGATACGAAAGATTCAAGATAAAAGTTTAATATTTACATAAAAATAATAATACTTCAAACATACTAACTAAACAATTATGTCTTCTCAAAATAACATGGCCAAAGAAAGTTATTCCTACAAAATCATATAGTCTGGCTATGCTCTATCTTCACCACACAAAATATTTAAATCATGCACAACCCCGATGACAAGCCAAGCAATTGTTTCATACTTTTGATGTTCTCAAACTTTTTCAATCTTCACGCAATACATGAGCGTGAGCCATGGATACAACACTATAGGTGGAATAGAATGGTGGTTGTGGAGAAGACAAAATGGAGAAGATAGTCTCACATCAACTAGGCGTATCAACATGCTATGGAGATGCCCATCAATAGATATCAATGTGAGCGAGTAGGGATTGCCATGCAGCGGATGCACTAGAGCTATAAGTGTATGAAAGCTCAAAAAGAAACTAAGTGGGTGTGCATCCAACTTGCTTGCTCATGAAGACCTAGGGCATTTTGAGGAATCCCATAATTGGAATATACAAGCCAAGTTCTATAATGAAAAATTCCCACTAGTATATGAAAGTGACAACATAGGAGACTCTCTATCATGAAGATCATGGTGCCACTTTGAAGCACAAGTGTGGTAAAAGGATAGTAGCATTGCCCCTTCTCTCTTTTTCTCTCTTTTTTTATTTGGGCATTTTCTCTCTCTTTTTTATGGCCTCTTTTTTTTCTTTTTTTCGTCCGGAGTCTCATCCCGACTTGTGGGGGAATCATAGTCTCCATCATCCTTTCCTCACATGGGACAATGCTCTAATAATGATGATCATCACACTTTTATTTAATTACAACTCAAGAATTACAACTCGATACTAGAACAAAAATATGACTCTATGTGAATGCCTCCGGCGGTGTACCGGGATATGCAATGAATCAAGAGTGATATGTATGAAAGAATTGTGAATGGTGGCTTTGCCACAAATACGATGTCAACTACATGATCATGCAAAGCAATATGATAATGATGAAGCATGTCATAATAAATGGAACAGTGGAAAGTTGCATGGCAATATATCTGAGAATGGCTATGGAAATGCCATAGTAGGTAGGTATGGTGGCTGTTTTGAGGAAGATATATGGTGGGTTTATGGTACCGGCGAAAGTTACGCGGTACTAGAGAGGCTAGCAATGGTGGAAGGGCGAGAGTGCGTATAATCCATGGACTCAGCATTAACTCACATAATTATTGAAAAAATGTATTGGTTATCGAAACAAAGTACTATGCGCATGCTCCTAGGGGGATTGATTGGTAGGAAAAGACCATCGCTCATCCCCGACCGCCACTCATAGGGAAGACAATCAATAAATAAATCATACTCCGACTTCATCACATAACGGCTCACCATATGTGCATGCTACGGGAAACAAAAACTTTAACACAAGTATCTCTCAAATTCACAACTACTCAACTAGCATGACTCTAATATTACCATCTTCATATCTCAAAACAATCATAAAGAACCAAACTTCTCATAGTATTCAATGCACTTTCTATGAAAGTTTTTATTATACCCATCTTGGATGCCTATCATATTAGAACTAATTTTATAGCCAAAGCAAATTACCATGCTGTTCTCAAAGACTCTCAAAATAATATAAGTGAAGCATGAGAGATCAATAATTTCTATAAAATAAAACTGCCACCGTGCTCTTAAAAAGATATAAGTGAAGCACTAGAGCAAAATTATCTAGCTCAAAAGATATAAGTGAAGCACATAGAGTATTCTAATAAATTCCGATTCATGTGTGTCTCTACAAAAGGTGTGTACAACAAGGATGACTGTGGTAAACTAATAAGCAAAGACTCAAATCATACAAGACACTCCAAGCAAAACACATATCATGTGGTGAATAAAAATATAGCCTCAAGTAAAGTTACCGATGGACGAAGACGAAAGAGGGGATGCCTTCCGGGGCATCCCCAAGCTTAGGCTTTTGGTTGTCCTTGAATTTTACCATGAGATGCCTTGGGCATCCCCAAGCTTAGGCTCTTTCCACTCCTTATTCCAAAATCCATCAAATTTTTACCCAAAACTTGAAAACTTCACAACACAAAACTCAACAGAAAATCTCATGAGCTCCATTAGTATAAGAAAACAAATCACCACTTAAGGTACTTGTCGTGGTGTTGTCACGGCAGATGTCCTCGTGATTGGACTTACTTGTCGAACCATTTCTATGGGTTAGCTTAAAGGGGTTAAAGCGGACAAGGGATGCAAGGGTTTATATGGTTCGGCCCCTTATGATGAAGGTAAAGCCTACTCCAGTTGTGGTGGAATTGCTAGGGTTTCAATGACCAGGGAGCGAATCCGCTTTGCCTGGCTCTCGAGTTGTTGTCTACCGTCCCTAAACCGCCGCCGGGTCGTCCCTTTATATACACAGGTCGACGCCCGCCGGTTACAGAGTCCCGAGGCCGTATCATTAATGTGTCCGACTCGGTCTCTATTCCTTCTATCTTACAATACAAGTTACATGACAATGTCGGTTTACGTCTACACGCCTTAACTCGCCTTTGGGCCTTGGGCCTTTGTCGGTGTCAAAACCGGCGGATCTTGGGTAGGGGGTCCCGAACTATGCGTCTAAGGCGGATGGTAACAAGAGGCAGGGGACACGATGTTTACCTAGGTCCGGGCCCTCTTGATGGAGGTAATACCCTACATCCTGCTTGATTGTTCTTGATGATATGAGTATTACAAGAGTTGATCTACCACGAGATCAAAGAGGCTACACCCTAGAAGCTAGCCTATGGTATGGTTGTATCTTGTCCTACGGACTAAAACCCTTTGGTTTATATAGACACTGGAGGGGGCTAGGGTTACACAAGGTCGGTTACAAAGGAGGAGATATACATATCCGTATTGCCTAGCTTGCCTTCCACGCCAAGTAGAGTCCCATCCGGACACGAGACGAAGTCTTCAATCTTGTATCTTCATAGTCCAACAGTCCGGCCAAAGGATATAGTTCGGCTGTCCGGAGAGCCCCTAATCCAGGACTCCCTCAGTAGCCCCTGAACCAGGCTTCAATGACGATGAGTCCGGCGTGCAGTATTGTCTTCTGCATTGCAAGGCGGGTTCTTCTCCAAATCTTGAATATCTGTGAAGTAGTGTCCGGCTCCCATAAATGTTGGACTTCTTGGCTTCTGTGCCCAATAAGGGCCATCTCCCACGCGTCGAGCGAATGCGAGGAGCCAGGGCATTTTTACATTCGCCCCCTAGCTAGGTAAATAATTGGTCTATTAAAGGGAGGGGGATTCTTAGATCCAATCCATACCATCCTCCCACGATGAGAATCCATCGGAGCGTGCTCGGAAAAAATCCATTCCAACATGGCTAACCACCGCAGCTCCTCCTCCTGCCCCCGTAGCCCTAAGCCCGGTGATTGGGAGAGGTGTTCCATCCCGCACAGTCGATTAGTAGAGCTGCAGACTCAGGGATTTCTCCCTCCAGCATATATGGTCCCCGTCCGAGCCGGGATTGCCACTTATAATGGCGGGGAGCAAGCTGAGAGCTTCCCCAACCCCTCTAAGGGGGAGCGGGTATGCCTCATCCCTTACTTACTAAGGGGACTCGGATTTCCCATCCATCCATTCCTCCGCGGTCGCCTGGAGTTCTACGGCCTCCAACTGCATAATTTCACCCCGGCTTCCATACTACACATCACCGGTTATGTTGCCCTTTGTGAGCTGTTTCTGGGCTGCGAGGCTCATTTCGAGTTGTGGAAGAGGTTATTTTCCCTTGTGCCCCGCACACAGAAGGGGTCACTTTATCAGGTGGGCGAAGTTGAAATATGGCGCATCGCCGAGACCGGATACCTATCCGGCACTCCGAAGAAGACGTCAGAAGACTGGCCTTCGGAGTGGTTTTATATGGAGGATGTTCCCCTTCCAGACCCTGTTCGGCGGGGTCTTCCTGAGTTCAACAATGCTCCTCTGAAGAAACACAGAAGCTGGCGCCCAAGGAGCCCCCAGGAGGAAGACAACGGAGAAGTCCTTTACCTAATGAACTGGATTAAAGCGCTGGCTCAATCAGGATTAACAATAGTCGAGGTTATGTCAATATGCATAATGCGGGAGTGCAGCCACTTCAATGTCGAGGGAACCCCCTGTGGTGTTTTAACGGGGAAGATGATGCCACCTGTTGCGGGCGTAAGGGACCGGACTCCGCTGCTGCTTTAGCAAAAATTATGTCCGGGTTTTTCAAGGGAGAGGAAGAGGAGTTCATCAGTATCAAGCCACGGGATGGATTCTCCATGTACAACCCTTCAAGCTGGGTGAGTTGTACCTCTTTACTCCCATTCTTCCTGCGTTCTTCGTCGTAGGTACTCACCTTGGCATTTTACTGCAGGAACTACGAAAAGCTGTAAGGGAGGTCAACAGCCCATCTCCACAACCAGAGAACCCTGGCCGGGCCCTCGGTCCCGGACTCGAAGAGTATCCGGACATATTCGTGGAGCTGATAGATAGTAAATTCTATCAATTGAGCTGCGATGACGCCATGGTGGCCATAATGGCCGACTATCCCGGACTGCTCCTTGCTTCGCATGTAAGAAAAACCAAAATCCCAGCTCCAAAAAATAGGATCCCCTTTTAGACACTTCACCTACTGTATACATATGGTGTTTCACAGGGAAGGCATTCGGGACACCGTGCCGAACCCACAGCAACTCGCCAACAAGAGGCATCGAAGCCGGGTAGGCCAAAAAGGAAGGCGGTCAGGACGGAGACGCCGGCGCGGAGGTATGACACAAAACCTCGCTCTGTGGTTGTCGTATTTCTCAAAATATAATGACGTCCATGTTTCTTTAATAGAAAAAAAGCTCGCCGGACTATATCCGGAGAGGCTGCCGATCACGCCTCCACCAGTCGGGCTCCAGCCCCAGACATAGAGGTGGAAGCCAACATGGGGCGGACGCCGGATGCTCCTCCTACAGAGGATACAGATAGACTATCCACTACAAATTCAGAAGTGGAGAGCGCCATGAATCACAGGCGTCGTCGGGCCGTACTCCGTGACGCTTGTTTCTCACCAGAGGCATTTGATGCCTTCAATTCTGGAGACACATACATTCATGCGGCTCAAAATGGTCTAGCCAGAACCACAGACCAGTATGTAAGGGATATACGGGTAAGCAAATCTGACGATCATATGTATCAGTAGCCCCTGAGACTTGAAATAGTTGACACAACTGATTTAAGGATCATTATTTGTGCAGGTTCTTACGGAGAAGAATTCCCAATTGTCTCAAGAGCTGGAGGAGTGCAAGGCCCAGCTGGAAGCCGCTGTTGCCGCATTGAAGGAGTCAAAAAAGGGCCCCCCTGGTAACTCTTTTGTCTATTGCAAAGAATATGGGTACCAGATAGTATGCGACATGTATGCACACCTAACAATATATGTTGCAGGTGGCCCTGGAGTGAATCCGGAGGCCGTGGAGGCGGATACGGCACATGATGATTGACAGCAAAATGCCGGCGAGCGCGTGCTGACACGAGTCAGGCAGGAGAAAAATGATCTCCAAGACGCCAATATCCGGCTGGGCGTGGAACTGAAGGATGTCCGAGCCCAGCTTGCGGACTCCGTGAAGGAGAATAAATGGCTTCGGCGCGGCATTTTTAGTAAGTGCTTAAACGGACTTTTTAAAGGTGTCTAGCGAGGAAGCCTGCTAACAGCGTTATGTCTGCAGGTATGCTGACGGGTCGTCCCGCAGAGGAGATGCCCGGGTCTTCGGGTGATCTTCTACCAGAGCTCTCACAACTGCATGAACAAGTTTGGTAGGTGATGCAGGTTATTGCTCAAGCCTTGTGGCCATCCTCGTCCCTGCCAGGAGGCATGGGGAAGCTTATAGAGAAGCTCAAGGGAGCGCGACGGCGCTTCCGATTATGGAAGATATCGGCCTGCCGACAAGGTGCAAGGGAAGCTTGGGCTATGGTGAAGACAGGATATACCAAGGCGGACCCAAACCACATGGCTGAAGTCGGACCTGTGGGGGCCGATGGGAAAGAGATCCCTGTCATTTTAGTGTATGATCAAGTAGAATTAGCCGCAAAGTATTCCCAATAGGATTGTAGGCTAGACAGTCTGTTGGATGGTATAGAAGAAGAATTTAATCAGTCTTAGTGACTGTGTACTTCAAGTGACATATGTAATGTCCCTAGCCGGATTGTAAATCATTTGTCATGGCGGACCTTTTCGCTTCGACCTCTGGACCCGATAGTCCGGAGTGTATCCGAATACCCACTCGGTTATGTAAAAACCGGGGTATGCGTGGAAACCAGGCGTAGGGTTCATAAGTACTTGAACAGACAAGTACCCAACTAGCTATGTTATATTACATGGATAGTAAGAAACATCTTCCAGGGAGAATAGTTCCATTAAGGGTTCCTTTCCCTAGGTACGCATGCCCTAATGTGCATGTCCGGACTGCGAGACGTAGGCTGAAAACATCTGGGGGCGTGTAGTAATTTAAATGAAAATCATCTTTTATTCACCGACCGAATATTCCCTTAAGAATGCTAGCTTCCGGCTTCACCCAGTCTGAGGTACACATCCGGCTGACCCGGCAGTAACAATCGCAGAGGTGCTCCCCTTATGCCCTAGCCGAATTAACGGGAACGTAGGGCATAAATACAAGAACCAGGCAACCCAGCTTGGCCAAAACTTAAGTCATATCGATGCATATAATGGCGAAAAAAAGTACATGCGAAAGAATAACACATGTGCGGGGTATAAAGCCCGGAAGGGTAATTAGATTGAGCTTCTGTATAAGAAGCCCCCAGGTATATTGAGCGCAGTTAGCGCGTCAAGATTGTGTAACCAAGACACAAGTGTAGAACTTTAGGGCCTTGAAGAGAAAAAGGAGAAAGAAAGAGAGAAAAAACAGATGTGTAAAAAATTGATGGAGGTAAGGAGACGAACATAGAGTCCGGTGCTAGCCGTAGAATCTTCGGAGTCTGGCTACATTCCATGGGTTTGGCTCGAGTCAATTATCCGATGCATCCCGCAGACGGTATGCTCCACCAGTCAGAACCTGGTTGATGATGAAGGGACCTTCCCATTTGGGCTTGAGCTTGTTCTTTTTCTTCTCCAGCAGGCGTAGAACTAATTCGCTAATGTTATAGGTTTTGGCCCGCACTTATTTGCTTTGGTACCTTCGAGCTTGTTGCTGATAGAATGCGAAACGGGCTTTTGCCACGTCGCGCTCCTCCTCCAGGGCATGCAAACTGTCCTGCCGATCGAGCTCGGCCTCTCTTTCTTCGTACATGCGCACTCGAGGTGAGTCATGAATTATGTCGCAAGGCAGCACCGCCTCAGTGCCGTACACCATAAAAACGGTGTGTATCCGGTAGTGTGATTCGGCGTGGTCCGCAGCCCCCATAGTACGGAGCCGAGCTCCTCTACCCAATGAGTGTCTGATTCCTTTAAGGATCGGACTAATCTGGGTTTAATGCCGCTCATGATAAGACCATTCGCTCGTTCGACTTGACTGTTAGTTTGCGGATGATAGACAGAAGCATAATCGAGCTTGATGCCCATGTTGCTGCACCAAAGTTTCACCTTGTCGGCTGTAAAGTTTGTGCCGTTGTCAGTGATGATGCTGTGGGGGATTCCATAATGGTGTACAACCCCGGAAATGAAATCTATCACCGGTCCGAATTCAGCTGTTTTGACAGGTTTGGCTTCTATCCATTTGGTGAATTTATCCACCATGACCATTAAGTATTTTTTTCTTATGGGTTCCCCCTTTAAGGGGTCCGACCATATCAAGCCCCCAGACCGCAAAGGGCCAAGTAATGGGGATTGTTTGGAGGGCGATAGGTGGCATGTGGCTTTGGTTTGAAAAAGCTGGCAACCGACACAATGTTGTACCAGATGCTGTGCATCTGCCCGGGCCGTCGACCAATAAAAACCTGTAAGGAAGGCCTTTCTTACAAGGGCCCGGGCTGCGGCATGGTGGCCGCCGAGTCCGGCATGGATTTCCGCCAAAAGCTTCCGCCCTTCCTCTTCGGAGATGCACCTTTGAAGGACTCCGATTGTGCTTTTCTTATAAAGCTCTCCCTCGTGGACCTTGAAGGCTTTAGATCGCCGCACTATGCAACGTGCCTCGTTTTGGTCCTCAGGTAGTTCCTGCCTAGTTAGGTAGGCCAGGAATGGTTCTGTCCACGGGGCGATGACGACCATTATCACGTGGGCTGAAGGTGTTATTTCGGTGGTAGAGCCTCCGATGGTGTCGGAGTGTTCGGTGTCTGGGGTTGTGGCCGGGTCCGGACTATTTTTGCCGGTGTCCCCTTCCCATACCACGGATGGTTTAAACAGTCTTTCCAGGAAGATGTTCGGTGGGACAGGGTCGCGTTTAGCGCCGATACGGGCGAGGATGTTCGCCGCCTGGTTGTTTTCCCGAGCCACATGGTGGAATTCAAGCCCCTCGAACCGAGCTGACATTTTGAGAACGGCATTGCGATATGCCACCATTTTCGGATCCTTGGCATCGAAGTCTCCATTTATTTGGGATATTGCGAGGTTCGAGTCCCCATGCACCTCTAGGCGTTGGATGCCCATGAAGATTGCCATCCGGAGACCGTGTAATAGGGCCTCGTATTCGGCTGAGTTATTGGAGTTCGTGTATAGTATTTGGAGTACGTATTGCCCTATATCTCTGGTGGGGGATGTCAGGACGACGCCAGCCCCCAGACCAGCCAGCATTTTAGAGCCGTCGAAGTGCATGATCCAATTGGAGTATGTGTTGTACTCTTTAGGGAGTTCGGCTTCCGTCCATTTAGCGACGAAATCGGCCAATACTTGTGACTTAATGGCTCGCCGTGGTTTGTATGTTATGTCGAACGGGAGGAGCTCGATGGCCCATTTGGCAACCCGGCATGTGGCATCGCGGTTGTTTATGATGTCATTGAGTGGTACTTCGGAGGCCACCATGATTGAACACTCTTGAAAGTAGTGCCGTAATTTCCGGGATGCCATGAATACCGCGTATGCTATCTTTTGATAATGTGGGTACCGTGATTTGCATGGAGTGAGGATGGTGGATACATAATATACCGGCTTTTGAAGTGGGTATTTATGTCCGTCAATCTCTCGTTCGACGACGAGCACTGCGCTTACAACTTGGTGAGTTGCTGCTATATATAATAGCATTGGTTCGCCAACAGTTGGCGCAGCCAAGATTGGGTTGGTGGCCAGGATGCCTTTTATTTCTTCCAGTTCGGCCGTGGCTGCGTCCGTCCACTCGAAGTGTTCGGTACGCCGAAGAAGGCGATAGAGGGGAAGTGCCTTTTCTCCTAATCAGGAGATAAAGCGGCTTAAAGCCGCCACACATCCAGTTAATTTCTGGATTTTCTTGAGGTCAGTTGGGATAGCCAACTGTGACAGGGCTTGGATTTTAGCTGGATTTGCATCAATTCCTCTACTGGAGACGATGAAGCCCAGGAGCTTTCCGGCGGGAATGCCGAAAACGCATTTTTCCGGATTGAGCTTAATGCCGTATGTTCATTGATTGGTGAATGTGAGCCTCAAGTCGTCTATTAAAGAGTCAACGTGTCTGGTTTTAATGACCGCATCGTCTACATATGCCTCCACAGTCTTATCGATCTGCTTTTCCAGACATGTCTGGATCATGCGCTGATATGCTGCGCTGGTGTTTTTGAGCCCGAAGGGCATTGTGTTAAAACAGAAGGGGCCGTATGGCGTGATAAATGCCGTTGCGGCTTGATCAGACTCCTCCATCTTAATCTGGTGGTAACCGTAGTATACGTCGAGGAAGCACAATGATTCGTGTCCTGCGGTAGCGTCGATGATTTGATAGATGCGAGCGAGTGGGAAGGGATCCTTTGGGCAAGCCTTATTAAGGTCTTTGAAGTCAACAAATAGGTGCCAGGATTTTTCCTTCTTTGGTACCATCACTAGGTTTTCTAGCCAGTCCGGATGTTTTATTTCTTTAATAAATCTGGCCTCCAGTAGCTTGGCCAGCTCCTCTCCCATGGCTTGTCACTAAGGTTCAGAGAAATGCCGAAGAGTCTGCTTGACCGGCTTGAATCCTTTTAGAATATTAAGGCTATGCCCGGCCAATCTACGTGGGATTCCTGGCATGTCTGAAGGATGCCAAGTGAATATATCGCAATTCTCGCGCAGAAACTCCCGTAGTGCGGCGTCTATAGCGGGGTATAAATGTGCCCCAATGGATGTTGTTTTTGTAGGGTCCGTTGGATGGACTTGGAATTTAACTATTTCGTCCGCTGGTTTAAAGGAGGTGGACTTGGATCTCTTGTCTAGTATCACGTCTTCCCTGTCCACCGTGGAGCGCAGCGCGGTTAACTCCTCCGCCACAAGGGCTTCGGATAATGCCTCGAGGGCTAATGCGGCTATTTTATCTTCGGCGCTGATTGCTATGTCCGGATCACTAACTAGCATGATGATTCCATTGGGTCAGGGCATTTTGAGCTTCATGTACCCGTAATGGGGTATGGCTTGAAAAATCATGAATGCCTCCCGCTCTAGAAGGGTGTGGTATTCGCTACTGAACGGGGCCACTTGGAATGCAATTTCTTCGGACCTGTAATTCTCCGGAGTGCCGAATACCACATCAACTATGATTTTCCTAGCGCAACGTGCCTCCCGACTAGGGATGATTCCTCGGAAGGGCGTACTGCTTTTCTCAATACGGTTGCTGTCTATTTCCATTTTTTGGAGAGTTTCCTCATAAATGAGTTTTAATCCGCTGCCATCGTCCATGAGCACCTTAGTGAGCCGAAAGCCGTCCACAATTGGACTGAGGACCAAAGCGGCTGGTGTTCGGGCTGTTCGGAATTTAGGTTCGTCACTGGCATTGAAGGTGATAGCCGTGTCGCTTGATGGATTTATTGCTGCCACATGGCGGACTTCGGCAAGGCTGCGGAGTGCTCGCTTGCGCCTATTATTTGAGGCGAAGGTCTCCAAGACCATCAATACTGTATTGTTATCCGTGGGAAGGTGCTCTGAGGTATTTTGGGTGAGGAGATACTCACCGCTTTTGGCCACCTACCGGAGTACCGAACATGCTCTAAGGCTGTGTGTTGATATGGTATCCGCTGTACTATGGATTTTGCAGGGCCCGTTAAGCCATCCCTCCAATACGGTTCCACGCCCTGTAGTCGGCTTTTGCTTCTTTGTAATTGAGTCGGGCGACTTATGAGAGTGCACCCTTTTAGTCCGGACTAGGGGTTTTGTCAGAGCCGGATTATCCCAAAATTGCGTTTGGGTTTTCCAGGCACTTTCCATCGCACAGTATTTCCGTACTATGGCCACCAAGTCAGCGAAGTGTTTTATGTCACGGCGACTAATGGCGTTGAGGACTCCCTTGTCCGTGCAATTGTTGCAAAAGAACGAAATTGCGTCTTCCTCGCGACAGTCCTTGACCTTGTTCATTACAAGGAGGAATCTGGCACAATAGTGATGTACTGTCTCTTGGGGCGCTTGCCTAATGTGGGAAAGATCGTTTGTATCTGGGTGGGTGGGTGGATTTAAGTCCAGACCTTGACCCAATCTATGATCCCGGGCAGGGGAGTTTCCGATCTTGGAAATTTGGCCTCCGGGATGTTGCCCTGTGGGTTCGGTATGTGGCCTGATTCTGGTTTCAATGTTAGGGCGGTGTCCTCCCATGAGCGAGTATCCGGCTCGGGGAGCTCGGGAATCCCGACATAGTTCATCCTCAGGATAGAGGGAGAATCGCCGCATTGCTCCTCCACCACCGCTACCTGATGGGTGAACGACGGAGAGTTAATCTCCCTTTGGTCGGCTTTAAGCCCGATCCAATCGTAGTCCGTAGCGACTCCCAGAGCGGCGATGCGATCCAAGAGCTCGTTCAAAGAGGAGAGATCCATCGGATCCATCTGCTCGGCAAATTTCGAGCCGATGTGGAGGCCATTTTCGATGACCTGAGAAGTCATCATTGGCGCCGCGGCCGAGCGGGCGGTCATGACGAAGCCGCCTAGTCGGAGAGTTTGGCCTACAGTCAGGGCTCCCCCAAAGGTGATGTTGTCCTTGACAACGAGGCGAGCCATCCTCCTTATGATGACGACACAGTGGACCTCTCAATTAAAGCACCAATGTCGGTGTCAAAACCGGCGGATCTCAGGTAGGGGGTCCCGAACTGTGCGTCTAAGGCGGATGGTAACAGGAGGCAGGGGACACGATGTTTACCCAAGTTCGGGCCCTCTTGATGGAGGTAATACCCTACGTCCTGCTTGATTATTCTTGATGATATCAGTATTACAAGAGTTGATCTACCACGAGATCAAAGAGGCTAAACCATAGAAGCTAGCCTATGGTATGATTGTATCACGTCCTACGGACTAAAACCCTCCAGTTTATATAGACACTGGAGGGGGCTAGGGTTACACAAGGTCGGTTACAAAGGAGGAGATATACATATCCATATTGCCTAGCTTGCCTTCCACGCCAAGTAGAGTCCCATCCGGACACGAGACGAAGTCTTCAATCTTGTATCTTCATAGTCCAACAGTCTGGCCAAAGGATATAGTCCGGCTGTCCGGAGACCCCCTAATCCAGGACTCCCTCAGCCTTCATAAAAGTCATCATCCTTATCTTCCAGGGCTTGGAACAAAGTAATCATCATGGGGATAATCCGGTCTTCCCTAGCCGGTTTATGTCCAGTAGTAATATCCCCAACATTAGGCCCCAGATTGATTTGAACTTGTTCATGTCAATCTTCAACACTTAGAAAAATTCCTCCCCTTGTTCCTTCACATAGATCTTGTAAACTGCCCTGACGTCATCCTTCGGATTCGTAGTAAACCGTCATGATGCCATCTATTCATTAAAGCCGAAGATGCCCTTTATTAATGAGCATCTAACCATCAAGGCGACAACTTTATTAAATATCCATTTTTGAGCTCCTCGATTCCCACGCCTGTCGCTTATCTCTTCGCCTTATAAATAGGGTCGAGGCCCCTTTTCCTTTTCCTCCACTGCCTCTTCGTCTCTTCTTCCTCCTCGCGACGTCCCTGCACCCGAGTGCCACCGCCGTCATCAAGCTTCTCCCCTGCCTCCTCGTTGGCCGCTGCATCACCCTAATCGAACCAGAAAGCCGCGGCATCTCTCTGCCGCTCCTGTGACACTGGTAAGCCTTCTTTCCTTCCACCCTAGATCTTGTCTTTAGGGTTTCAATGTTCTTCGGAGTTCATCGAAACTTCGGTGATATTCTTCTCTTTTCTTCTCCGTGGCATCAAAGGCTAGTTTGGACCTGTTATTCTTGTGCGACCGTAGCCATAATCTTATTTTCCTCATTAGACTCCTCCCTTTATATAGAGAACAACTTATCTGGATCTACTGAACTGTTTAAACACCTATAGTTTAAGCCTGAATATATTCCAGTTTCTGTCACACCTCAGATCTGAAATTTTCATATAAATCTATGAAACTTGTTTTCCCTTACTTAAGTAATTTTAGATCGGTACTCTTCACACCAATATAGGCGATTTAACTTTTTGAAGTGCGATAATCCGGCAGGTACCATTAGTCCCCTTTTTAACCGCCGATTCATTTATACTCCGGTTTAACAATACGTATATACCTCTGCTTCTGTTCATCGCTTTACCATTCATAAACACTCTGTCATAGGCGGTTTATAACTTCCTCCGATTCATCAATTTCACATGCTTGGATTCCTTTTCCCTCAACCTGTTGTACCTTATGCATCACCATTAATGAATCATAAACCGGCATTATTTTCTTTCCAGCTCTTCACTTGTAATGGCCAAATGGCTCTATTCCTGTAACTGGGTCCCTTCCCGAGTTACTGGGGAGCAACTGAATAGAATGGTCAAAATTGGTACCTTACCAAAGAAAAATGAAATCCGGTGGTGAGTTCCTGGGCCGGAAAATCCTCCTACCCCTAGAGAGGGTGAAGTTGTGGTGTTTGCTAATCATATAGGCTGTGGTTTTAAACCGCCTGGATCCAAGTTTTTCCGGGATCTACTTGCCAGCTTTCAGATCCACCCTCAGGATATTGGACCCAACCCCGTATCCAACATCTGCAACTTTCAGGTTTTTTGTGAAGCGTATCTACAAGAAGAACCATCTGTCGAGCTGTTCCGGGATTTCTTCCACCTAAATCGTCGCACTGAATTCGTAGATGGTCCCAATACTGAACTTGGTGGTGTCTCTATTCAGAAAAGAAGGGACGTTGATTTTCCTCACGCCAAACTTCACAGTCACCCAAAGGAGTGGAATCGGACTTGGTTCTATTGCAAAGACACTTCTCCTGAAGAT
Organism: Triticum dicoccoides; assembly: GCF_002162155.2. Lineage (NCBI taxonomy): Eukaryota > Viridiplantae > Streptophyta > Magnoliopsida > Poales > Poaceae > Triticum > Triticum dicoccoides. The sequence continues at coordinate 684,182,789 of NC_041382.1, forward strand.
GAAAACCCTCTGCCGGGTTACCGTGCTTACCGGCTCGCCAATACCCATCCGCTTCCGCAACGACTAAGTGCCAAGGAATGGGCCTCATACGCACCACAACTCGCCAAACTTAGAGCATTCATGGACAATGGTTTAACAGGTGTGGACTTCGTCCATTGCTGGATATCCTGGAGTATTTTGCCGTTAAGTCGCCGCTCCAGCTTAATGTGCGAGTATACTGGTGACGTAAAAGACTCCCAACGTCATATTGATATTCAGCTAACAGATGAGGAAGTCACTAAGTCTGTCAAGAAAATGCTGAATGAAACTGAAGCTGTCTGTAGCAAGACTGGGTTAAATCCCTTTTATACATAGAACAAACCGCCCACTATAAGTATTGTCTGTGCTTCCGCTTTACACCTGATATTTTTGGACTGCGCAACTTTGAATACCCTCTGCCCATATTTAAACAGAGTGATGATCCGTTCTGGAAAAAGAAACCTCAGGAGAAAGCGATGAAGCCTTCTCGTCCTAAAATGAAAGCCGTCAAGAAAAACACAAAAAGGAAGGCACCTGAACCCATCGGTTTAGAGCTTGATGACGACCCGGATGAACCAGAAGCATAGGTAGAACTTGATTCACTTGGTTCACTTTTCATGCATTTCATTGACAATGATACTTATCAGGAGGACGTTGAGGGCAGCCAAGCTGACAATGTAGAGGTAATTATCCTTTCCTCTGGTTCATACTCTCTGCCAACACAAAAAATCTGTCAAGCAGTCCAGAAAGTAAGATCTTCTCACCCTCTTGCTCACTTGGATCCAAAATTTCTTTTGAAGAAGCAGCAGCACGAGGCTTGCCGCACAAACCAGCATAGTGGCCAAACGGTCACTTCGACCAGTTTACCGAACACCCTGGTTCGAAAACGCCGACCCGAGGTCTCACCCACTTCTGACACTTCTTATCCCAAGGCAGGCTTTTCCTGACAACCTCTTAATCTGTCCGATTCGAATTATCAGGTGACACCTCCTTCTTCATCTGGCGAATCCACGGCCACACAACTCCCTCCTCTTAAGAGCGTAGCTGGGTAAGTATTTCAACCCAATCTTTTGATGTTTCACACCTTATATGTTGTGCTAACCTTTGCATCTGTTCTTTTTAGAGCCAAGGCCAGACCCAGTAAGAAGGCCCGGGTGAATAACGCGTCCGACGATCATGTGGTGATTGAACCGGAGCTGACTATCGAACCGGAAGGTCCAAATACTAAGGCCACATTTGGTGAACTGCCCCCTCAAGATCATAATGTTGATGAACAAGCAGAAGTTGATACTGCTATGCCAGATGATAAACCGGCAAGTCCAATCCGGGCTGATGACGGACCTTCACTACAAGAAATATGTCAACTTGTGACCTTGACTATTGGTCACTGAATGGTCATTATTTTTCATTTGTGACCTTTTTGTGACCAAAAACAGATGGTCAAAAGCTGGCAGTCATAAACTGAAAGTAACGACCTTCTCTATGAGAAGGTCGTAGACGTTTACGACCAAAATATGCCTACTATTTTGTTTTGGTCACTAGCAGCCTCCCCAGGCCACGTAGCCATCCGACGTGGCAATCTGATGTGGCATAAGAATCAGCCCGGTCCAATTCGGTGTTTATATGGGCCGAGCCCATTAATTTGGCCTTTTTAATATTTATTTTTCCTATTAATTTTTGCTAGCTACATGGGCTGGCCCAGTAATTCAGCCTTTTTATTTCTAGATGCAGCCTTTTACATCGTATGATCTTTTATTTTTTGCCATTTTATTTTCCACTATTTTACATTTGTCCCAAGAGTTTCAGTTTTTCTTTTTCTCAGAAGATTGGTCCCAATTGGTAGTTTCTAGTAATAGGACCCGGTTGTCAGGGTCAAGTTCTTTAGATTTCATTTCATAGTAAATAAGTAATAAATATCTAAATCAGCACTGGCAAAATACACTGCTTGAAATAGTAGCCAGAATGGCAATCACAGTATTACAACGTGAATACATTTTTTGTGGGTAAACGCGGATACATCATACAACACAAATACAATGGCAATGACAGCATTACTAGCTCTACGGCTTCTGTCGACCTTCTTCAACATGGACCTCCTTCAGTCCTTCTCCTTATCCTTTCAACCTTCTTTTGCATGGAGCTACTGTGAGAGGAAATCTACAGTTAAGAACAAAATACGTATATAAGCAGTTGGGTACATATCACTTTGGAAAGCACAAGATATCATTTGGCTGGACATGAATATCACTTGTGCATGGGACAGTAAAAGTAATTACAACTAAACAACAATTCAGCATGAATTGGTAAAATGAACTAGCAAAGAATGCACTGTCCAACTGATTCAGCATGAGAGTCCGATGGCGACAGCACCAAGAAAAATTTAGTAAAGCGTATAAATAGATTCTGGCCAGTTGGTAAAATGAAATCTAATCCATGAGATTTAGTCAACTTTAGGGAGCATCACAGATTCAGAACAATATTTGCAAGCATGTAAATACTGATTCAACACTAGGGAGTATTGACTTTTTCTGGCAGCGAGAAAGCAACTCAATTTGGCAAGCAGTGCAATACCAAGTGAATTTAGTCAAACATGCAAGTGAATTTAGAGCAATAGCACTAGGGACTAGTAGCACTAGCGAATAGGGACTGATAGCAGTAACACTAGATTCAGTCAAGTGAAAGTGAATTTAGAGCAGTAGCAAAATCAGGGAATGTGAGAGAGGTAGAGGGAGGCTCAACCATGAATTGCTGTTGCCCCATGGTTGGGTATGTAATTGTCGCCGCTCCTCCTTGTGGATGCCAAGGTCGGAGATGCCGGATCCGTGCGGGCATCCACCTCCTATCCGCACGAGCTGAAGCAAACCGTAGCAGGTAGTCCACCAGAACCTTCTTCCTCTTTGGTTGCACCAGCGGCGTCTGCAGATCCGCCATGGCCGCAGGCTGACTTTTGAAATGAAAAAGAGCACAATGAGATATTAGCTTTGCCATGATGATATAGTAGTAACAGGGAAGCATACCAGGGAGGTAGTTTTACATAATAAAAACAAACTAGGCACCTACATAATCACACGGCGGTAGTTTGAGATAATAAAAACTAATGTTCCACGCATAGTCTTAGCGCTCCAACAAAGAAACAACTAAAATTACTTTCAAGCAAATAGGTTGTACATCGATCAGGTTGTAAATGACAAAAATTCAGGGGTGTACCTAGTGCAAGAAGGCATCGACTAGGTTTTGAAGCTAATAACAATTGGCATGCATGTATGACTTGTTGGAGTTGGTGCATGGTCAAATTCAACTAGTGTAATGTATCGCCTATATATAATAGACCCATCTCTCCAATGCAATTTCACGAACCAAGAAACATAGGTGTTTATTTCTTCCTCTGCTAAACTATTTTCATATGGATATCAGCTAATGATACGCATATCGTATTAAGGCAATGCTTTGGACGGCACATATTCTGCAAGTTGTCGCTACTTTGCAAATACAAATGGACGCCTAACAGTGCTCACATAGAATTAGCAGAGCATGGCATATTTATAGCCATCAGGGGAGGGGGACACCTGAACCCACATCGGCTGCTGCAGGGCTTGGGCTGCACACACACACACATACATGTATCAGAAGCAATTCAGTCAACACTCTCCGCAGGAAAGAGGCAAGTTGGCACTCACAGGGTTGAGATAATAGTAGGAGACGTGTGTACCTGAAGGGGCGAGCGATTGGTCCAAGCCCGGAGAGCAGAGGAGGCATGGCGGCGGTGTGCTGGAGCGCCTTGGAAGCCCGGGAACATGGTGGTACACATGGTCAAGGAAGAGGAGCAGAGAAGGTCCTTGATGGCCAACTAGATGCATCCCTCCTTCTGCTCCTCGTGGATGGGTGACCTGCAGTAACAAATATGTTATACAACCCAGGATCGAATGTAGCACATACTATCATTTCTGAACTTAATCGTGGCAGTCTTTCATCATTACCCAGTCTCCGACAACAAATAAGCTCACTAAAACAGCATTGTTGAGATCTCTTTTGACTTTAAGGACGTATCCATCAAGACATGCAAGTCCCAAGATCCACAGCGTTTGCAATCCCATCGACGCAATCAGATAGCTGAAACTCGAAAGAGACAAAGAGCTCATTACAAACTGAAATGCCATTAGCAGTAGAAATTTTAAAAGGGGAATGCTATGTTAATACAAGTCAGGAAACAAGCCACGATTGCACTAAATTTGTTGCTGAATCTAGGAATTACCACCACCATGCACCCACACCACATGGCCTACAGAAGGCCCAATTTGGCCTTGAGGGGCTCTCAGCCATTAGTTTTGGACAGTACTCACCCGTGCAAGAGCACTCTTGTACTAAAATCGCCACTCATTACAAGTTCAAACCTACATATTTCCTCAAGCACATGTCTCACAGGACAGTGATGGTTAACTTAGATTCTCTAACCAAATATCTCAATAATCTGGTTGACTACTCAAGGATTAACAAAGCCCCTCGTGATTAAACTATCCATCGCTCACAAATTAACAGAATAGTAGATGGTACTCCGCCCAGGAAAAAACCTCCCAAACAAGACAGGAAGTTTACCATGACGGCGATGGAGGCGGTGACGAGCGCGGCCTGGCCGAGCCGCAGCCAGAGCCCGCCCCACATCTCGGGCCTCCCCGCCAGCTCCCTTCTCTTGAGGCCAACACCGCCGCCGCCCATGCGCATGCTCTGCTCCAGGTATGTAGGCACGAAGGGAAGCCCCAGCTTCTCCGCTGCGGTACAACAACAAAAGGGATCAGAAATCAAGAGAAGGGAAACTAGGAACATCACATGGGGCTGCCATATTCCTGCAGATTCAGACCACAGTAGTGACAGAAGATTACACGGAGCAGAGACGAGGTCGTGAGCGACGCACCGAGGTAGTCGACGGGGACGCGGCCGTTGGAGAAGCGTTTGGTGGGGCGGTGGGTGTCAGAGTCCCGCCCGTAGGGCTCGCGGTCGGCGCGGGCGAGCGCGCCGAGGTACTTGTTGGTGCCGACGTCGAACGTGGAGTCGCCGATGACGAAGAGCGCGGGGACGAGCGGGGTGGGTCGGGTGAGGAGCACCAAATCTCGATGGAGACGGTGCAGCGGCCAGAGGAGAGCCCAATGGAACTGATCGATCCGGATGGGGAAAGGAGCTACTCGATCCAGATGGGCGTTTGTGTCCCAGATCTCACGGGCGGAGGGGCTATGTGCCGCCCTGATCCTGGATCCGGCGGCTTCTAGCCTCGCCGTCACCATCGCTGGTGGCTGCTCTACCTGGAGTACCCGCGGCCAGAGCCGACAGAGCCGGCGTCGCGGTTGGTGATGACGAAGGAGAAGATGATGAAGACGAGCCGGTGTCGCGTCCGGTGGCTCAGCCAGATGCCGCCGCCAAGGACGACGAGGGAGAGGACCAGGACCCCCACTCACGGTCGGTGGTGGTAACCATGTCCACGACGGCCTCCTTCTCGGGCCAGTTGGATCTGAGAGTGGGGAGGGGAGGGATCTGGATCAGGAGCGCGATGGGGAGGGCCGAGTGGTGACCATGTGGGGGGAACGCCGAAGGAGTGGGGCGGGGGCGGCGGCGCGTCGAGATCCAGAGGGAGGGAGTGAGGTTGGGGCGGCGGCGGGGGATCTAGAAGGAGGAGTGGTGTGCGGCGACGGTGGATCCAGAGAGAGGGAGAGGGTGAGAGCACTAGGGTTTGGTGCATGGGGAGAGAGTGGAGTGGTGTGCGGTGGGTTTTTTTTGAGGGGTAGCTCGCGGTGGGTGAGGTGAGGGCCGTTGGATCCAGGAGGATCCGACGGTGGTTTATCCATGATCCGCGTGAGAGGCCTTTGGACCAATCAAAACGTGGTATACAGGTATGATATTTTGACCATTTAAATTGGTCATAATTGACTAAAAGTAAGGTGCTAAATCATGTTAGCTATTTTATTATGACCTGAAAATATGAAAAAAAACTTCTCATTGTGTCAGCAAATTTGACTATAGTTTTCAGGAATAATCACAAGTTGAAATAAGACAAATATTTTTTTAAAGAGTTATGAGAAATGAGTTCTCTTAAATCATTTTTTCATTTTTTGAGTGTCCAAAATGAGTTTTTTTGTGAAGGACCTATAATATATTTCTTGCAAAATTGGACCAAATCAATTTTCTAAAATACTAGGACATATTTAATGCACAATTGACCAAATGGTTGGGTGTCAAAAGATTCGATCCACCTCTGGTGAAAAAAACAAATTTCCATCGATTCAGTTTGAAGCGGGTCAAATTTGAACTGTGGCTGCCTCATAGTTTGCTTTTTATTTTTTCCAAAAATCATTTCTAGGTACATAAGTATCTATTTAATAAGAGAAACATAAATTTTTTCCAAGATTCAACCACTAGCTAGGAACGGTCAAGCCCGCCGTTTTGACCGCATTTTGAAACGGGCATAAAAATTCCCAAAAAAATCACAAAATTATAAAACCTTCACGTTGTGTCATTATATGTGACCAAGTTACAAGGAAAAATAATAACCTTATAATACGACAATTCTTTTAAAAAAAGTGTTCTCAGAAATGAGCTATCATGTGTGGAGATCAATGGCTTTCAAGCCAAATGATCGATCTTATAGCCACATTCATGGCATAGTTTGTTCAGATGATCTCATATTGTGCACAAGGTGCATACTGGAATGGCAAACAATGTTGCCTAAGGAAACTTTCATTTTCTTTGGACGAAAAAATCATTCTCCATTTTCTGAGTGCCCGAAATGAGGTTTTTTGTGAAGGACCTACCAAATAATTGTTGCAAAATTGGACCAAATCATTTTTATAAAATACTAGGCCATATTTAATACACAATTGACCAAATAGTTGGGTGTAAAAAGTTTTTATCCACCTCTAGTGAAAAAGACAAATTCCCGCCGATTTAGTTGGAGGCAGGTCAAATTTGAACTGCAGCTGCCTCATTGTTTCCTCTTTATTTTTTCCAAAAATCATTTCTAGGTACATAAGTATCTATTTAATCAGAGAAATATCAAAAGTTTTCCAAGATTCAACCACTGTCTAGGAACGATCGAGCCCACCCTTTTGACCGCATTTTGAAACGGGCATAAAAAATTCAAAAAAAATCAAAAAATTGGAAAACCTTCGCATTATGTCATTATATGTTACCAAGTTTCCAGGAAAAATAATAAACTTGTAATACGAAAATTATTTTAAAAAAGTGTTCTCAGAAATGAGCTATCATGCGTGAAGATTCATGGCTTTCAAGCCAAATGATCAATCTTATGGCCACATTCGTGGCATAGTTTGTTCAAATAATCTCATATTGTGCAAAAGGATGCATCTTTGAATGGCAAACAATGTTGCCTAAGGAAGTTTTCATTTTCTGTGCACGGAAAATTCATTTTCCATTTTCCGAGTGCCCCAAATGAGGTTTTTTTGTGAAGGACCTACCAAATAATTCTTGCAAAATTGGACCAAATCATTTTTCTAAAATACTAGGCCATGTTTAATGCACAATTGACCAAATGGTTGGGTGTAAAAAGTTTTGATCCACCTCTGGTGAAAAAGACAAATTTCCGTCGATTCAGGAGGAAGCGGGTCAAATTTGAACTGCAGCTGCCTCATAGTTTGCTCTTTATTTTTTCCAAAAATCATTTCTAGGTACATAAGTATCTATTTAATTAGAGAAACATCAAAAAATTTCCAAGATTCAACCACTAGCTAGGAACGGTCAAGCCCGCATTTTGACTGCATTTTGAAACGGGCATAAAAAATTCAAAAAAAATCAAAAAATTGGAAAACCTTCGCATTGTGTCATTATATGTGACCAAGTTTCCAGGAAAATAATAAACTTGTAATACGGAATTTATTTTTAAAAAGTGTTCTCAGAAATGAGCTGTCATGCGTGAAGATTCATGGCTTTCAAGCCAAATAATCAATCTTATGGCCACATTCTTGGCATAGTTTGTTCAAATGATCTCATATTGTGCACAAGGGTGCATCTTGGAATTCCAAACAATGTTTCCTAAGGGAGTTTTCATTTTCTTTGCACGGAAAATACATTTTCCATTTTCCGAGTGCCCGAAATGAGTTTTTTTGTGAAGGACCTACCATATATTTGTTGCAAATTGGACTAAATCAATTTTCTAAAATACTAGGCCATATTTAATGCACAATTGACAAAATGGTTGGGTGTTGAAAGTTTTGATGCACCTCTGGTGAAAAAGGCAAATTCCCGCCGATTCAGCAGGAAGCGGGTCAAATTTGAACTGCAGCTACCTCATAGTTTACTATTTATTTTTTTCCAAAAATCATTTATAGTTACATAAGTACCTATTTAATCATAAATACATGGTTTGGTGGTGATACATCGAGGTTTGGGCGGTGGCCGAGGCCCACAACTCTAGAGCGCGTAAACTCGCATGCCCGCCGCGTGGTCACCGCGTGACCGTGGCGTTGCCATGTGTTCTGGGCAGCCTATGCATGTCTAGTGGGTTGGGCACTCCCCGGGTAGGTGCTAGGAAGAAAATTACAACATAAGATTCTCACGAGGAGACCGATCGATGCTCAAACATGAATTAGTAGCCAAGTGTTTGATTAGCGGTACGGGAAATGTACATGGCTAATGGGCGTGAGTTTTGGCTGAGGATGATGAGTTACTAAGAGGACCGTCTTCACAAATTTTCAGCTCAAAAGGAGGAGCCTAGGTGGTACTTGCTTTGCAAACTACCACACTGGACATAAATACGAATGTTGAAGCTCGGCTCACAATAATGAATGGATTGAGCTGGCATTTGGTGGAGGATGGTTATGTGGGAATAGGAAAGCACTGTAGAAAATGCATACTATTTGGACATGCCAAAGTGGTACTTCCTTCACAAACTGTTGTTTTGAACAGAATAGGAAAATGAATATTTTTGAACTAGTCAAGGAAGGTTTTTTACATATTTGACGAAGATATGACCCAAAGAATTTATGAGATTTTTTTGGGAATTTTGGGAATGATAGAAATATCGGTTGCTTCACAACCTAGGGCAAAAACTGCCACATGGACATGACACATAGGCAAAACTGATGAGGTGATGCCTAGTCATAGCAACCCACCACAATTTACAAGGCTATGACCATCTATATTGGTCATGATCAGCTAGAAATAAAGCAGCAGACCAGTGCTATCTGCTTTATGACCATTTCGTGTAAAGAAATTACGACCTTTCTGACCAAAATGGTCGTTATAGTTTAGGGCTTGGAGCCCCCGAACAGCTTTTGACCAATTGGTCTGAAATGGTCATAGATCTATGACCAATTCTTCTAGGGTCACTGACAGAAGGTCACTAGTTGACATATTTCTTGTAGTGCTTCTAGTCCAGTGAAGACTACTAACATTCCATCAACTCCAGAAAAGGCTGTCGGAGATAAAGAAGATGAGGTTATCATTACCGGTATTGGCCACACCTCTCCTGTCCATTCTGTTGTATTGGCGAAACATAGTGCCAAAGAAGAATGTGCTGCCATGGAGAAAGGCAAGTGGAGCACCGATTTATCAATCTATGCCCACTTTAGTGCTTAAGAACTCCACTCTGGCTTTCTAAACCATCTGCACACAAACCATGACTATGAAGCCGGTTTAGTGAATCTAATGAAGGAGCACTATGAGGTAATTACATCACTTCTCCTTTCTTAAATACAATTTGTAAGTACCGACTCGAGTAGCCCCCAAGGGCCGGTTTATGATGGCAATCATAAATCGGGACTTTGTAATATCTTAACCGTTGCATGCTTGTCTTTCATATGTCAGGTGATCCTTTAAAAATAAACCTGGTATTTTATCATTGTACTCCTGTATTTTTCACCTATGTAGTCCCTAAGGACCGGCTTAGCTTGTCAAGGTGACCCGGGCTTTAACCAATGCTTCAATTTGAACAGATGCACATTAGCCCCCAAGTGCCAAGGATAATGCTTGCATTGTACTTGGGACTTGCAAAAATTTCTGATAATAAAACAAATAGACATTAGCCCCCAAGTACAAAGTGCATAACTTGTTATGTGCTTGGTACTTCCAATATATACAGCCCACTGATGATATGTCGTTCCTTGACAGGCTGAGTTGAACAAAAAGGATAGCCAAATCGCTGATCTCCAAGAAAACATTAAATCTCAAGAAGCGGAGGCTTCTAAAGCCAAGGAAGAACTGAGCACCGCCTTAGCATCCATGGAGAAGCTGAAGGAAAAATTTATGAATGAACATGCAGATTGGGATGCCGAGAAGGCCGCTTTAGCAAAGAAAGCCGAAGATGCAGAAGCAGCCCTAAACCAGTGGTTGAGGAACTGACCGGTTTAAAGTGGCAAATAAACGCTATGACTTATGCTATATATGGTAAGTGCCCTCACCGGGTACATTTCAAGCCCCCTTTACCTTATCAGTTACCGGTTTACTGATGCTCGTAATGTCACAGGAACCCGCATTACCCATCTGGGCTCCGATATGCGGATGAAGCTGAAGGCAGCCTACACCTTGATAGAACAGTTGTATTCCGGATCCCAACGGGCTATCCGTACTACTGCTTACAATAGGCCTCCTCCAACATTGATAAAAGAAACCATCGAGAAGCTGTCCATGTTGCCTGCCCGATTGGAGGAACTTAAAAATTCAGCTACAAGGTCAGGCGCATTGACTGCGCTAATCCAGGCCAAGGCATGGATTCCAGATCTTGAACCAGCAGATATTGGCCAAGGCTACCCCAGCGTGAAGGAAGATGGTACAAATTTCAACAATGATGATCTTCGAAGGCTGACAAGGGAAATGTGGCCCATAGCAAGCAAATTGGCGGATGACACAGATCTGTCTCATTATCAGCCGGTTTATGATGTTGATCAGAAAAGATATCCTGCACCGATTCATGATGTAGAGGATCTTGTTCCGCCAATACGTAAGCACACTTATGCTCCTGACATTGATCCTTCCCCTCATATAACTGAAGAAGTTGTATTTCAAGCGTTAACCGGAATCGATTGGACAACAATTGATTTCCATCCACTGGGTAGAGAGGAGGAGGATACACCAACTCAAGATGATCTGCAATCTTCAAGTCGTCCTGGTGACGAATCCTGAGCCAGAGGCCGGTTTAGCTGTCACAGTCTGCCACTTGTTATTGAAACAATTATTATGTGTGGGCATTGAAAGCGCCTTGTAATAGGCTAGTTCAAATACTTGCTTGTTATGCCATCGAGCATATTTGTTTTGCTTGATACTGATAACTCGCCATGCCTTTGGGATCTGTGATATGCATAGTCCAGTTCGTCTTTATTTAACTTGTTCCTGCATATAAGAAATTAAAAGTGTCCTAGCGGTTTACCACTGGATGGGTCATGATGCCCAAATATATATAGCTTGGGTGTATAACCAAGACTGTAATAACCAGATATAACATAGATGATACATGTGATGTATCTCGTTTGACTAACTATTGGGATAATAAGGGTGATAAAACCAATCTACAATATTGATGACTCCTTTCATCCTTGCCGGTTCATATCAAAACCATACCGGGTTATGAGAAACACCAGTTTATTCACATAATTCTGGTGACTTCTAGTCAAAACCCGACCGGATCAAATTAGTGCCGGATCACAACTAATCACGTACTAACAACTTAGCATTGAAAGCCATGTCGTGTTATAATAAACACTGATTTATCAGAAAATATTAATAAATCCTTTTTAAAAAAGAGGTTAAAACAGTGCAACAAATACAAGAAAAATATGCAAGGCTTTTCATGGGCTGCCAGGCCCTAAATCGAGGCTTTTCATGGGCTGCCAGGCCGCTGAGTTAAACCATTTTTCAAAGCCTTCTAAGATGGACCTCAATCTTTAACCAATCATCATTTTAACTTTGACAAGTTCAGGGTCTATGAGATTGACTTGTCAAATGTTCGATGGGTCATACCAGGTTTACCTGGACGGAGTGGCTTACTTAAAAAGGCAGGATAACCCGGGGTTTTAGGTGAATACACCTGGTGAGGGAGTCCTGGATTAGGGGGTCTCTGGACAGCCGGACTATATCCTTTGGTCGGACTGTTGGACTATGAAGATACAAGATTGAAGACTTTGTCTCATGTCTGGATGGGACTCTACTTGGCGTGGAAGGCAAGCTAGGCAATACGGATATGTATATCTCCTCCTTTGTAACCGACTTTGTGTAACCATAGCCCCCTCCGGTGTCTATATAAACCGGAGGGTTTTAGTCCATAGGACAAGATACAATCATACCATAGGCTAGCTTCTAGGGTTTAGCCTCTTTGATCTCGTGGTAGATCAACTCTTGTAATACTCATATCATCAAGAACAATCAAGCAGGACATAGGGTATTTCCTCCATCAAGAGGGCCCGAACCTGGGTAAACATCGTGTCCCCTGCCTCCTGTTACCATCCGCCTTAGACGCACAGTTCGGAACCCCCTAACCGAGATCCGCCGGTTTTGACACCGACATTGGTGCTTTCATTGAGAGTTCCACTGTGTCGTCATCATAAGGAGGATGGCTCGCCTTGTTGTCAAGGACAACATCACCTCTGGGGGAGCCCTGGCTGTAGGCCAAACTCTCCTACTAGGCGGCTTCGTCATGACCGCCCGCTCGGCCGCGGCACCGACGATGACTTCTCGGGTCATCGAAAATAGCCTCCACATCGGCTCGAAATTTGCCGAGAAGATGGATCCGATGGATCTCTCATCTTTGAATGAGCTCTTGGATCGCATCGCCGCTCTAGGAGTCGCTACGGACTACGATCGGATCGGGCTTAAACCCGACCAAAGGGAGATTAACTCTCCGCCGGTCACCCATCAGATAGTGGTGGTGGAGGAGCAATGCGGCGATTCTCCCTCTATCCTGAGGACGAACTATGTCTGGATTCCCGAGCTCCCCGAGCCGGATACTCGCTCACGGGAGGACACCGCCCTAACCCTGAATCCAGAATCAGGCCACATACCGAACCCACGAGGGCAACATCCCGGAGCCTGAATTTCCAAGATCGGAAACTCCCTGCCCCGAGATCACAGATTGGGTCAAGGTCTGGACTTAAATCCACCCACTCACCCAGATACAAACGATCTTTCCCACATTAGGCAAGCGCCCCAAGAGACAGTACATCACTATTGGGCCAGATTCCTCCTTGTAATGAACAAGGTCAAGGACTGTCGCGAGGAAGACGCAATTTCGTTCTTTTGCAACAATTGCATGGACAAGGGAGTCCTCAACGCCATAAGTCGCCGTGACATAACACACTTCGCTGACTTGGCAGCCATAGTACGGAAATACTGTGTGATGGAAAGTTCCTGGAAAACCCAAACACAATTTGGGGATAATCCGGCTCTGACAAAATCCCCAGTCCGGACTAAAAGGGTGTACTCTCATAAGTCGCCTGGCTCAATTACAAAGAAGCAAAAGCCCACTACAGGGCGTGGAACCGTATTGGAGGGATGGCTTAACGGGCCCTGCAAAATCCATAGTACAGCGGATACCATATCAACACACAGCCTTAGAGCATGTTGGGTACTCCGGCAGGTGGCCAAAAGTGGTGAGGATCTCCTCACCCAAAATACCTCAGAGCACCTTCCCACGGATAACAATACAGTATTGACGGTCTTCGAGACCTTCGCCTCAAATAATAGGCGCAAGCGAGCACTCTGCAGCCTTGCCAAAGTCCGCCATGTGGCAGCAATAAATCCATGGAGCGACACGGCTATCACCTTCAATGCCAGTGACGAACCTAAATTCTGAACAGCCCGAACACTAGGCGCTTTGGTTCAGTCCAATTGTGGACGGCTTTTGGCTCACTAAGGTGCTCATGGACGGTGGCAGTGGATTAAACCTCATTTATGTTAAATAGACAACAACCGTATTGAGAAAAGCAGTATGACCTTCCGAGGAATCATCCCTAGTCAGGAGGCACGTTGCACTGGGAAAATCACACTTGATGTGGTATTCGGCACTCCGGAGAATTACAGGTCTGAAGAAATTGCATTCCATGTGGCCCCGTTCAGTAGTGGATACCACGCCCTTCTAGGGCGGGAGGCATTCACAATTTTTCAAGCCATACCCCACTACGGGTACATGAAGCTCAAAATGCGCTAACCTAATGGAATTGTCACTCTAGTTAGTGATCCAGACATAGCACTCCGCGCCGAAGACAAAACAGCCGCATTAGCCCTCGAGGCATTATCCGAAGCCCTTGTGGCGGAGGAGTTAACCGCACTGCGCTCCATGGTGGACAGGGACGACATGATACTAGACAAGAGATCCAAGTCCACCTCCTTTAAACCAGCGGACGAAATAGTTAAATTCCAAGTCCATCCAATGGACCCTACAAAAACAGCATCCATTGGGGCACAGTTAGACCCCGCTGTAGACGCCGCACTACGGGAGTTTCTGCGGGAGAATTGGGATATATTCGCCTGGCATCCTTCAGACATGCCAGGAATCCCACGCAGATTGGCCGAGCATAGCCTTATATTCTAAAAGGATTCAAGCTGGTCAAGCAGACTCTTCGGCGTTTCTCTGAACCTAAGCGACAAGCCATGGGAGAGGAGCTGGCCAAGTTACTGGAGGCCGGATTTATTAAAGAAATAAAACATCCGGACTGTCTAGCAAACCTGGTGATGGTACCAAAGAAGGACAAATCCTGGTGCCTATGTGTCGACTTCAAAGACCTTAATAAGGCTTGCCCAAAGGATCCCTTCCCACTCCCTCGCATCGATCAAATCATCGATGCTACCGGAGGACACGAATCATTGTGCTTCCTCGATGCATACTCCAGTTAACACCAGATTAAGATGGTGGAGTCTGATCAAGCCGCAACGGCATTTATCACGCCATACAGCCCCTTCTGTTTTAACACAATGCTCCAAAACGATGACAACATATCAGCGCATGATCCAGACATGTCTGGAAAAGCAGATCGGTAAGACTGTGGAGGCATATGTAGACGATGTGGTCATTAAAACCAGACAAGTCGACTCTTTAATAGACGACTTGAGGCTCACATTCACCAATCTTCGAACATACGACATTAAGCTCAATCCGGAAAAATGCGTTTTCGGCGTTCCCGCCGGAAAGCTCCTGGCTTCATCGTCTCTAGTAGAGGAATTGAAGCAAATCCGGCTAAAATCCGAGCCCTGTCGCAGTTGGCTATCCCAACTGACCTCAAACAAATCCAGAAATTAATTGGATGTGTGGCGGCTTTAAGCCGCTTTATCTCCCGATTAGGAGAAAAGGTACTTCCCCTCTATCGCCTTCTTTGGTGTACCGAACACTTCGAGTGGACGGACGCAGCCACGGCCGGACTGGAAGAAATAAAAGACATCCTAGCCACCAACCCAATCTTGGCCGCGCCAACTGTTGGCGAACCAATGCTATTATATATAGCGGTAACTCACCAAGTTGTAAGCGAAGTGCTCGTCGTCGAACGAGAGATGGACGGACATAAATTCCCCTTCAAAAGTCGATATATTACGTATCCACCATCCTCACTCCATGCAAATCACAGTACCCACATTATCAAACGATAGCATACGCGGTATTCATGGCATCCCAGAAATTACGAAACTACTTTCAAGAGTGTTAAATCACAGTGGCCTCCGAAGTACCACTCAATGACATCATAAACAACCGCGGTGGCACGGGCCAGATTGCCAAATGGGCCATCGAGCTCCTCATGTTCAACATAACATACAAACCACGGTGACCCATTAAGTCGCAAGTATTGGTCGATTTCGTCGCCAAATGGACAGAAGCCAAACTCCCTAAAGAGTACGACGCATACTCCAATTGGATCATGCACTTTGACGGCGCTAAAATGTTGTCTGGTCTGGGGGCTGGTGTCATCCTGACGTCCCCCACCGGAGATACAGTGCAATACGTACTCCAAATACTATACACGGACTCCAATAACGCAGCCGAATACGAGGCCCTATTACACGGTCTCCGGATGGTAGTCTCCATGGGCATCCAACGCCTAGAGGTGCGTGGGGACTCGAACCTCGCAATATCCCAAATAAATGGAGACTTCGATGCCAAGGATCCAAAAATGGCGGCATATCACAACGCCATTCTCAAAATGTCAGCTCGGTTCAAGGGGCTTGAATTCCACCATGTGGCTTGGGAAAACAACCAGGCGGCGGACATCCTCGCTCGTATCGGCGCTAAATGCGACCCTGTCCAACCGAACATCTTCCTGGAAAGACTGTTTAAACCATCTGTGGTATGGGAAGGGGACACCCGCAAAAATAGTCCGGACCCAGCCACAACCCCAGACACCGAACACCGACACAATCGGAGGCTCTGCCACCGAAATAACACCTTCAGCCCACGTGATAATGGCCATCATCGCCCCGTGGACAGAACCATTCCTGGCCTACCTAACTAGGCAGGAACTACCCGAGGACCAAAACGAGGCACGTTGCATAGTGCGGCGATCTAAAGCCTACAAGGTCCATGAGGGAGAGCTTTATAAGAAAAGCACAACCAGAGTCCTTCAATGGTGCATCTTCGAAGAGGAAGGGTGGAAGATTTTGGCGGAAATCCATGCCGGACTCGGCGGCCACCACGCCGCAGCCCGGGCCCTTGTAAGCAAGGCCTTCCATACAGGTTTTTATTGGCCGACGACCCGGGCAGATGCACAGCATCTGGTACAACATTGTGTCGGTTGCCAGCTTTTTGCAAACCAAAGCCACATGCCACCTACCGCCCTCCAAACAATCCCCATTACTTGGCCCTTCGCGGTATGGGGGCTTGATATGGTCGGACCCCTTAAAGGGGGAACCCATAAGAAAAAATACTTACTGGTCATGGTGGATAAATTCACCAAATGGATAGAAACCAAACCTGTCAAAACAGCTGAATTCGGATCGGTGATAGACTTCATATCCGGGGCTGTACACCGTTATGGCATCCCCCACAGCATCATCACTGACAACGGCACGAACTTTACAGCCGTAGAGGTGAAACTTTGGTGCAGCAACATGGGCATCAAGTTCAATTATGCTTCTGTCTATCATCCGCAAACTAACGGTCAAGTCGAACGAGTGAATGGTCTTATCATGAGCGGCATTAAACCCAGATTAGTCCGATCCTTAAAGGAA
Organism: Triticum dicoccoides; assembly: GCF_002162155.2. NCBI lineage: Eukaryota > Viridiplantae > Streptophyta > Magnoliopsida > Poales > Poaceae > Triticum > Triticum dicoccoides. Next base: position 684,199,949 of record NC_041382.1, read on the forward strand.
TCAGACACTCATTGGGTAGAGGAGCTCGACTCTGTACTATGGGGGCTGCGGACCACGCCAAATCACACTACCGGATACACACCGTTTTTTATGGTGTACGGCACTAAGGCGGTCCTGCCTTGCGACATAATTCATGACTCACCTCGAGTGCGCATGTACGAAGAAAGAGAGGCCGAGCTCGATCGGCAGGACAGTTTGGATTCCCTGGAGGAGGAGCGTGACGTGGCAAAAGCCCGTTCCGCATTCTATCAGCAACAGGCTCGAAGGTATCAAAGCAGAGAAGTGCGGGCCAAAACCTATAGCGTTGGCGAATTAGTTCTACGCCTGTCGGAGAAGAAAAAGAACAAGCTCAAGCCCAAATGGGAAGGTCCCTTCATTATCGACCAGGTTCTGACCGGTGGAGCGTACCGTCTGCGGGATGCATCGGATAATCGACTCGACCCAAACCCATGGAACGCGGCCAGACTCCGAAGATTCTACGCCTAGCGCCGGACTCTATGTTCGTCTCCTTACCTTCATCAATTTTTTACACATATGTTTTTTCTCTCTTTCTTTCTCATTTTTCTCTTCAAGGCCCTAAAGGGCTACACTTGTGTCTTGGTTACACAATCTTGACGCGCTAACCGCGCTCAATATACCTGGGGGCTTCTTATATAGAAGCACAATCTAATTACCCTTCCGGGCTTTATACCCCGCACATGTGTTATTTTTCCGCATGTACCTTTTTTTGCCATTATATGAATCGATATGACTTAAGTTTTGGCCAAGCTGGGTTTCCTGGCTCTTGTATTTATGCCCTACGTTCCCATTAATTCGGCTAGGGCATAAGGGGAGCACCTCTGCGATTGTTACTGCCGGGTCAGCCGAATGTGTACCTCAGACTGGGTAAAGCCGAAAGCTAGCGTTCTTAAGGGAATATTCGGTCGGTGAATAAAAGATGATTTTCATTTAAATTACTACATGCCCCCAGATGTTTTTAGCCTGTGTCTCGCAGTCCGGACATGCACATTAGGGCATGCGTACCCAGGGAAAGGAACCCTTAACGGAACTATTCTCCATGGAAGATGTTTCTTACTATCCATGTAATATAACATAGCTAGTTGGGTACTGGTCTGTTCAAGCACTTATGACCCCTACGCCTAGTTTCCACGCATATTCCAGTTTTTACATGACCGAGTGGGTATTCGGATACACTCCAGACTATCGGGTCTAGAGGTCGAAGCGAAAAGGTCCGCCATGACAAATGATTTACAATTCGGCTAGGGACATTACATATGTCACTTGAAGTACACAGTCACTAAGACTGATTAAATTCTTCTTCTATACCATCCAACAGACTATCTAGCCTACAATCATGTTGGGAATACTTTGCGGCTAATTCTACTTGATCATACACTAAACTGATAGGGATCTCTTTCCCATCGGGCCCCACAGGTCCGACTTCAGCCATGTGGTTTGGGTCCACCTTGGTATATCCTGTCTTCACCATAGCCCAGGCTTCCCTTGCACCTTGTCGGCAGGCTGATATCTTCCATAATCGGAAGCGCCGTCGCGCTCCCTTGAGCTTCTCTATAAGCTCCCCATGCCTCCTGGCGGGGACGCGGATGGACACAAGGCTTGAGCAATAACCTGCATCACCTGCCAAACTTATTCATGCAGTTGTGAGAGCTATGGTAGAAGATCACCCGAAGACCCGGGCATCTCCTCTGCGGGACGACCCGTCAGCATACCTGCAGACATAACGTTGTTAGCAGGCTTCCTCGCTGAACTCCTTTAAAAAGTTCGTTTAAGCACTTACTAAAAATGTCGTGTCGAAGCCGTTTATTCTCCTTCACGGAGTCCGCAAGCTGGGCTAGGACATCCTTCAGTTCCACGCCCAGCCGGATATTGGCGTCTTGGAGATCATTTTTCTCCTGCCTGACTTGTGTCAACACGCGCTTGCCAGCATTTCGCTGTCGATCATCACGTGTCGTATCCGCCTCCACGGCCTCCGGATTCACTCCGGGGCCACCTGCAACATCTATTGTTAGGTGTGCATACATGTCGCATACTATCTGGTACCCATATTCTTTGCAATAGAAAAAAGAGTTACCAGGGGGGCCCTTTTTTACTCCTTCAATGCGGCAACAGTGGCTTCCAGCTGGGCCTTGTACTCGTCCAACTCTTGAGACAATTGGGGATTCTTCTCCGTAAGAACCTGCACAAATAATGATCCTTAAATCAGTTGTGTCAACTGTTTCAAGTCTCAAGGGCTACTGATACATATGATCGTCAGATTTGCTTACCCGTATATCCCTTACATACTGGTCCGTGGCTCTGGCTAGACCATTTTGAGCAGCACGAATGTACGCATCTCCAGAATTGAAGGCATCAAATGCCTCTGGTGAGAAACAAGCGTCACGGAGTACGGCCCGGTGACGCCTGTGATTCATGGCGCTCTCCACTTCTGAATTTGTAGCGGATAGTCTATCTGTATCCTCTGTAGGAGGAGCATCCGGCGTCCGCACCATGTTGGCTTCCACCTCTATGTCTGGCCCTGGAGCCCGACTGGTGGAGGCGTGGTCGGCAGCCTCTCCGGATATAGTCCGGCGAGCGTTTTTTCTATTAAAGAAACATGGACGTCATTACATTTTGAGAAAGATGACAACAACGGAGCGAGGTTTTGTGTCATACCTCTGCGCCGGCATCTCCATCCTGACTGCCTTCCTTTTTGTCCTACCCGGCTTCGGTGCCTCTTATTGGCGAGTTGCTGTGGGTTCGGCACGGCGTCCCGAATGCCTTCCCTGTGAAACACCATATGTGTACGGTAGGTGAAGTGTCTAAAAGGGGATCCTATTTTTTGGAGCTAGGATTTTGGTTTTTCTTACGTGCGACGCTGGGAGCAGTCCGGGATAGTCGGCAGTTATGGCCACCATGGCGTCATCGTAGCTCAATTGATAGATTTGCTTGTCTATCAGCTCCACGAATATGTCCGGATCCTCTTCGAGTCCGGGACCGAGGGCCCGGCCAGGGTCCTCTGGTTATGGAGATGGGCTGTTGACCTCCCTTACAGCTTTTCGCAGTTCCAGCCATAAAATGGCAAGGGGAGTACCTAGGACGAAGAATGCGGGAAGAATGGGAGTAAAGAGGTACAACTCACCCAGCTTGGAGGGTTGTACATGGAGAATCCATCCCGTGGCTTTATACGGATGAACTCCTCTTCCTCTCCCTTGAACAACTCGGACAGAATTTTTGCTAAAGCAGGAGCGGAGTCCGGTCCCTTATGCCCGCAGTGGGTGGCATCATCTTCCCTGTTAAAACACCACAGGGGGTGCCCTCAATATTGAAGTGGCTGCACTCCCCGCATTATGCATATTGACATAACCTTGACTATTGTCAATCCTGATTGAGCCAGCGCTTTTATACGGTTCATCATGTAAAGGACTTCTCCGTTGTCTTCCTCCTGGGGGCTCCGTGGGCGCCAGCTTCGGCATTTCTTCAGAGGAGCATTGTTGAACTCAGGAAGACCCCGCCGAACAGGGTCTGGAAGGGGAACGTCCTCCATATAAAACCACTCCGAAGGCTAGTCTTCGGATGTCTTCTTCGGAGTGCCGGATAGGTATCCGGTCTCAGCGATGCACCATATTTCGTCTCCGCCCACCTGATAAAGTGACCCCTTCTGTGAGCGGGGCAGAAATCAAAATAACCTCTTCCACAGCTCGAAATGAGCCTCGCAGCCCAGAAACAGCTCACAAAGTGCAACATAACCGGTGATGTGTAGTATGGAAGCCGGGGTGAAATTATGCAGTTGGAGGCCGTAGAACTCCAGGAGCCCGCGGAGGAATGGATGGATGGGAAATCCGAGTCCCCTTGCTAAGTAAGGGATAAGGCATACCCGCTCCCCCTTAGAGGGGCTAGAGAAGCTCTCCGCTTGCTCCCCACTATTATAAGTGGCGAGCCCGGCTCGGACGGGGACCATATATGCTGGAGGGAGAAATCCCTGAGCATGCAGCTCTACTAATTGACTGTGCGGGATGGAACACCTCTCCCAAACACCGGGCTTAGAGCTACGGGGGTGGGAGGAGGAGCTGCGGTGGTCGGCCATGTTGGAATGGATTTTTTCCGAGCGCTCCGATGGATTCTCGCCGTGGGAGGATGGTATGGATTGGATCTAAGAATCCCCCTCCCTTTAATAGACCATTTATTTACATGGCTAGGGGGCGAATGTAAAAATGCCCTGGCTCCTTGAGGGAGTCCTGGATTAGGGGGTGTGTTCGGGTAGTAGGACTATACCTTCAGCCGGACTCCTGGACTATGAAGATACAAGATTGAAGACTCCGTCCCATGTCCGGAAGGGACTTTCCTTGGCGTGGAAGGCAAGCTTGGCGATACGGATATGAAGATCTCCTACCATTGTAACCGACTTTGTGTAACCCTAACCCTCTCCGGTGTCTATATAAACCGGAGGGTTTTTGTCCGTAGGACAACGTACACATCAACAATCATACCATAGGCTAGCTTCTAGGGTTTAGCCTCCTCGATCCCGTGGTAGATCTACTCTTGTACTACCCATATTATCAATATTAATCAAGCAGGACGTAGGGTTTTACCTCCATCGAGAGGGCCCGAACCTGGGTAAAACTTCGTGTCCCTTGTCTCCTGTTACCATCCGGCCTAGACGCATAGTTCGGGACCCCCTACCCGAGATCCGCCGGTTTTGACACCAACATTGGTGCTTTCGTTGAGAGTTCCTCTGTGTCATCGCCATCAGGCTCGATGGCTCCTACGATCATCAATAGCAATGCAGTCCAGGGTGAGACCTTCCTCCCCGGACAGATCTTCGTCTTCGGCGGCTTCGCACTTCGAGCCAATTCGCTTGGCCGTCTGGAGCAGATCGAAAGCTACGCCCCTGGCCGTCAGGTCAGATTTGGAAGTTTAAACTACACGGCTGACATCCGCGGGGACTTGATCTTCGACAGATTCGAGCCACTGCTGAGCGTGCCGCACTGTCACGACGAGCATGATTTAGCTCTGCCGCCGAACAGTGCCCTGGAGGCCGCACCCGCGTCAGCTCCGACCCTCAATTCAGAGCCAACTGCGCCGATCGAGGATGGGCGGTTGGACGCCGCCTCGGGGGCTGCGACCCCAACGGCGATTGAGCCGAACACCAGCCCCGTACTCTGCGAGACTCGTGACTCCAAGGGGCCAGACTTCTCTCCGGACTCCGAACCCTCCGCGCCCCTGCCGATCGAATCCGATTGGGCACCGATCATGGAGTTCACTGCCGCGGACATCTTTCAGCACTCGCCTCTCGGCGATATCCTGAAGTCACTGAAGTCTCTCTCTTTATTAGGAGAGCCCTGGCCGGACTACGGTCAGCCAGGTTGGGGTACGGACGATGAAGAAATTCAAAGCCCACCCACCACCCACTTTGCAGCCACCATCGACGATTTAACCGACATGCTCGACCTCGACTCCGAAGACATCGACGGTATGGACGCCGATGAAGGAGCCGATGAAGGAGACGATGAAGAACTAGCACCTATTGGGCCCTGGAACGCCACCTCATCATATGACGTATACATGGTGGACGCACCAAAAGATGACGACGAGGAGCGGAAGGACGCACTGAAGGCTTGTTCCCTCGTAAAGCAGTCAAAGCGGCGATGCAAGCGCCACCCCAAATCCCGCCCCGACAGAAATAGTGATCACACAGACCCGGCGCTAGAGCAGGGCAAACCGCTGCCGGACAACGGCAATCCGGATAATCAAACCGAACAAACAAATCCTATCAAGGATCATGGTCCGGACGACATAACGCCGGACAGGCACCCAGAGCAGCAGACTGCCCGTAAAAGGCTTGTTGCCACCGCGAGGAGTCTGAGAAAGCAGAAGCAAAGGCTCAAGGCCGCGCAAGACACACTCCAAATCAGATGGAGTAAAATACTCAACACAACAGCAAGGTACGGCGACAATCGCCCCTACAAGAGCTACCCAAAGTGGAAGCTGCTATCCGAATTCGATGAGGAGGCCTCAGACCCCCCACAACCAAATATCAAAGCAGCCACCTGGTCAGATGGACGACCCCTCTACCAACACAGAGCGGCATACAATGCCGCTCACCATACAACACGCAACCAATGCGAAGGCTCGCACCCAAAGAACGGTGCAACAAGATCCATCGAAGGACCACGCAAGTGCGCCCCAGCATACAATGCAACACAACAAACATCCGAACAACGCAGTACACCCAGCTACAGGGGTGCCGCACACCCCCTATGTTTCACCGATGAGGTGCTGGACCACGAATTTCCAGAGGGATTCAAGCCGGTAAACATCGAGGCATACGACGGAACAACAGACCCTGGGGTCTAGATTGAGGACTACATCCTTCATATCCATATGGCTCGAGGAGATGATCTCCACGCCATCAAGTACCTACCCCTCAAGCTCAAAGGGCCAGCTCGTCACTGGCTCAAAGGCCTCCCCGAAAGCTCCATTGGAAGTTGGGAAGAGCTCGAAGACGCCTTTCAGGAAAATTTTCAAGGGACTTATGTCCGACCTCTGGATGCGGATGGTTTGAGTCATATAACTCAATAGCCCGGAGAGTCAGCCCAAAAGCTTTGGAACAGGTTTCTTACTAAAAAGAACTAGATTGTCGACTGTCCGGACGCCGAAGCCTTAGCGGCTTTCAAGCATAGCGTCCGTGACGAATGGCTCGCCAGATAACTCGGCCAAAATAAGCCAAGAACGATGGCCGCATTAACAAACCTCATAACCCGCTTTTGCGCGAGAGAGGACAGCTGGCTAGCCAGATGCAGCACCAGCGACCCCAGTACATCTGAAGTTAGAGATGGAAACGGGAAATCACGACGCAACAGCAATAACAAACGCCGGAATAAAGAAGACAGCACGAAGGGCACGACAGTAAATTCCAGATTCAAAAGCTCTCGGCCAGGACAAAAGCCACCCCCTAAAGGCACCAAGGATGAATTGTCCAGCCTCAACAAAATTCTGGACCAAGTATGTCAGATTCATAGTACCCCTGGTAAACCTGCTAATCATACCCACAGAGAATGTTGGGTCTTCAAGCAGTCCGGCAAGCTCAACGTCGTACACAAGGGGGAGGATACACCAAGTGAAGATGAGGACGAACCCCCCAAGCAAGACACGGGGGAGCAAAAGCAATTTCCACCAGAAGTCAAAACAGTAAACGTGTTACACGTAATCAAGGGAAAAAACAAAGCGGCACTCCCAGGAAAGTATACCCAAGTGCCTGTCACCACGAAGTCCTGCCACTGGTCATCTCAACCGATCACTTTCGACCATCGCGATTACTCAGCAAGTATCCGACACGCAGGATGGGCTGCCCTGGTATTAGACCCAGTAATTGGCGGATATCACTTCACAAGGGTCTTGATGGACGACGATTGTAGCCTAAACCTAATATATCAGGATACAATCCGCGGGATGGGGTTAGACCCAACACAAATTCGCCATAGCAATACTACCTTTAAAGGAGTAATGCCAGGCCCAGGGGCTCGTTGTACGGGCTCCCTCCTACTACAAGTTACATTCGGCTCACCCGATAACTTTCGTCGCGAGCATTTAACTTTCCACATCGCTCCGTTTCAAAGTGTCTATCAAGCACTGCTCGAACGCGAAGCTTTCGCTCGCTTTAACGCAATACCACACTATGCCTCCCTCACACTCAAGATGCCCGGTCCACGTGGCATCATTACAGTGCACGGAAATATCAAGCGATCTCTACGCGCCGAAGAGAGTGAGGTTGCCTTGGCCGCCGCACACTAAAGGCGCCCGAACAAGTGAAAGCATCCAATAGGTCGTCAAGACCTCAGATACAAGTAATCGAGTCCGGCGCCGCTATTTATACGGAAATAAGTGGTCACACCCCTATTTGTCAATACAAGGGGCTCAACGCGCGCAGACAAGTGGCAATTTCGTATCATCTTGAATTATACATGGTTTCTTTGAAAACTATCCTTTTGCACGACAACTTTTTCACTTAACTTCCTCTCTTTTATAGACGATCATCGTGCTACACCCGTCCAGGATACGGCACAACAGAGACACAGGCGCAGACGTGCAGCAGGGACCCGCTCCAAGGATTCTTTTTAGGTTAAGACCCTGCGTAAACCTTTTTTACTGTCTCTTGTTGATACATATCCACCGTTGAGAAGGATGCTGACGTCTTGGCATGTGGCCACGCCAGAACAATGCACGTACCTGGACACACGGGGCTTCTTACAAAGGCCACTATTAAGGCCCGGTTTATACCACAAAGACCGAATACCTTAGGGAGTGTTCGGCGTCGCGAGTTTGGCCCTATATGCATCAGCTCCGAATCATTGTCTTTGGTCAAATGTTAGGTTTTCCCGGCTCCTATGTTTTGGTGCCTTACGTTCCGCCTTGCCGGCTAAGGTAGCACCAGGAGAACTGCTGCGATTGTGCCCTGGTTCATCCGGACGAGCACCTTAGTAGAGAAAGCCGAAAACTGACTGTCATGATATAGTGTGAGACTGGTCAACCACTCGATGACCTGTGGGAATGTTAGAATTCCTCCGCCTTAATGAAGGGACGTTTCCCGGCCAGGCATGTACGCACCCCGAGATCGGGAGAGTGCGGAGCCACCAGGGGCCATCTAGTAGCCCCACTATCAAACTCCTATGGCTAAGTGAAAGTGCTAAAGCATTATAGTCCGGTTGCCTCGCTCGCGCCGCTATCACCTCCTTAATAGGACCAAGACGTTGGGTTAAGTGTGAATGCGTGTTTTTGCGAGCACCTCTGCATCGTATGCGTGAGGGTTGAAGCCGACGGCTGCAATCTTTCAGGTTATACACATGTATACATAAACGGCCGTCCAAGAGGCATCATATTACTTTCAGGAAAAAGTATAAAAATAGCCTTATAAAAATTTATAAAAGCATTTCGCTTACAATGAGATTACATATCACTGAAACATAATATTTTTTGAGCACTGGGTCTCTATCAAACGGGCACCCTCAAGAACTTCTTCAAAGTAGTGCTCGGCAGCCTTTCGACCTATAGCCGAATCCCGCGCTGCAACATTGGTAGCATCCATCTCCGCCCAATATGCCTTAACACGGGCAAAGGCCATCCGCGCGCCCTCTATGCACGCCGACCTCCTCATCGCATCAATGCGCGGCACCACATCAAGGACCTGCTGCACCAAGCTGAAATAGCTATTCGGTTTAGGTCTTCCTGGCCATAGCTGATCCACAACAGACCTCATAGAGAGTCCGGACAACCTATTTAGTTCGGCCCATTCGGCTAATTGGTCAGTCAATGAAAGTGGACGCTCGGGAGAATGGAATTGTCTCCAAAACAGCTGGTCTACTCCATGGTCCGTCTGACCCTGGAAGTACTTGGCCGCATCGGCAGTGCTCGCCGCCAAATCCATATACACATCCTCCGAACTTCACAGCCGATCCAGAGGGGCATACCATGGATCTCCGAATTTCCTCTGCAACATAAAGGATTTCCCAGCTACAATATCCCCGGCTTCCCGCAGCTCCTCCTTCTTTGCCCTCATAGCAGAGCGGAGATCCTTTTTCGTCACAACAGCCTTCTCAAGGTCCGATGCCTTTGCTTGGTTTTCCTTTTCAAGAACCCGGCAACGGTCGGCGGTGGCTTTTAATTCTATAGCCATCTTGGCCATCTTGTCTCGAGTCTCGCCATGCGCGGCCTTCTCGGCTTGCAACTCTTGGCTGCCTTCACAGCAGCCGCATTACCTAACCTCGCTTGTTCCTTGGCTCGGGCAAGTTCTGCCCGCAAGGCTTCAACAGTGGCAGCTCCATCTACAGTCACAACATATTTAAGATACTGGCATCATGCTGCTCTTCCTATGTGGCGTTTACCAGATATTGACACCTACCCTGTGCCTCGTCAAGCCTTTTGTTAACAAGCTCGATGTCGGCGTCTGCCGCATCCAACTGCCATTCTAAATGGGCAAACTCGCTAGTCCGGCTAGACACCAGAGCTTCCATCACCTGCACATAAAGGCAGTATGGTTATTTCCTGGAAATATGATCCTCTGTTGGTCGTCGTTTCCGACGACAACCAGAGTCTCAGGGGCTACTATCTACACAGGGCACACCTAGCATGTGCAGGATTATCATACATTATTTTACGTACCTCAAAGCCTGTTAGTAGACTCATAAAAGCTTCATGCAATCCGCTTTCGGCGGACGATATTCTCTCCATCACCGTATTCATCATCACACGGTGTTCATCTGAGATGGCCGCTCGCCCCACCAACTCCCTCAGAACATCCGATCCCACACTAGACGGGGCCGCACTCTTTTGTCTGCTCCCTTCAGGAGCTGGACACTGGGAGCTTCGGGGGTCAATGGGATTATCTTCTGGCCTCACCGGACTCGGAGAGGCCCTCCGCGACGACACTTCAGGGTCGCCCGCTTCTAGAGCGGAGGAGTCCGGAGGAGGCATTTCGCTCTCCATCATCTCTGGAAGAAGATCCCCCGAAGATGAGCTCATTTTAGAGGGGCTAAGGCCCGAACTGCAAAATATATGCGGTGGTTATTTTCTTAGAAGAAAAAATGGCATATCTGTACTATTAAAGGTATTTCGGGTCACTTATGACTCGTGGGACAATTGATCCCCCCGCGGACTTTGTGCGGCAACAACGCCCCCCAAGGTGGGACCCTCTCTGGGAGACTTCTTCTCCCGTTTGGAAGCTTCGGCTTTCGAATCCCCGGGCGCAATCCTTTTCCTCTTCTGGTCGCCGTCCCTCATGGAGACGCTCGCTCCCTCGGCTAGAATGGGTAGCGTTGGGGGCCGCGTCCGCCCGCATTATCCTCCACAGTATCTTCCTTCAAGGGCTCCGGGCAAGGTGCGGTCTAGAGCATCTTTTCCAATACCGGATTTTCCAAACCCTCAGGGAGGGTGTCACGACCGGTTTTTCTGGGTAATAAATTTCCAGAAAAGACCATCGTGCTCATCAGCCCCAGGATTACTGTTAGCTGATGAGGCTCCAACTTGATGTAGAAATTCCAAGCAAAATACAAAATATGTAGTACAAGACCATTCTGGCCTGTGAGTACAACAAATGGTTTCTAGTGGTTGATGGCGGAAGCGGGTTGTGAAACATCAGTGTCTATGGGACTCCATTTCCCACGGGAACAGCTGACCAGGTTAATTCCTATCTTCGCGAGGCTGCTATCTCCATTGAGTGGGTTCCGGGGTTGGCATCGCGTCGCTCCTCCCGTGCAAGAAAATCTGGCCAAGACAATAGCCAGGGACAAGCCAATGAGTACTTTGAATGTACTCGCAAACATTGTGAACACAGGTATAATATAACAATGATTTGCTGAAAATATTTTATGCTCATGACGTCAGTCACCAAAGATAAATGAAACTCTGATACGTGCAAGCAAGTTATTTATAAAAATGCAATAACATGGTAGCATAAAAATTTATGAAACAAATAACAAGCAATGCCACAGTCGGGCGTCTTAGCGACACCACCTAAAGGGCTTTAAAAGAAATGCCACAGTCGGGCGTCTGAGAGACACCACATAAAGGGCTTTAAAAGAAATGCCACAGTCGGGCGTCTGAGCGACACCACATAAAGGGCTTTAAAAGAAATGCCACAGTCGGGCGTCTGAGCGACAC
>NC_041382.1:684211805-684234292 GCF_002162155.2 Triticum dicoccoides
TGAGTGACACCACATAAAGGGCTTTAAAAGAAATGCCACAGTCGGGCGTCTGAGCGACACCACATAAAGGGCTTTAAAAGAAATGCCACAGTCGGGCGTCTGAGCGACACCACATAAAGGGATTTGAAAGAAATGCCACAGTCGGGCGTCTGAGCGACACCACATAAAGGGCTTTAAAAGAAATGCCACAGTCGGGCGTCTGAGCGACACCACATAAAGGGCTTTAAAAGAAACAATCATAATGAATATCCCGGAGGTAGAACCATCCCAGAGATACTCGGTAATAACAATAATATCACGGGTTAGTCAACAATAATAATAATCATAGTTATCACAAGTCACGAGTAGTAATTCCATTTTCTGGTTAACAGTTTCACCTCCGAAGACCGACACTAAGACCGACACCTAACCCATCCCAGACTGTAATCCTTAACCATGGACACGGCTATTCGAATAGGTTTATTCTCTGCAGAGGATGTACTCTTTACCCACGAGTAACGGATTTCTTTAGTCCATCGGGACTAATTCTGTCTACGGTCTTTTGTTTGAAAACACACTTAACTTGCACACACCAGCTTATCTCACACGTGTCTGGAATCACCCACGACACCTGTTAAGCAAACTCTAAGTGGGGAGGCTACAACCTCGCGTAGCATGGGATCAAATTTATATCGCGCGCTCTAAGGGGTGGCCTCCCCTCTCGGTCCCAACCGGAAACACCCATGCCCCCGGACCAGGTGGCTTGCCTACCAGCTACAACTGGTACCTTCCACCATGGCCTCTCTATACGGTGTGTGTGCTAGAAAGAGGTTGACAACTTACTGAACCATACTCTACTTGCTGTAGAGACGAGTGGTAGTACGAAACATGTATGGGGGTTACTGGAACAAGACTCGATCTAGGTCGACTCAGGAGGTTCAAGTATTCCCTGCATGATTAGTATAACGAATATATTTCATCCAACAGAGTCACCTCTCATATCACCTTACCATGCCATACCAGACATAACCGTCCCGACGGAGACCGGCGACAAACTCATACCTACCCAAGGCAGAGGTTTTCCCGATTTCCTGCCGGTATGCATGCAAGGCTCATGAGGGTGATTATCATCACAAGTGTGTTCATTTCCAACAGCATGGAAATCAATAACATGCACCCATGCATATGATCATATCACATGAAATAACAAGTCCTTCGAAATGCGGTGGTGTTATAAATGCATCAACGATCACACCAAAATATTATGCCGGGATTCAGAATGCTTGCCTTCATTGTGTGGAAAGGCAGGGTGCACTCCAAAACTTTTTGAAAGTTTCCTCTCTCTCCCCAAAATCCTATTTGAAAATATATTTGAATTAACACACATTTCAAAAACAGTACAAAAAAGTTGTTTGAAAATTTTTCAAATAAATCTTAAAATAAACTAGACCAAATTTGAGGAAGGTAGGAAAAAGAATCAACTCATTTGGAGTTATATTTAAAAAGTTATAGCCAGTCAAATTTGTGGTCAAAATCTGTTATTTAAAATAAAACAGAAAAGAAAACGTTTCAGATAGAAATACGCTTTCGGTGCAGAGGAGGCGTACTTGAGGCTTTACGCCTCCACTTAACCACGTGGACAGACACGAGGTCGCTGACAGTGGGTCCAGAGGGCCCACTAGTCAAGTTTGACTAGTCCGCCCTCCTCCTTCTCCCTTTGTCCCGAGCGGAGGCGGCACTCCGGCGACCAACGCCGGCGAGCGGCGGCTCCTCGCGGCCTCTGGAGGGCGGGGATGGATCCGCGGATCGAGGGCGATCCTATTGGTAGTCGCTGGGTCGGCGGGGACGGCGTGAGCTGTCGGCGGCGAGCTCCTCGGCGGAGGAAAGCTTCGGGGAAAAGTGGTTTCGGGGCGGCGGTGGTTCTCGATCGAAATGGAGTAGGGGGAAGTGTTCAGGGGAGGCAGAGAAGGCTTCTGGTGAAGAGATTGGAGAGGGGGAAGCTCTGGTTGCGCCGAATGGAGCCGGGAGGCGGCGGTGGCTGAACTGACCGGAGAGGTTGAAGAAGACCTGCTCCCCTCCAATTGGTGGCGATGGGGGCGCTAGTGAGACGGCGTGAGGCTACCTGAGGGCTGGAGACGCTCGGGGCTTCCTTTTTATAGCGTGGCAAGGCGGTTCCGCGGTGGCCGTGGATAAGCTCTCCGGCGAACTGACGTTCTATAGCTTGCAGGGCAACGTGGCGTGGCTGGGGATGACGGCAGGAGCTAGCGGACGAGCGGGCACTGCTCCAGGGGCGAGCTGGCGAGCGGAGGTGGCTTTCGCGGCGCTGAACGGCGCAGGGCTGTCAGGCGGCGGCGGCGGCTAGTGCTTGGCCTGCCGGGCGCGGCGAGGGGTGGCTTGGCGCGTAGCTGTGAGAAGGGGAGCGCGTGGCATGATGCTGCCGTGTGGGCCAAAGCCAGGGGGCCAGCGTGTCGGCTCGGGCGCGTGGCTGCAATTGGCGCGCTCTGGGCGCGTCTAGTGCATGCACTGAGTGTGCTCGACGAAATGCCCGAGCATGCTAGGAGTCGCGGTTGAGGCTGGGGGTTAACGGGTCTAGGTTTGGGCTTGCAAGGAGATCAGTGGACAAGCTGGTTTGGTCAGGGGATTAGGTTCACAGTGCAATGCCAAAACTCATGTCAAAACAGATCATGCACTCCAGGTGTTTGACAAAATGCCAAGGGCACTTAGGCAAGTCTTGGAGTGGCCAAAAACTCCAGATGGTGGCCTCTTTAGGTGCAAGGGGGAGTGGTGTGGTTATTTGGACAAAAGGGGAAACTTGCTAGTGTAAGTTTTACAAAACTTCAATTCTGGACAGGAAATAAATAGCAGTATTTCATGAACCAAAAATGATCCAAATGGTGCATGCTCCTGGACTTAAGGGTTTAACATGGAGGACTACAAGTAGGAGGAATAATCATGGATATAGGAGCAACTAAAATGGTGGTTGCTGTACAAATCCTCAAATTGGACCAGAATGGAAAAGAGGTTGATTCACTCAAAAAATTTAAAGAATAGCACTAGGTTTTTGCATAATGAGAAATCATAGGCTATTACCATCATCCCATAATTTTGGTGGAGTCTAGAAATAATTATTTAAAGGGGTCGTAGTGCAAAATTGCCCACTGGACCAGAGAACAAAATTTGCTGTAGAGCTCAAAATATTTCATGAATGAAATATATTTTTGCATAAAAGTGATTTAAAAACATCACATGACATCTCAATTTTTTGTGGAAATTTTAAGTGAATCTATCAAATGGTTGTAGTTCAAATATGGCCATTTAACCTTGAAAAAACCATTTTCAAGAAAATAAAGATCAAGCAATTAAATTAGTTAATTAGTTATACTGGTAAAAGGAAAGTTTTTCTTGAGAGGTTAAACAAGTCCAATAACATATTTGAAAAGTTTTTTCTTTGGGAAAGACTCATCACAACAGGGAAGGAAATGAGTTAAAAAATCAAAATGGAGCTCAGAAATCCAAAGTTTTAATTCCTGGCAAAATTTTAATTTAATAAAACAAGGCCAAATTTTTGGGGTGTCACAATACTATCCCCCTTAAGAAAAATCTCGTCCTCGAGATTTGCTAAAAGCGGTGTTAAGAAAAAAAATTACGCAATAAAGACGTGGCTACAGTGGGAGGGCAATAAGTGGTGAAAAACCACAGAGTGAAAACTGGTGCCGCATGGAAAAGTCTACGGTTCGGGACAAAAATGCGAGATTTCTACGCTGGATATAAATTTAGAATAACTTCTAAATTTAAATATACGCTGGTCGTACCCGAGAATACAGTGCTCTCTCTGGCCGACAGGTGGACCCGGGGCCCACTGTCAGCCTCTTCTTCTCCCTCTGGCTCTTTCTTGTTCCTCTCTCCCGCGCGCTTTCTCGCGCTCTCTCCACCGGCGATGCCTAATGCGTAGGGCATCTAGGCCGTACCGTGGTAGTGTGCGGCATGCTAGCTGCCGGTGCAGCGTGCACTCACCTCGCGGGCCAGCGCGCTGTCGGCACTGCTCGCGGATTCGACTCCGAACATCGGCGATCGGCGACGAGCGGCGTTGGTGGACTTCGCCCACCGTACACCGAGCTCGAGCTATAAAACGGCCGGGGTGCCTTCCTCTTCTTCCTCACACCTGGCCTCACTTCTCGTCCTCCTTCTTCCTCCATTACTGCTTACAGAAGCTCGGGTGAGGCTCTAATGGTGGAGGCGATGCCGGACTGGTTTGTGATCCTGATATGCGGAGGGCTGGCGACACTGCTGGGGCTCTCTGTGCTCCTGTGCGCGATGATCTTCGATGAGTATCGCGACGCTGCGGCTCGGGTGTTGGCTCTCCGCGGTGGTGGTGATCATGAAGAGTAGATGGAGTGTGCCGGGTGCTAACTGTTGTTAAGGGGGGGTGATTAGCTAGATGTAACTCCGTTGCAAGGTTTTGCAAACAGTGTATATGTCCGAATGATTATGGTTGTGAGTCTGCTGCGTGGTGCTGTGTGAAATTAAATAATCCACGTCGTGAGAAGGGGCAGGTGTAGCAACTCAGGGAAAAGAAATCTCACTCCAGGATTTTGCGAGGGAAAAACAGTTAATTAAAAGGAGCATAACCCACAACACAAACTACACACACTAGTAGAAGCCAAATAATTGACTCGTCGCACAAATTCAGGGTATCACGCATAAGTTACACACATAAATATAAATGCTGCAAAAACAAATACAATAGCGACGTCTAAAATGAAAACGGTAACTGGACGGGGTCCTGATAAAATGTCTCTGGTAAAGGAATACACTCCTCTTCTATCGGAGGAAGTGGATTGACCAGTCGATGTATGCGTCTCTCCGGGTCGGGTCTCAGTGGTCTGCCGATGGCAATCTGAGGATTTAAATCTGCGAGGCTCTGGAGATAATCCATCACTCACTGGTTCAAATGCTCTTGAGCAATGATGTACTGGATAAGGTTGTCCAGAACTGGGTCTCTCTCAATACGTCCATCGGGAAAAGATGTTACTTCTCCGGGTGCTGCACGACTCGGAAAGTAATAATATCCTCGTTCGCGGGCATAGGGTACTGCGAATCGAAGACGAGCAATCGCCTCTTTCGCAGCAGCTTCTATGGCCAGGTGTGGGGTTGGCATAGATTTCCCCATGAAGGAAACTTCTGTTGGATCTTGATTGGAGTCTACGGGAGGGATGTGCACTGCTGCCCAATATTCCGAGGTGGAAGAGGTGATCCTCGATTTGAATAGCTCGTACTGAGGTGGCTGGGTAGAACCCATGGTACTGCGGGTAAAATCCCACAATATTTTGACAAAGCTACCTGGGGTTGCATCTGGGGTTCTCAGATGAATGCTAGGGCTCGGCATGACAGGAAAAAGTGTGAGTGTGGTGCACAAAGTGAGGGTTGCTGGGTAAGGTCACAAGGTGGCCTTTATATAGCAATGGAGCCGGATCATTTTACCGTGGTGAAAGGTAACAAATTTGCCAGCTCAGCTCCAAAGGTCAGGTTAGTGTCAGAGATGCACATATCTCATAAAGAGACGTGTTACTGTGGTTGTCGTCGGGTTGGTTTTGGTAGTTGTGCCCGGAAAAATATGCAGCTATGCGCTGACCAAATATGCAAGGCTACTATTAAAACAGAGGCACAATGACAGGCTGCGTTAATATACACGGTCGCATGATTACAAAGCGAGGATACGACGAAACTCAGTACTACTCATACGGCTTAGTCTACCTCGTTCATGTCTAAACGGGCGTGCCTGGTGGATATCGAGGCTTCTCCACGTGTCTCACTGCCGGGATTAGTCGGAGATGGCGGGGGAACTGCAGGGTCGGGGTAGTGATGATGACCATCGCGGGGATTGTTGGCCACAACCCCGTTGGAGTGTGCTCCCAAAATGCGACGAAGCACCTCTGGGGTTATCGCAGCACCTTGGCCGATGGCTGGGGCAGATCTTGGGGTCTCGATCGGTTGTCCAAACAGCACGACTGGGTTGTCGGCGTTGGGCTCGTTTTCTTCTCTCGCCGGAGCTCGACGAACCAGCTCTCCACGAGCTGCAATTAGATCAATAGTGATCTGGTCAAACAGTGCCTCTAGTGCTCTTACATAGCGCACTAGGTGCAACAATGCGGGGTCCGTCTCATGATCTCCGTTGGCAACTTGGGGTGGTCTACCATACCCTTCACGTCTGGGGTAGTAGTGGAACGAGCGACAGTTAACTCTGGGCGACAAGTGCCTGAGATGAACTATAGCCTCTCGAGCGGCTAGCTGGATGGCTTGTGGCTCAAAGGAAGTTGTCCTTCCGGTGAACCTGTAGGGGCGCTCGGGTGCTAGACCTCTACCGTAGATGTGCACAGTGGCCCAGAATTGACGGTCTTCACCGCTCATGGGTCCTTGATACACAACATATTCTGGTGGCTCCTCTAACGCGTAGGCACGACGGGTGAGGTTTGCGAGGATGGTCACAAAACCTCCAAGGTTGGTTGCTGTGGTTTCGTTGTGCACTATGGGTCCAGGCATTGCGGCTCGGTTTGGGGTAGCGGCTGTGCTGTGCTGGGTTGAGGCTAGCGTGCCCTTTTTATAAGAAAAAGGGGACGGACTCTTCCTTCGCACGCTTGCGAGAAAGGACTATTTAGGGGCCAATCACTAGCGCATGAGCGACAGGTTAGGTTGATAGGTTGGGCACCGACTGCCAAAAAGGTGTTGGGTCACTATGTGGCTATCTTGCACGAGAAGCTTGGCTGGGTTTTGGTTATGGTCTGGTGGGTTGGTTTGCCTAAGTTTTTTCGACCTGGCTAAGATAGGATTAGCCAATGGTCAGCCTGGCTCTGATACCAAGTCTTCCACGACCGGTTTTTCCGGGTAATAAATTTCCAGAAAAGACCGTCGTGCTCATCAGCCCCAGGATTACTGTTAGCTGATGAGGCTCCAACTTGATGTAGAAATTCCAAGCAAAATACAAAATATGTAGTACAAGACCATTCTGGCCTGTGAGTACAACAAATGGTTTCTAGTGGTTGATGGCGGAAGCGGGTTGTGAAACATCAGTGTCTATGGGACTCCATTTCCCACGGGAACAGCTGACCAGGTTAATTCCTATCTTCGCGAGGCTGCTATCTCCATTGAGTGGGTTCCGGGGCTGGCATCGCGTCGCTCCTCCCGTGCAAGAAAATCTGGCCAAGACAATAGCCAGCGACAAGCCAATGAGTACTTTGAATGTACTCGCAAACATTGTGAACACAGGTATAATATAACAATGATGTGCTGAAAATATTTTATGCTCATGACGTCAGTCACCAAAGATAAATGAAACTCTGATACGTGCAAGCAAGTTATTTATAAAAATGCAATAACATGGTAGCATAAAAATTTATGAAACAAATAACAAGCAATGCCACAATCGGGCGTCTGAGCGACACCACGTAAAGGGCTTTAAAAGAAATGCCACAGTCGGGCGTCTGAGCGACACCACATAAAGGGCTTTAAAAGAAATGCCACAGTCGGGCGTCTGAGCGACACCACATAAAGGGCTTTAAAAGAAATGCCACAGTCGGGCGTCTGAGCGACACCACATAAAGGGCTTTAAAAGAAATGCCACAGTCGGGCGTCTGAGCGACACCACATAAAGGGCTTTGAAAGAAATGCCACAGTCGGGCGTCTGAGCGACACCACATAAAGGGCTTTAAAAGAAATGCCACAGTCTGGCGTCTGAGCGACACCACATAAAGGGCTTTAAAAGAAACAATAATAATGAATATCCCGGAGGTAGAACCATCCCAGAGATACTCGGTAATAACAATAATATCACGGGTTAGTCAACAATAATAATAATCATAGTTATCACAAGTCACGAGTAGTAATTCCATTTTCTGGTTAACAGTTTCACCTCCGAAGACCGACACTAAGACCGACACCTGACCCATCCCAGACTATAATCCTTAACCATGGACACGGCTATTCGAATAGGTTTATTCTCTGCAGAGGATGTACTCTTTACCCACGAGTAACGGATTTCTTTAGTCCATCGGGACTAATTCCGTCTACGGTCTTTTGTTTGAAAACACACTTAACTTGCACACACCAGCTTATCTCACACGTGTCTGGAATCACCCACGACACCTGTTAAGCAAACTCTAAGTGGGGAGGCTACAACCTCGCGTAGCATGGGATCAAATTTATATCGCGCGCTCTAAGGGGTGGCCTCCCCTCTCGGTCCCAACCGGAAACACCCATGCCCCCGGACCAGGTGGCTTGCCTACAAGCTACAACCGGTACCTTCCACCATGGCCTCTCTGTACGGTGTGTGCTAGAAAGAGGTTGACAACTTACTGAACCGTACTCTACTTGCTGTAGAGACGAGTGGTAGTACGAAACAAGTATGGGGGTTACTGGAACAAGACTCGATCTAGGTCGACTCAGGAGGTTCAAGTATTCCCTGCATGATTAGTATAACGAATATATTTCATCCAACAGAGTCACCTCTCACATCACCTTACCATGCCATACCAGACATAACCGTCCCGACGGAGACCGGCGACAAACTCATACCTACCCAAGGCAGAGGTTTTCCCGATTTCCTGCCGGTATGCATGCAAGGCTCATGAGGGTGATTATCATCACAAGTGTGTTCATTTCCAACAGCATGGAAATCAATAACATGCACCCATGCATATGATCATATCACATGAAATAACAAGTCCTTCGAAATGCGGTGGTGTTATAAATGCATCAACGATCACACCAAAATATTATGTCGGGATTCAGAATGCTTGCCTTCATTGTGTGGAAAGGCAGGGTGCACTCCAAAACTTTTTGAAAGTTTCCTCTCTCTCCCCAAAATCCTATTTGAAAATATATTTGAATTAACACACATTTCAAAAACAGTACAAAAAAGTTGTTTGAAAAATTTTCAAATAAATCTTAAAATAAACTAGACCAAATTTGAGGAAGGTAGGAAAAAGAATCAACTCATTTGGAGTTATATTTAAAAAGTTATAGCCAGTCAAATTTGTGGTCAAAATCTGTTATTTAAAATAAAACAGAAAAGAAAACGTTTCAGATAGAAATACGCTTTCGGTGCAGAGGAGGCGTACTTGAGGCTTTACGCCTCCACTTAACCACGTGGACAGACACGAGGTCGCTGACAGTGGGTCCAGAGGGCCCACTAGTCAGGTTTGACTAGTCCGCCCTCCTCCTTCTCCCTTTGTCCCGAGCGGAGGCGGCACTCCGGCGACCAACGCCGGCGAGCGGCGGCTCCTCGCGGCCTCTGGAGGGCGGGGATGGATCCGCGGATCGAGGGCGATCCTATTGGTAGTCGCTGGGTCGGCGGGGACGGCGTGAGCTGTCGGCGGCGAGCTCCTCGGCGGAGGAAAGCTTCGGGGAAAAGTGGTTTCGGGGCGGCGGTGGTTCTCGATCGAAATGGAGTAGGGGGAAGTGTTCAGGGGAGGCAGAGAAGGCTTCTGGTGAAGAGATTGGAGAGGGGGAAGCTCTGGTTGCGCCGAATGGAGCCGGGAGGCGGCGGTGGCCGAACTGACCGGAGAGGTTGAAGAAGACCTGCTCCCCTCCAATTGGTGGCGATGGGGGCGCTAGTGAGACGGCGTGAGGCTACCTGAGGGCTCGGAGACGCTCGGGGCTTCCTTTTTATAGCGTGGCAAGGTGGTTCCGCGGCGGCCGTGGATAAGCTCTCCGGCGAACCGATGTTCTGTAGCTTGCAGGGCAACGTGGCGTGGCTGGGGATGACGGCAGGAGCTAGCGGACGAGCAGGCACTGCTCCAGGGGCGAGCTGGCGAGCGGAGGTGGCTTTGGCGGCGCTGAACGGCGCAGGGCTGTCAGGCGGCGGCGGCGGCTAGCGCTTGGCCTGTCGGGCGCGGCGAGGGGTGGCTTGGCGCGTAGCTGTGAGAAGGGGAGCGCGTGGCGTGATGCTGCCGTGTGGGCCAAAGCCAGGGGGCCAGCGTGTTGGCTCGGGCGCGTGGCTGCAATTGGCGCGCTCTGGGCGTGTCCAGTGCATGCACTGAGTGTGCTCGACGAAATGCCCGAGCATGCTAGGAGTCGCAGTTGAGGCTGGGGATTAACAGGTCTAGGTTTGGGCTTGCAAGGAGATCAGTGGACAAGCTGGTTTCGTCAGGGGATTAGGTTCATAGTGCAATGCCAAAACTCATGTCAAAACAGATCATGCACTCCAGGTGTTTGACAAAATGCCAAGGGCACTTAGGCAAGTCTTGGAGTGGCCAAAAACTCCAGATGGTGGTCTCTTTAGGTGCAAGGGGGAGTGGTGTGGTTATTTGGACAAAAGGGGAAACTTGCTAGTGTAAGTTTTACAAAACTTCAATTCTGGACAGGAAATAAATAGCAGTATTTCATGAACCAAAAATGATCCAAATGGTGCATGCTCCTGGACTTAAGGGTTTAACATGGAGGACTACAAGTAGGAGGAATAATCATGGATATAGGAGCAACTAAAATGGTGGTTGCTGTACAAATCCTCAAATTGGACCAGAATGGAAAAGAGGTTGATTCACTCAAAAAATTTAAAGAACAGCACTAGGTTTTTGCATAATGAGAAGTCATAGGCTATTACCATCATCCCATAATTTTGGTGGAGTCTAGAAAGAATTATTTAAAGGGGTCGTAGTGCAAAATTGCCCACTGGACCAGAGAACAAAATTTGTTGTAGAGCTCAAAATATTTCATGAATGAAATATATTTTTGCATAAAAGTGATTTAAAAACATCACATGACATCTCAAATTTTTGTGGAAATTTTAAGTGAATCTATCAAATGGTTGGAGTTCAAATATGGCCATTTAACCTTGAAAAAACCATTTTCAAGAAAATAAAGATCAAGCAATTAAATTAGTTAATTAGTTATACTGGTAAAAGGAAAGTTTTTCTTGAGAGGTTAAACAAGTCCAATAACATATTTGAAAAGTGTTTTCTTTGGGAAAGACTCATCACAACAGGGAAGGAAATGAGTTAAAAAATCAAAATGGAGCTCAAAAATCCAAAGTTTTAATTCCTGGCAAAATTTTAATTTAATAAAACAAGGCCAAATTTTTGGGGTGTCACAGAGGGGGGCGAACACCGAATCAACTTCGCCTTTGTTAGTCAGTCCTGGTCAAAAAGCGAACTCTTAGAAATAACTTCGTAACAAAGTAGAGAAAGTATGTTCGGTCGGAAGATGCCTTACCTGTTCGGCGGTGCGGTTACTACTCAGGCCCACGTCTTCGATGATTTCCGGACACTCCGTCTGAGGTCCGAAGAATGACTTGTACATCTCCTCGTGCATCAGGCCGAGAAAATTTTGAATGGCACGCGGTCCCTCGGGGTTGAACTCCCACAGGCGAAGAGGCCGGCGTTTGCAAGGCTGGACTTGATGAACCAGCATAACCTGTATCACCGCAACCAAACTGAAATCTCCATTGAAGAGATCTCGAATGCGGCCTTGCAGTATAGGCACGTCCTTGACTGGACCCCAGCTCAAACCTCTGCTGATCCATGACATCAGTTGTGGTGGGGGGCCCGAGCGGAAAACAGGGGGGCCGCCCACTTGGCACTTCTAGGAGCCGTGATGTAGAACCACTCCTGTTGCCACAATTCAGACACCTCTGGGATGGAACCTTTGGGCCACGGAGCTCCCGTCATCTTGCATATTGAGGCACCTTCACACACTGCATGCTGCCCCTCGACCAGCTTCGGCTTCACTTCAAAGATCTTGAGCCATGTGCCAAAGTGAGGGGTAACCCGGAGGAAGGCCTCGCACACGATAATAAATGTCGTGATATGAAGAAAGGAGTCCGGAGCTAGATCATGAAAATCTAGCCCGTAGTAAAACATCAAACCCCTGACGAAAGGATCCAGGGCAAGGCCTAGGCCTCGGAGGAAGTGGGAAACAAACATGATGCTCTCGTTGGGTTCGGGGGTGGGGACGGCCTGCCCTCGGGGAGGCAGTCGATGCAAAATCTCGGTGGTCAGATATCTAGCCTCCCTCAACTTCTTGATGTCTTCTTCCGTGATGGTGGAAGGCATCCATCGGTCTTGAAGGCTAGATCCGGACATGACTGAAGGTTCGGGGCGCTTGACCTGAACTTCGGGCGTTTGAGCTTGAGGTGGGGGAAGGATTCGATTGAGCATGGGAGGGAAAAATAAAAGCCTTGTCCCTTTTATAAAGAGGGTGAATTCAAGCATCCTCTCCGTGTCCGTTTGGACTTGCCTATAATCTAGGAGTCCTAGAAGCGGTTGGGTTACCCACGCCCGTATTAATGAGAATCCCGGGATAAGGGGACACGATCTCTGCTTTAACAAGACGTGCCAAGGAAACCACCTTGCATGACGCACTGAGGTGGGATAATGAAGCGACTCGGATAAAGGCTTGGCCGTGGTGTGACACGCTACGGAATATGTCAACAGATTAGATTGGTGTAAATATTATTCACTCTATGGCAATATGTGGAAACTTATTTTGCAGAGCCGGACACTATCTTCGTGTTCAAAATCTTTGTGAAGTATTCGGAGGAGGAACCCGCCTTACAATGCCGAAGACAATCTGCGCGCCGGACTCGTCGTCATTGAATCCTGGTTCAGGGGCTACTGAGGGAGTCCTGGATTAGGGGGTGTGTTCGGGTAGCAGGACTATACCTTCAGCCGGACTCCTGGACTATGAAGATACAAGATTGAAGACTCCATCCCGTGTCCAGAAGGGACTTTCCTTGGCATGGAAGGCAAGCTTGGCGATACGGATATGAAGATCTCCTACCATTGTAACCGACTTTGTGTAACCCTAACCCTCTCCGGTGTCTATATAAACCGGAGGGTTTTAGTTCGTAGGACAACGTACACATCAACAATCATACCATAAGCTAGCTTCTAGGGTTTAGCCTCCTCGATCTCGTGGTAGATCTACTCTTGTACTACCCATATTATCAATATTAATCAAGCATGACGTAGGGTTTTACCTCCATCGAGAGGGCCCGAACCTGGGTAAAACTTCGTGTCCCTTGTCTCCTGTTACCATCCGGCCTAGACGCACAGTTCAGGACCCCCTACCCGAGATCTGCCGGTTTTGACACCGACACTCCTCGCATTCGCTCGATGCGTGGGAGATGGCCCTTATTAGGCACGGAAGCCAAGAAGTCCAACATTTATGGGAGCCAGACACTACTTCATAGATATTCAAGATTTGGAGAAGAACCTGCCTTGCAATGCCAAAGACAATACTGTGCACCAGACTCATCGTCATTGAAGCCTAGTTCAGGGGCTACTGAGGGAGTCCTGGATTAGGGGGTCTCCAGACAGCCGGACTATATCCTTTGTCCAGACTGTTGGACTATGAAGATACAAGATTGAAGACTTCGTCTCATGTCCGGATGGGACTCTACTTGGCGTGGAGGGCAAGTTAGGCAATACGGATATGTATATCTCCTCCTTTGTAACCGAGCTTGTGTAACCCTAGCCCCCTCCGGTGTCTATATAAACCAGAGGGTTTTAGTCCATAGGACAAGATACAATCATACCATAGGCTAGCTTCTAGGGTTTGGCCTCTTTGATCTCGTGGTAGATCAACTCTTGTAATACTCATATCATCAAGAACAATCAATCAGGACGTAGGGTATTACCTCCATCAAGAGGGCCCGAACCTGGGTAAACATCGTGTCCCCTGCCTCCTATTACCATCCGCCTTAGACGCACAGTTCGGGACCCCCTACCTGAGATCCGCCGGTTTTGACACCGACACCTGGCTTCCAAGTCGGGCTTGATAGCCTATTTCAAGGGTACAAGCTCTTTGTTCTTTGAGAAGCAAGGAGCCCCCAAGCAGTATTTGAGATGTGCTCAGTGGGTACCTATGTTTGAGTTGTACTTTTGCAACAAACTCTCTTTGGTCCGCATAATTTCCTTTTGGCCTTTAGCCTATCAAGAGGTGTAGCCATGGTGTGAATACAACCAAGCCCCATAGTGATTTCCCTTTGTGGCCTTAAGCCAATCAAGAGGCGTAGCTACGGTTCGAATACGACCAAGCCCCCTAGTGATTTCCTTCATATATGTGTGGCATTATAAGCCGGGTTAGTAGAACTCCGCTTTATAAGTAGAAGCCCCCATGTAACCACACATTATGTAAAAACAAAAGAGACCTCGTTTTAGTTGAGGCTCCGGTTTATAATATATACATTGTCATAAATATGTACATAAGAAGAGCCTGTGGCTCAAGTATAATAAGGTCGAAGAAGAGCTATATTCCACGGCCGCTGGGTCTCCTCCTCCAATTTACGTGAGTCTTTGTGCTCTCGAACATCAATAAGGTAGTATGACCCATTGTGCAAATTTTTGCTGACCACAAAAGGTCCTTCCCAAGGTGGGGATAACTTGTGCATATCAGTCTGATCCTGGATGAGCCGGAGCACCAGATCGCCCTCTTGAAAAGTTTTGGTCTTAACCCGGCGGCTGTGATAACGTCGCTGGTCTGGTTGATAAATCGCCGAACGCGCCGCCGTCGGATCATGCTCCTCATCTAACAGTGAGTCCTGACGTGCTTTCTCATTATCAGCTTCAACATAAGCCGCCACACGGGGCGAGTCATGACGGATGTCACTAGGAAGAACTACCTCTGCTCCGTAAACCATGAATAAAGGTGTGTAACCCATAGATCTGTTTGGTGTGGTGTTGATACTCCATAACACGGAAGGTAACTCTTCCACCAACAACCCGGTGTCCGCTTTAAAGGAACCATAAGTCGGGGTTTAATACCTCTCAAAATATCTTGATTTGCCCTCTCTGCTTGACCATTAGATTGGGGGTGAGCCACTGATGACACATCAAGCCGGATGTGCTCAAGTTTACAAAATTCTTCCATAGCACCCTTGGGCAGATTAGTACCATTATCAGTTATAATGTTGTGTGGAAAACCAAACCGGAATATCACCTTTTTGATGAATTGAACCGTTGTGGCTGCATCATACTTACTTACTGGCTCTACCTCTACCCACTTGGTAAACTTATCAACCACCACCAACAGGTGGGTCTTTTTGTCCTTGGACCTCTTAAAGGGTCCAACCATATCTACACCCCAAGTTGCAAACGGCCAAGTGATTGGAATCATTCTCAACTCCTGAGTCAGAACATGAGCGTGGCGTGCAAATTTTTGACAACCGTCACACCTTTTTACTAAATCCTCAGCATCAGCATGAGCCATCAACCAATAGAAGCCATGACGAAAAGCCTTAGCCACCAAGGATTTTGAACCGGCATGGTGACCACAATCTCCTTCGTGGATCTCTCGCAAAATCTCACAACCTTCTTGAGGAGACACACAATGCTGAATCGCCCCTGTGACGTTGTAATGATGTAACACCCCATTGACAATGGTCATTGACTTGGACCGCCGAATTATCTGCCGGGCCAAGGTTTCATCGCCTGTAACTCGCCCCGGTTCATATAAGCCAGGTATGGGACTATCCAATCCGGTATAACATGAAGAGCCGCTACCAATTGAGCCTCTAGGTCAGGAATAGCCAACTCCTCCTCTGTGGGTAACCTAACAGATGGATTATGAAGTACATCCAGGAAGACAATGGGTGGCACCGGTATACGCTGAGAGCCTAGGCGACTTAAAGCGTCCGCCGCTACATTCTTTTGCCGGTCTATATGATCAACCTGATAACCATTAAAATGAACAGCCACTATATCCACCTCTCGTCGATATGCTGCCATGAGCGGATCCTTGGAATCCCAAGTGCCAGACACCTGTTGAGTGCTACCTCTTGAGCACTGCGTTGGATTTCCTTGAAGAGGAAAGGATGATGCAGCAAAGTAGCGTAAGTATTTCCCTCAGTTTTTGAGAACCAAGGTATCAATCCAGCAGGAGGATACGCGCGAGTCCCTCGTACCAGCACAAAACAAATAACTGCTCGCAACCAACACGATAAGGGGTTGTCAATCCCTTCACGGTGACTTACGAGAGTGAGATCTGATAGATATGATAAGATAATATTTTGGTATTTTTATGACAAAGATGCAAAGCAAAATAAAAGCAAAGTAAAAAAGCAAAGGAAATAACTAAGTATTCGAAGATTAATATGATGAAGATAGACCCGGGGCCATAGGTTTCACTAGTGGCTTCTCTCAAGAGCATAAGTTTTTTACGATGGGTGAACGAATTACTGCTGAGCAATTGACAGAACTGAGCATAGTTATGAGAATATCTAGGTATGATTATGTATATAGGCATCACGTCCGAGATAAGTAGACCGACTCCTGCCTGCATCTACTACTATTACTCCACTCATCGACCGCTATCTAGCATGCATCTAGAGTATTAAGTTCATGAAAACAGAGTAACGCCTTAAGCAAGATGCCATGATTTAGAGTGATAAATTCATGCAATATGATAAAAAAAACCATCTTGTTATCCTCGATGGCAACAATACAATACGTGCCTTGCTGCCCCTACTGTAACTGGGAAAGGACACCGCAAGATTGAACCCAAAGCTAAGCACTTCTCCCATTGCAAGAAAGATCAATCTAGTAGGCCAAACCAAACTGATAATTCAAAGAGACTTGCAAAGATAACCAATCATACATAAAAGAATTCAGAGAAGATTCAAATATTGTTCATAGATAATCTTGATCATAAACCCACAATTCATCGGTCTCAACAAACACAGCGCAAAAACAAGATTACATCGAATAGATCTCCACAAGAGAGGGGGAGAACTTTGTATTGAGATCCAAAAAGAGAGAAGAAGCCATCTAGCTAATAACTATGGACCCGAAGGTCTGAGGTAAACTACTCACACTTCATCGGAGAGGCTATGGTGTTGATGTAGAAGCCCTCCGTGATCGATGCCCCCTCTGGCGGAGCTCCGGAACAGGCCCCAAGATGGGATCTCGTGGATACAGAAAGTTACGGTAGTGGAATTAGGTTTTTTGCTCCGTCTTTGATCGTTTGGGGGTACGTATGTATACATAGGAGGAAGGAGTACATCGGTGGAGCAACAGGGGGCCCACACGGGTGGAGGGCGCGCCTGGGGGGTAGGCGCGCCCCCTACCTCATGGCTTCCTCCTTTGTTTCTCAATGTAGGGTCCATGTCTCGTAGATCATGTTCGTTCCGAAAATCACGTTCCCGAAGGTTTCATTCCGTTTGGACTCCGTTTGATATTCCTTTTCTGAGAAACTCTGAAATAGGCAAAAAAAAACAGCAATTCTGGGTTGGGCCTTCGGTTAATAGGTTAGTCCCAAAAATAATATAAAAGTGGATAATAAAGCCCAGTAATGTCCAAAACAGTAGATAATATAGCATGGAGCAATCAAAAATTATAGATACGTTGGAGACGTATCAAGCATCCCCAAGCTTAATTCCTGCTCGTCCTCGAGTAGGTAAATGATAAAAAAGATAATTTTTGATGTGGAGTGCTACTTGGCATAATTTCAATGTAATTCTTCTTAATTGTGGTATGAATATTCAGATCTGAAAGATTCAAGATAAAAGTTCATATTGACATAAAAATAATAATACTTCAAGCATACTAACTAAGCAATTATGTCTTCTCAAAATAACATGGCCAAGAAAGTTCATCCCTACAAAATCATATAGTTTAGTCATGCTCCATTTTCATCACACAATAATGCTCTCATCATGAACAACCCCAATGACAAGCCAAGCAATTGTTTCATACTTTAGTAATCTCAAACCTATAAACTTTCACGCAATATATGAGCGCGAGCCATGGACATAGCACTATGGGTAGAATAGAATATGATGATGGGGGTTATGTGGAGAAGACAAAAAAGGAGAAAGTCTCACATCAATGAGGCTAATCAATGGGCTATGTAGATGCCCATCGATTGATGTTAATGCAAGGAGTAGGGATTGCCATGCAACGGATGCACTAGAGCTATAAAATGTATGAAAGCTCAACAAAAGAAACTAAGTGGGTGTGCATCCAACTTGCTTGCTCACGAAGACCTAGGGCACTTGAGGAGGCCCATTGTTGGAATATACAAGCCAAGTTCTATAATGAAAAATTCACACTAGTATATGGAAGTGACAAAACAAGAGACTCTCTATCATGAAGATTATGGTGCTACTTTGAAGCACAAGTGTGGCAAAGGATATTAGCATTGTCCCTTCTCTCTTTTTCTCTTTTTTTAGGGCCTTCTCTTTTTATGGCCTTTCTCTCCCCCTTTTTTTATTTTTTTAATTCCTTAGTTGGGACAATGCTCTAGAAAATGATGATCATCACCCTTCTATTTATTTACAACTCAATGATTACAACCTCGATGCTAGAACAAAAGATGACTCTATATCAATGCCTCCGGCGGTGTACCGGGATATGCAATGAACCAAGAGTGACATGTATGAAAGAATTATAAACAGTGGCTTTGCCACAAATACTATGTCAACTACATGATCATGCTAAGCAATATGACAATGATGAATGTGTCATGATAAACGGAATGGTGGAAAGTTGCATGGCAATATATCTCAGAATGGCTATGGAAATGCCATAATAGGTAGGTATGGTGGCTGTTCTGAGGAAGATATAAGGAGGTTTATGTGTGAAAGAGCGTATCATATCACTGGGTTTGGATGCACCGGCGAAGTTTGCACCAACTCTTAATGTGAGAAAGGGCAATGCACGGTACCGAAGAGGCTAGCAATGATGGAAGGGTGAGAGTGCGTATAATCCATGGACTCAACATTAGTCATAAAGAACTCACATACTTATTGCAAAAATCTACAATTCATCAAAAACCAAGCACTCTGTGCATACTCCTAGGGGGATAGATTTGTAGGGAAAGACCATCGCTCGTCCCCGGCCGCCACTCATAAGGAGGACAATCAAAGAACACCTCATGTTTCAAATTTGTTACATAACGTTTACCATACGTGCATGATACGGGACTTGCAAACTTCAACACAAGCATTTCTCAAATTCACAACTACTCGACTAGCACGACTTTGATATTATTACTTCCATATCTCAAAACAATCATCAAGAATCAAACTTCTCTTAGTATTCAAACACTCATAAGAAAGTTTTTACTAATCTTGAATACCTAGCATATTAGGATTATTTAAGCAAATAACCATGCTATTTAAGACTCTCAAAATAATCTAAGTGAAGCATGAGAGATCAATAGTTTCTATAAAACAAATCCACCACCGTGCTCTAAAAGATATAAGTGAAGTACTAGAGCAAAACTATATAACTCAAAAGATATAAGTGAAGCACATAGAGTATTCTAAAAAATTCCAAATCATGTATGGCTCTCTCAAATGTGTGTACGGCAAGGATGATTGTGGTAAACTAAAAAGCAAAGACTTAAATCATACAAGACGCTCCAAGCAAAACACATATCATGTGGTGAATAAAAATATAGCTCCAAGTAAAGTTACCGATAGAAGTAGACGAAACAGGGGATGCCTTCCGCGGCATCCCCAAGCTTTGGCTTTTAGGTGTCCTTAGATTATCTTGGGGGTGCCATGGGCATCCCCAAGCTTAGGCTCTTGCCACTCCTTGTTCCATAATCTATCAAATCTTTACCCAAAACTTGAAAACTTCACAACACAAAACTTAAAGTAGAAAATCTCGTGAGCTCCGTTAGCGAAAGAAAACAAAAGACCACTTCAAGGTACTGAAATATAATCATTCTTTATTTATATTCGTGTTAAACCTACTGTATTCCAACTTCTCTATGGTTTATAAACTAGTTTACTAGCCATAGATTCATCAAAACAAGCAAACAACTCACAAAAACAGAATCTGTCAAAAACAGAACAGTCTGTAGTAATCTGTAGCTAGCGCAAGATATGGAACCCCAAAAATTCTAGAATAAATTTCTGGACGTGAGGAATTTATCTATTAATCATATGCAAAAATAATTAACTAAATATCACTTTCCAAATAAAAATGGCAGCAGTTCTCGTGAGCGCTAAAGTTTCTGTTTTTTACAGCAAGATAACAAGACTTTCCCCAAGTCTTCCCAATGGTTCTACTTGGCACAAACACTAATTAAACACAAAAAACACAACCAAAACAGAGGCTAGGTAAATTATTTATTACTAAACAGGAGCAAAAAGCAAGGAATAAAAATAAAATTGGGTTGCCTCCGAACAAGCGCTATCGTTTAACGCCCCTCGCTAGGCATAAAAAGCAAGGATAGATCTAGGTATTGCCATCTTTGGTAGGCAATCCATAAGTGGCTCTCATAATAGATTCATAAGGTAATTTAATTTTCTTTCTAGGAAAGTGTTCCATGCCTTTCCTTAAGAGAAATTGGAATCTAATATTTCCTTCCTTCATATCAATAATTGCACCAATCGTTCTAAGGAAAGGTCTATCAAGAATAATAGGGCATGAAGGATTGCAATCTATGTCAAGAACAATAAAATATACGGGCACATAATTCCTATTTGCGACAATAAGAACATCATTGATTCTTCCCATTGGTTTCTTAATAGTGGAATCCGCAAGGTGCAAGTTTAGAGAGCAATCATCAAAATCACGGAAACCTAACAAATCACACAAAGTCTTTGGAATCGTGAAAACACTAGCACCCAAATCAGATAAAGCATAGAACTCATGATATTTAATCTTAATTTTAATAGTTGGTTCCCACTCATCATAAAGTTTTCTAGGGATAGAAACTTCCAACTCAAGTTTTTCTTCATAAGATTGCATCAAGGCATCAACGATATGTTTAGTAAACGCTTTATTTTGACTATAAGCATGAAGAGAATTTAGCACGGATTGCAACAAGGAAATACAATCAATCAAAGAGCAATTTTTATAATTAAATTCCTTGAAATCCAAAATAGTGGGTTTAGCAACATCTAGGGTTTTAATTTCTTCAATCCCACTTTCATCGAATTTAGCATCAAGGTCTAAAAACTCCAAATTTTTGGAATGCCTTCTAGGTAAAGGTGGATCATATTCAGTCCCATCATTATCAAGATTCATATGAAAAACAAAGATTTAATAGGGTACACATCAATAACTTTTAGATCTTCATCTTTATTTTCATAGGAACTAGAAGAACACACTCTTATAAAGGCATCTTTCTTAGCACGCATCCTAGCGGTTCTTTCTTTGCACTCATCAATGGAAATTCTCATGGATTTGAGAGACTCATTGATATCATGCTTTGGAGGAATAGATCTAAGTTTCAAAGAACCAACATCAAGAGAAATTCTATCAACGTTCCTAGCCAACTCATCAATCTTAAGCAATTTTTCTTCAATCAAAGCATTGAAATTCTTTTGCAAAGTAATAAATTCATTAATATTAGATTCAAAATCAGAGGGTGTCTTATTATAATTTCCATAAGAGTTGTTGTAGGAATTTCCATAATTATTAGAGGGATTACTAGGGTAAGGCCTAGGATTAAAGTTTCCTCTATATGCGTTGTTGCCAAAACTATTCCTACCAACAAAATGCACATCCAAAGATTCATTATTATTCTCAATCAAAGTAGACAAAGGCATATCATTAAGATCATAAGAAACACTCTTACTAGCAAATAATTTCATAAGTTCATCCATCTTTCCACTCAAAACATTAATATCTTCTATCACATGCACCTTTTTATTAGTAGATCTTTCAGTATGCCATTGAGAATAATTAACCATAATATTATCTAGGAGTTTAGTAGCTTCTCCTAAAGTGATTTCCATAAAAGTGCCTCCCGCGGCTGAATCTAAAAGATTTCTAGAAACAAAATTCAATCCGGCATAAAAAATTTGTATAATCATCCACAAATTCAAACCATGAGTAGGGCAATTGCGTATCATTAATTTCATCCTCTCCCAAGCTTGTGAAACATGTTCATGATCAAGTTGCTTAAAATTCATAATATAGTTTCTAAGGGAGATGATCTTAGCGGGAGGAAAATACTTAGAGATAAAAGCATCTTTGCACTTGTTCCAAGAATCAATACTATTTTTAGGCAAAGACGAAAACCAAGCTTTAGCGCGATCTCTAAGAGAAAAAGGAAATAGCTTCAACTTAACAATATCGTTGTCCACATCTTTCTTCTTTTGCATATCACACAAATCAACGAAGCTATTTAGATGGGTAGCGGCATCTGTTGGGGAACGTTGCAGAAAACAAAAAATTTCCTACGGTTTCACCAAGATCCATCTATGAGTTCATCTAGCAACGAGTTATCGGATTGCATCTACATACCTTTGTAGATCACGTGCGGAAGCGTTCAAAGAACGGGGATGAGAAAGTCGTACTCGACGTGATCCAAATCACCGGAGATCCTAGCGCCGAACGGACAACACCTCCGTGTTCAACACACGTACGGTCAGCGTGACGTCTCCTCCCTCTTGATCCAGCAAGGGGGAAGGAGAGGTTGATGAAGATCCAGCAGCATGACGGCGTGGTGGTGGATGCAGGGGGTCACCGCAGCAGGGCTTCGCCGTTATACTGCGAGAGGGAGAGGTGTAGCAGGGGAGAGGGAGGCGCCAAGACTCAAGGGTGCGGCTGCCCCCT
>NC_041382.1:684234659-684241748 GCF_002162155.2 Triticum dicoccoides
GGCCCTAGGAGATGGGATCTCCTAGGGGGGGTGGCGGCCAAGGGGTGGAGTGCCCCCCAAGCCAGGTGGGGTGCCCCCCCCCCAACCTAGGGTTCCCAACCCTAGGCGCATGGGGTGGGCCAAGGGGGGTGCACCAGCCCACTATGGGCTGGTTCCCCTCCCCACTTTGGCCCATGGGGCCCTCCGGGATGGGTGGCCCCACCCGGTGGACCCCCGGGACCCTTCCAGTGGTCCCGGTACAATACCGGTGACCCCTGAAACTCTCCCAATGGCCGAAACTGCACATCCTATATATAATTCTTCACCTCCGGACCATTCCGGAACTCCTCGTGACGTCCAGGATCTCATCCGGTACTCCGAACAACTTTCGGGTTACTGCATATTCATATCTCTACAACCCTAGCGTCACCGAACCTTAAGTGTGTAGACCCTACGGGTTCGGGAGACATGTAGACATGACCGAGACGGCTCTCCGGTCAATAACCAACAGCGGGATCTGGATACCCATGTTCGCTCCCACATTCTCCTCGATGATATCATCGGATGAACCACGATGTCGAGGATTCAAGCAACCCCGTATACAATTCCCTTTGTCAATCGGTATGTTACTTGCCCGAGATTCGATCGTTGGTATCCCAATACCTCGTTCAATCTCGTTACCGGCAAGTCACTTTACTCGTACCGTAATGCATGATCCCGTGACCAGACACTTGGTCACTTTGAGCTCATTATGATGATGCATTACCGAGTGGGCCCAGAGATACCTCTCTGTCATACGGAGTGACAAATCCCAGTCTTGATCCGTGTCAACCCAACAGACACTTTCGGAGATACCCGTAGTATACCTTTATAGTCACCCAATTATGTTGTGACGTTTGGTACACCAAGAGCACTCCTACGGTATCCGGGAGTTACACGATCTCATGGTCTAAGGAAAAGATACTTGACATTGGAAAAACTCTAGCAAACGAACTATACGATCTTGTGCTATGTTTAGGATTGGGTCTTGTCCATCACATCATTCTCCTAATGATGTGATCCCGTTACCAATGACATCCCCATGTCCATAGCCAGGAAACCATGACTATATGTTGATCAACGAGCTAGTCAACTAGAGGCTCACTAGGGACACATTGTGGTCTATGTATTCACACATGTATTACGATTTCCGGATAACACAATTATAGCATGAATAATAGACAATTATCATGAACAAGGAAATATAATAATCATTTTATTATTGCCTCTAGGGCATATTTCCAACAGTCTCCCACTTGCACTAGAGTCAATCATCTAGTTACATTGTGATGAATCGAACACCCATGAAATTTTGGTGTTGATCATGTTTTGCTCTAGGGAGAGGTTTAGTTAACGGATCTGCTACATTCAGGTCCGTATGTACTTTACAAATCTCTATGTCTCCATTTTGAACACTTTCACGAATGGAGTTGAAGCGACGCTTGATATGCCTGGTCTTCCTGTGAAACCTGGGCTCCTTGGCAAGGGCAATAGCTCCAGTGTTGTCACAGAAGAGAGTTATCGGGCCCGACGCATTGGGTATGACTCCTAGGTCGGTAATGAACTCCTTCACCCAGACTGCTTCGTGTGCTACCTCCGAGGCTGCCATGTACTCCGCTTCACATGTAGATCCCGCCACAACGCTTTGCTTGCAACTGCACCAGCTTACTGCCCCACCATTCAAAATATAGACGTATCCGGTTTGTGACTTAGAGTCATCCAGATCTGTGTCAAAGCTGGCGTTGACATAACCCTTTACGACGAGCTCTTCGTCACCTCCATAAACGAGAAACATTTCCTTAGTCCTTTTCAGGTACTTCAGGATATTCTTGACCGCTATCCAGTGTTCCTTGCCGGGATTACTTTGGTACCTACCTGCCAAACTTACGGCAAGGTTTACATCAGATCTGGTACACAGCATGGCATACATAATAGACCCTATGGCTGAGGCATAGGGGATGACACTCATCTCTTCTATATCTTCTGCCATGGTCGGACATTGAGCTGAGCTCAATTTCATACCTTGCAACACAGGCAAGAACCCCTTCTTAGACTGATCCATATTGAACTTCTTCAATATCTTATCAAGGTATGTGCTTTGCGAAAGACCTATGAGGCGTCTTGATCTATCTCTATAGATCTTGATGCCTAATATATAAGCAGCTTCTCCAAGGTCCTTCATTGAAAAACTCTTATTCAAGTAGGCCTTAATGTTGTCCAAAAGTTCTATATCATTTCCCATCAAAAGTATGGCATCTACATATAATATGAGAAATGCTACAGAGCTCCCACTCACTTTCTTGTAAACGTAGGCTTCTCCATAAGTCTGCATAAACCCAAACGCTTTGATCATCTCATCAAAGCGAATGTTCCAACTCCGAGATGCTTGCACCAGCCCATAAATGGATCGCTGGAGCTTGCATACCTTGTTAGCATTCTTAGGGTCGACAAAACCTTCCGGCTGCATCATATACAGTTCTTCCTTAAGATAACCGTTAAGGAATGCCGTTTTGACGTCCATTTGCCATATCTCATAATCATAGTATGCGGCAATTGCTAACATGATTCGGACGGACTTCAGCTTCGCTACGGGAGAGAAAGTCTCATCGTAGTCAACCCCTTGAACTTGTCGATAACCCTTAGCGACAAGCCTAGCTTTATAGATGGTCACATTACCATCCGCGTCTGTCTTCTTCTTAAAGATCCATTTATTTTCTATGGCTCGCCAATCATCGAGCAAGTTAGTCAAAGTCCATACTTCGTTTTCATACATGGATCCTATCTCGGATTTCATGGCTTCTGGCCATTTGTCAGAATCCGGGCCCGCCATCGCTTCTTCATAGTTCGAAGGTTCACCGTTGTCTAACAACATGATTTCCAAGACAGGTTTGCCGTACCACTCTGGTGCGGAACGTGTCCTTGTGGACCTTCGAAGTTCAGTAGGAGCTTGATCAGAAGTATCTTGATCATCATCATTAATTTCCTCTCTTGTTGGTGCAGGCACCACAGGAACATTTTCCTGAGTTGCGCCACTTTCCGGTTCAAGAGGTAATACTTCATCAAGTTCTACTTTCCTCCCACTTACTTCTTTCGAGAGAAACTCCTTCTCTAGAAAGGGTCCATTCTTGGCAACAAAGATCTTGCCTTTGGATCTAAGGTAGAAGGTATACCCAATAGTTTCTTTAGGGTATCCTATGAAGAAGCATTTTTCAACTTGGGTTTGAGCTTTTCAGGTTGAAGTTTCTTGACATAAGCATCGCATCCCCAAACTTTTAGAAATGACAGCTTAGGCTTCTTCCAAAACCATAATTCATACGGTGTCGTCTCAATGGATTTCGACGGAGCCCTATTTAAAGTGAGTGCGGCAGTCCCTAAAGCATAGCCCCAAAATGACGACGGTAAATCGGTAAGAGACATCATAGATCGCACCATATCCAATAGAGTGCGATTACGACGTTCGGACACACCATTACGCTGAGGTGTTCCAGGCGGCGTGAGTTGTGAAACTATTCCCCATTTTCTTAAGTGTGTGCCAAATTCGTGACTCAAGTATTCTCCTCCACGATCTGATCGCAAAAACTTGATTTTTCTGTCACGTTGATTCTCAACCTCACTCTAAAATTCCTTGAACTTTTCAAAGGTTTCAGACTTGTGTTTCATTAAGTAGACATACCCATATCTACTCAAGTCATCAGTGAGGGTGAGAACATAACGATAGCCACCACGAGCCTCAACACTCATTGGACCGCACACATCAGTATGTATGATTTCCAATAGGTTGGTTGCTCCCTCCATTGTTCCTGAGAACGGAGTCTTGGTCATCTTACCCATGAGGCATGGTTCACACATGTCAAATGATTCGTAATCAAGAGACTCTAAAAGTCCATCTGCATGGAGCTTCTTCATGCGTTTGACACCTATGTGACCAAGGCGGCAGTGCCACAAGTATGTGGGACTATCATTATCAACCTTACATCTTTTGGTATTCACACTATGAATATGTGTAGCATTACGCTCGAGATTCATTAAGAATAAACCATTCACCATAGGAGCATGACCATAAAACATATCTCTCATATAAATAGAACAACCATTATTCTCGGATTTAAATGAGTAGCCATCTCGAATTAAACGAGATCCTGATACAATGTTCATGCTCAAAGCTGGTACTAAATAACAATTATTGAGGTTTAAAACTAATCCCATGGGTAAATGTAGAGGTAGCATGCCGACGGCGATCACATCGACCTTGGAACCATTCCCGACGCACATCGTCACCTCGTTCTTCGCCAGTCTCCGTTTATTCCGCAGCTCCTGCTTTGAGTTACAAATGTGAGCAACTGCACTAGTATCAAATACCCAGGAGCTACAACGAGTACTGGTAAGGTACACATCAATTACATGTATATCACATATACCTTTCGTTTTGCCGGTCTTCTTGTCCACTAAGTATTTGGGGCAGTTCCGCTTCCAGTGACCACTTCCCTTGCAATAAAAACACTCAGTCTCAGGCTTGGGTCCATTCTTTGGCTTCTTCCCGGCAGCTTGCTTACCGGGCGCGGCAACTCCCTTGCCGTCCTTCTTGAAGTTCTTCTTACCCTTGCCTTTCTTGAACTTAGTGGTTTTATTCACCATCAACACTTGATGTTCCTTTTTGACTTCTACCTCTGCTGATTTCAGCATTGCAAATACTTCAGGAATGGTCTTTTCCATCCCCTGCATATTGAAGTTCATCACAAAGCTCTTGTAGCTCGGTGGAAGCGACTGAAGGATTCTGTCAATGACCGTGTCATCCGGGAGATTAACTCCCAGCTGAGTTAAGCGGTTATGTAATCCAGACATAGTGAGTATGTGCTCACTGACAGAACTATTTTCCTCCATCTTACAGCTGAAGAACTTGTCGGAGACTTCATATCTCTCGACCCGGGCATGAGCTTGGAAAACCATTTTCAGCTCTTCAAACATCTCATATGCTCCGTGTCGCTCAAAACGCTTTTGGAGCCCCGGTTCTAAGCTGTAAAGCATGCCGCACTTAACAAGGGAGTAATCATCAGCACGTGTCTGCCAAGCGTTCATAACGTCTTGGTTCTGTGGGACGGGTGCGTCACCTAGCGGTGCTTGTAGGACATAATCTTTCTTGGCAGCTATGAGGATGATCCTCAGGTTCTGGACCCAGTCCGTATAATTGCTGCCATCATCTTTTAGCTTGGTTTTCTCTAGGAACGCGTTGAAGTTGAGGACAACGTGGGCCATTTGATCTACAAGACATATTGTAAACATTTTAGACTAAGTTCATGATAATTAAGTTCATCTAATCAAATTATATAATGAACTCCCACTCAGATAGACGTCCCTCCAGTCATCTAAGTATAACATGATCCGAGTTAACTAGGCCGTGTCCGATCATCACGTGAGACGGACTAGTCAACATCGGTGAACATCTTCATGTTGATCGTATCTTCTATACGACTCATGCTCGACCTTTCGGTCTTCTGTGTTCCGAGGCCATGTCTGTACATGCTAGGCTCGTCAAGTCAACCTAAGTGTTTGCATGTGTAAATCTGTCTTACACCCGTTGTATGTGAACGTTGGAATCTATCACACCCGATCATCACGTGGTGCTTCGAAACAACGAACTGTCGCAACGGTGCACAGTTAGGGGAAACACTTTCTTGAAATTATTATGAGGGATCATCTTATTTACTACCGTCGTTCTAAGTAAACAAGATGCAAAAACATGATAAACATCACATGCAATCAAATAATAATAGTGACATGATATGGCCAATATCACATAGCTCCTTTGATCTCCATCTTAGGGCTCCATGATCATCTTGTCACCGGCATGACACCATGATCTCCATCATCATGATCTCCATCATCGTGTCTCCATGAAGTTGCTCACCAACTATTACTTCTACTACTATGGCTAACACGTTTAGCAATAAAGTAAAGTAATTTACATGGCGTTTCTCAATGAAACGCAGGTCATACAAAAAATAAAGACAACTCGTATGGCTCCTGCCGGTTGTCATACTCATCGACATGCAAGTCGTGATTCCTATTACAAGAACATGATCTCATACATCACATATATATCATTCATCATTCATCACAACTTTGGCCATATCACATCACAAAGCACTTGCTGCAAAAACAAGTTAGACGTCCTCTAATTATTGTTGCAAGTTTTACGTGGCTGCAATAGGGTTCTAGAAAGAATGTTTTCTTACCTATGTAAAAGCCACAACATGATTTGTCAACTTCTATTTACCCTTCATAAGGACCCTTTTCATCGACTCCGCTCCAACTAAAGTGGGATAGACAGACACCCGCTAGCCACCTTATGCAACTAGTGCATGTCAGTCGGTGGAACCAGTCTCACGTAAGCGTACGTGTAAGGTCGGTCCGGGCCGCTTCATCCCACAATACCGCTGAAGCAAAATAAGACTAGTAGCGGCAAGAAAGTTGACAAAATCTACGCCCACAACAAATTGTGTTCTACTCGTGCAAGGAGAACTACGCATAGACCTAGCTCATGATGCCACTGTTGGGCAACGTTATAGAAAACAAAAAATTTCCTACGGTTTCACCAAGATCCATCTATGAGTTCATCTAGCAACGAGTGATCGGATTGCATCTACATACCTTTGTAGATCATGCGCGGAAGCGTTCAAAGAACGGGGATGAGGAAGTCATACTCGACGTGATCCAAATCACCGGAGATCCTAGCGCCGAACGTACGGCACATCCGTGTTCAACACACGTACGGTCAGCGTGACGTCTCCTCCCTCTTGATCCAGCAAGGGGGAAGGAGAGGTTGATGAAGATCCAGCAGCACGACGGCGTGGTGGTGGATGCAGGGGGTCACCGCAGCAGGGCTTCGCCGTTATACTGCGAGAGGGAGAGGTGTAGCAGGGGAGAGGGAGGCGCCAAGACTCAAGGGTGCGGCTGCCCCCTCCCTCCCCCCCTTTATATAGGCCCCCTAGGGGGTGCTCCGGCCCTAGGAGATGGGATCTCCTAGGGGGGCGGCGGCCAAGGGGTGGAGTGCCCCCCAAGCCAGGTGGGGCG
>NC_041382.1:684242001-684266257 GCF_002162155.2 Triticum dicoccoides
AAGGGGGGTGCACCAGCCCCTATGGGCTGGTTCCCCTCCCCACTTTGGCCCATGGGGCCCTCCGGGATGGGTGGCCCCACCCGGTGGACCCCCGGGACCCTTCCAGTGGTCCCGGTACAATACCGGTGACCCCTGAAACTCTCCCAATGGCCGAAACTGCACATCCTATATATAATTCTTCACCTCCGGACCATTCCGGAACTCCTCGTGACGTCCAGGATCTCATCCGGTACTCCGAACAACTTTCGGGTTACTGCATATTCATATCTCTACAACCCTAGCGTCACCGAACCTTAAGTGTGTAGACCCTACGGGTTCAGGAGACATGTAGACATGACCGAGACAGCTCTCCGGTCAATAACCAACAGCGGGATCTGGATACCCATGTTGGCTCCCACATTCTCCTCGATGATATCATCGGATGAACCACAATGTCGAGGATTCAAGCAACCCCGTATACAATTCCCTTTGTCAATCGGTATGTTACTTGCCCGAGATTCGATCGTCGGTATCCCAATACCTCGTTCAATCTCGTTACCGGCAAGTCACTTTACTCGTACTGTAATGCATGATCCCGTGACCAGACACTTGGTCACTTTGAGCTCATTATGATGATGCATTACCGAGTGGGCCCAGAGATACCTCTCTGTCATACGGAGTGACAAATCCCAGTCTTGATCCATGTCAACCCAACAGACACTTTCGGAGATACCCGTAGTATACCTTTATAGTCACCCAATTATGTTGTGACGTTTGGTACACCCAGAGCACTCCTACGGTATCCGGGAGTTACACGATCTCATGGTCTAAGGAAAAGATACTTGACATTGGAAAAACTCTAGCAAACGAACTATACGATCTTGTGCTATGTTTAGGATTGGGTCTTGTCCATCACATCATTCTCCTAATGATGTGATCCCGTTATCAATGACATCCCCATGTCCATAGCTAGGAAACCATGACTATCTGTTGATCAACGAGCTAGTCAACTAGAGGATCACTAGGGACACATTGTGGTCTATGTATTCACACATGTATTACGATTTCCGGATAACACAATTATAGCATGAATAATAGACAATTATCATGAACAAGGAAATATAATAATCATTTTATTATTGCCTCTAGGGCATATTTCCAATAGCATCTTCACTAGGAAGGCCGGAAAACGGATCTTTCATGACAAGATTCAGCAAAGCGGCATTTATTTCACAAGATTCAGCATCGGTAAGAGGAGCAATCGGAGTGCTAATAAAATCATTGTTGTTGGTATTGGTAAAGTCACACAATTTAGTGTTATCTTGAGCCATCGTGACAAGCAAGCAATCCAACACACAAGCAAAAAAAAAAGCAAGCGGGTAAAAAGAGGCAAAATAGAGAAAGAGAGCGAGGATAGAGAGAGGGCGAGTAAAACGGCAAGGGTGAAGTGGGGGAGAGGAAAACGAGAGGCAAATGGCAAATAATGTAATGCGGGAGATAAGGGTTGTGATGGGTACTTGGTATGTTGACTTTTGCGTAGACTCCCCGGCAACGGCACCAGAAATCTTCTTGCTACCTCTTGAGCACTGCGTTGGATTTCCTTGAAGAGGAAAGGATGATGCAGCAAAGTATCATAAGTATTTCCCTCAGTTTTTGAGAACCAAGGTATCATTCCAGTAGGAGGCTACGCGCGAGTCCCGCGTACCTGCACACAACAAATAACTCCTCGCAACCAACGCGATAAGGGGTTGTCCATCCCTTCACGGTCACTTACGAGAGTGAGATCTGATAGATATGATAAGATAATATTTTTGGTATTTTTATGATAAAGATGCAAAGGAAAATAAAAGCAATGGAAATAACTAAGTATTGGAACATTAATATGATGAAGATAGACCCAGGGGCCATAGGTTTCACTAGTGGCTTCTCTTAAGAGCATAAGTATTTTACGGTGGGTGAACGAATTACTGTTGAGCAATTGACAGA
Organism: Triticum dicoccoides; assembly: GCF_002162155.2. NCBI lineage: Eukaryota > Viridiplantae > Streptophyta > Magnoliopsida > Poales > Poaceae > Triticum > Triticum dicoccoides. Next base: position 684,243,967 of record NC_041382.1, read on the forward strand.
AATGAGCATAGTTATGAGAATATCTAGGTATGATCATGTATATAGGCATCACGTCCGAGATAAGTAGACTGACTCCTGCCTGCATCTACTACTATTACTCCACTTATCGACCGCTATCCAGCATGCATCTAGAGTATTAAGTTCATGAAAACAGAGTAACGCCTTAAGCAAGATGACATGATGTACAGGGATAAATTCATGCAATATGATAAAAATCCCATCTTGTTATCCTTGATGGCAACAATAAAATACGTGCCTTGCTACCCCTACTGTCACTGGGAAAGGACACTGCAAGATTGAACCCAAAGCTAAGCACTTCTCCCATTGCAAGAAAGATCAATCTAGTAGGCCAAACCAAACTGATAATTCGAAGAGACTTGCAAAGATAACCAATCATACATAAAAGAATCCAGAGAAGATTCAAATATTGTTCATAGATAATCTTGATCATAAACCCACAATTGATAAGTCTCAACAAACACACCGCAAAAAGAAGATTACATCGAATAGATCTCCACAAGAGAGGGGGAGAACTTTGTATTGAGATCCAAAAAGAGAGAAGAAGGCATCTAGCTAATAACTATGGACCCGAAGGTCTAAGGTAAACTACTCACACTTCATCAGAGAGGCTATGGTGTTGATGTAGAAGCCCTCCATGATCGATGCCCCCTCCGACGGAGCTCCGGAACAGGCCCCAAGATGGGATCTCGTGGATACAGAAAGTTACGGCGCTGGAATTAGGGTTTTGGCTCCGTCTTTGATCGTTTGGGGGTACGTAGGTATATATAGGAGGAAAGAGTACGTCAGTGGAGCAACAGGGGGCCCATGAGGGTGGAGGGCGCGCCTGGGGGGGTAGGCGCGCCCCCTACCTCGTGGCTTCCTCCTTTGTTACTTGACGTAGGGTCCAAGTCTCCTGCATCAAGTTCATTCCGAAAATCACGTTCCCGAAGGTTTCATTCCCTTTGGACTCCGTTTGATATTCCTTTTCTGCAAAACTCTGAAATAGGCAAAAAATAGCAATTCTGGGTTGGGCCTCCAGTTAATAGGTTAGTCCCAAAAATAATATAAAAGTGGATAATAAAGCCCAATAATGTCCAAAACAGTAGATAATATAGCATGGAGCAATCAAAAATTATAGATACGTTGGAGACGTATCATTGAGCCACCAGGTTCGAGTCACCAAAGCACTTAACTCGGCTTAAATTCATCTCCTTAGCCATCCGAAGGCCATGGAGCAAGGCCTCATATTCAGCTACATTGTTAGTACAAGGGAACATTAAGCGGAGAACATAACAAAACTTGTCACCTCGTGGGGAAGTTAATATGACTCCAGCCCCCGAGCCCTCCAATTGTCTGGACCCATCAAAATGAATAGTCCAATACATGTTATCTGGCTTCTCCTCTGGTGGCTGCAACTCTGTCCAATCAATAATGAAATCCACAAGTGCTTGTGATTTGATCGTTGTGCGAGGCATATATTTTATCCCGTGAGGTCCAAGCTCAATAGCCCACTTGGCAATCCGGCCAGTTGCTTCTCTGTTCTGGATGATATCTCCGAGAGGGGCTGAACTAACCACTGTGATAGGATGACCTTGAAAATAATGCTTGAGCTTCCGGCTTGCCATGTAAACCCCATACACCAACTTCTGCTAATGTGGGTACCTCTGCTTTGATTCGATAAGTACCTCACTGATGTAATAAACCGGTCGTTGAACCAGATACTCCTTTCCAGCCTCCTTGCGCTCTACCACAATAGCCACACTAACGGCCCGGGCATTAGCAGCCACATATAGCAATAAGGGCTCTTTATCGATCGGAGCCACAAGAATGGGCGGTTCGACCAACTGTCTCTTCAAGTCCTCAAACGCTTTATCAGCCGCGTCACTCCAGATGAAATCATCGGTTTTCTTTAGCATCTGATACAAAGGGATAGCCTTCTCCCCAAGGCGGCTAATAAACCGGCTTAAATCTGCAATCCGGCCCGCCAAACGCTAAACATTATTCATACATGCCGGTTTATCCAGAGATGTGATAGCTGTGATCTTCTTCGGATTAGCCTCAATGCCTCTGTTAGACACTAGAAAACCCAAGAGCTTGCCTGCCGGAACACCAAAGACACATTTAGCCGGATTAAGCATCATCTTATATACCCAGAGGTTATCAAAGGTCTCCCTTGGGTCATCTATCAATGTTTCCTCCTTCCTAGATTTCACCACAATATCATCCACATAAGCATGAACATTGTGCCCAATCTGTTTATGAAGAAAATTCTGAACACAGCGCTGATAAGTCGCCTGTGCACTCTTGAGCCCAAAAGGCATGGATACATAGCAGAAGGCTCCAAAGGGAGTTATGAAAGCTATCTACTCCTGGTCCTTAACTGCCATTTTGATCTGATGATAACCAGAATACTCATCCAGAAAACACAAACGGTCACAACCCACCGTAGCATCAATAATTTGATCAATACGCGGGAGGGCAAAGGGATCAGCTGGACAGGCCTTGTTCAAGTCTGTGTAATCCACACACATACGCCAAGTGCCGTTCTTTTTAAGCACTAGCACTGGATTAGATAGCCACTCTGTTGGAAATATGCCCTAGAGGTAATAATAAAAGTATTATTATATTTCATTGTTCATGATAATTGTCTTTTATTCATGCTATAACTGTATTATCCGGAAATCGTAATACACGTGTGAATACTTAGACCACACAATGTCCCTGGTAAGCCTCTAGTTGACCAGCTCGTTGTGATCAACAGATAGTCATGGTTTCCTGACTATGGACATTGGATGTCGTTGATAACGGGATCACATCATTAGGAGAATGATGTGATGGACAAGACCCAATCCTAAGCATAGCATAAAAGATCGTGTAGTTCGTTTTGCTAGAGCTTTGCAAGTGTCAAGTATCTCTTCCTTCGACCATGAGATCGTGTAACTCCCGGATACCGTAAGAGTGCCTTGGGTATACCAAAAGTCACAACGTAACTGGGTGACTATAAAGGTGCATTACAGGTATCTCCGAAAGTAGCTGTTGGGTTGACACGGATCGAGACTCGGATTTGTCACTCCGTATGACGGAGAGGTATCTCTGGGCCCACTCGGTAATGCATCATCATAATGAGCTCAATGTGACCAAGGTGTTGGACACGGGATCATGCATTACGGTACGAGTAAAGTGACTTGCCGGTAACGAGACTGAACAAGGTATTGGGATACCGACGATCGAGTCTCGGGCAAGTAACGTACCGATTGACAAAGGGAATTGCATACAGGGTTTGATCGAATCCTCGACATAGTGGTTCATCCGATGACAACATCGAGGAGCATGTGGGAGCCATCATGGGTATCCAGATCCCGCTGATGGTTATTGACTGAGAGCGTCTCGGTCATGTCTGCTTTTCTCCCGAACCCGTAGGGTCTACACACTTAAGGTTCGGTTACGCTAGGGTTGTAGGGATATGTATATGCAGTAACCCGAATGTTGTTCGGAGTCCCGGATGAGATCCCGGACGTCACGAGGAGTTCCGGAATGGTCCGGAGGTAAAGATTTATATATGGGAAGTCCTGTTTCGGGCATCGGGACAAGTTTCGGGGTTATCGGTATTGTACCGGGACCACCGGAAGGGTCCCGGGGGTCCACCGGGTGGGTCCACCTGCCCCGGGGGGCCACATGGGCTGTAAGGGGGTGCGCCTTGGCCTAATGGGCCAAGGGCACCAGCCCCACATAGGCCCATGCGCCTAGGGTTCAAGGGGGCAAGAGTCCTAGGAGGGTAAGGCACCTCCTAGGTGCCTTGGGGGGAGGGAAAACCCCCCTTGGCCGCCGCACCCCCTAGGAGATTGGATCTCCTAGGGCCGGCCACCCCCCTTGGCACCCCTATATATAGTGGGGGAGAGGAGGGACTTCAGACCTGAACGCCCTGGCCTTTGGTTGCCTCCTTCTCCCTCCCCAACACCTCATCCACCTCCATAGTGCTTAGCGAAGCTCTGCCGGAGTACTGCAGCTCCATCAACACCACGTCGTCGTGTTGCTGCTGGTGCCATCTCCCTCAACCTCTCCTCCCTCCCTTGCTGGATCAAGAAGAGGAGACGTGGCTGTTCCGTACGTGTGTTGAACGCGGAGGTGCCGTCCGTTCGGCGCTGGTCATCGGTGATTTGGATCACGTCGAGTACGACTACATCATCACCTTGCAAGCTTCCGCACGCGATCTACAAGTGGTATGTAGATGCAAACTCTCTCCCTAGACTCGTTGCTTAGATGAACTCATAGATGGATCTTGGTGAAACCGTAGGAAAAATTTTAATTTTCTGCAACGTTCCCCAACAGTGGCATCATGAGCTAGGTCTATGCGTAGTTCTCTTTGCACGAGTAGAACACAACTTTGTTGTGGGCGTGGATTTTGTCATCTTACTTGCCTCTACTAGTCTTTTCTTGCTCAACGGTATTGTGGGATGAAGCGGCCCGGACCAACCTTACACGTACACTTACGTGAGACCGGTTCCATCGACTGACATGCACAAGTTGCATAAGGTGGCTGGCGGGTGTCTGTCTCTCCCACCTTAGTTGGAGCGGAATCGATGAACAGGGCCCTTATGAAGGGTAAATAGAAGTTGACAAAATCACGTTGTGGTGATTCGTAGGTAAGAAAACGTTCTTGCTAGAACCCAATTGCAGCCACGTAAAAGATGCAACAACAATTAGAGGACGTCTAACTTGTTTTTGCAGCGATTGATCATGTGATGTGATATGGCCAGAAGTTGTGATGAATGATGAATTGTGATGTATGAGATCATGTTCTTTGTAATAGGATTCACGACTTGCATGTCGATGAGTATGACAACCGGCTGGAGCCATAGGAGTTGTCATTATTTTTTGTATGACCTGCGTGTCATTGAATAACGTCATGTAAACTACTTTACTTTATTGCTAAACGTTAGTCATAGAAGTAGAAGTAGTCGTTGGCGTGACAACTTCATGAAGACACGATGATGGAGATCATGATGATGGAGATCATGGTGTCAAGCCGGTGACAAGATGATCATGGAGCCCCGAAGATGAAGATCAATGGAGCTATATGATATTGGCCATATCATGTCACAACTATATAATTGCATGTGATGTTTATTATGTTTATGCATCTTGTTTACTTAGGACGACGGTAGTAAATAAGATGATCCCTTATAAAATTTCAAGAAGTGTTCTCCCCTAACTGTGCACCATTGCTACAGTTCGTCGTTTCTAAGCACCACGTGATGATCGGGTGTGATGGATTCTTACGTTCACATACAACGGGTGTAAGACAGTTTTACACAGCGAAAACACTTAGGGTTAACTTGACGAGCCTAGCATGTGCAGACATGGCCTCGGAACACGGAGACCGAAAGGTCGAACACGAGTCGTATGGAAGATACGATCAACATGAAAATGTTCACCGACGATGACTAGTCCGTCTCACGTGATGATCGGACACGGGCTAGTCGACTCGGATCGTGTAACACTTAGATGACTAAAGGGATGTCAAATCTAAGTGGGAGTTCATAATTTGATTAGAACTTTATTATCATGAACTTAGTCTAAAACCTTTGCAAATATGTCTTGTAGATCAATGGCCAACGCTAATGTCAACATGAACTTCAACGCGTTCCTAGAGAAAACCAAGCTGAAAGATGATGGCAGCAACTATACAGACTGGGTCCGGAACCTGAGGATCATCCTCATAGCTGCCAGGAAACAATATGTCCTAGAAGGACCGCTAGGTGACGCTCCCGTCCCAGAGAACCAAGACATTATGAATGCTTGGCAGTCTCGCGCTGATGATTACTCCCTCGTTCAGTGCGGCATGCTTTACAGCTTAGAACCGGGGCTCCAAAAGCGTTTTGAGCACCACGGAGCATATGAGATGTTCGAAGAGCTGAAACTAGTTTTTCAAGCTCATGCCCGGGTCGAGAGATATGATGTCTCCGACAAGTTCTACAGTTGTAAGATGGAGGAAAACAGTTCTGTCAGTGAGCACATCCTGAAGATGTCTGGGTTGCACAACCGTATGACCCAGCTGAACATTAACCTCCCAGATGAGGCGGTCATTGACAGAATCCTCCAGTCGCTCCCACCAAGCTACAAGAGCTTTGTGATGAACTACAACATGCAGGGAATGGAAAAGACCATTCCTGAAGTGTTCTCGATGCTGAAGTCAGCAGAGGCTGAAATCAAGAAAGAACATCAAGTGTTGATGATCAATAAGACCACTAAGTTCAAGAAGGGCAAGGGTAAGAAGAACTTCAAGAAGGACGGCAAAGAAGTTGCCGCACCTGGTAAGCCAGTTACCGGGAAGAAGTCAAAGAATGGACCCAAGCCTGAGACTGAGTGCTTTTATTGTAAGGGGAAGGGTCACTGGAAGCGGAACTGCCCCAAATACTTAGCGGATAAGAAGGCCGGCAACACCAAAGGTATATTTGATATACATGTGATTGATGTGTACCTTACCAGTAATCGTAGTAACTCCTGGGTATTTGATACCAGTGCCGTTGCTCATATTTGTAACTCACAGCAGGAGCTGCGGAATAAACGGAGACTGGCAAAGGACGAGGTGACGATGCGCGTCGGGAATGGTTCCAGAGTCGATGTGATCGCCGTCGGCACGCTGCCTCTACATTTACCTACGGGATTAGTTTTGAACCTCAATAATTGTTATTTAGTGCCAAGTTTGAGCATGAACATTGTATCTGGATCTCGTTTAATACGAGATGGCTACTCATTTAAGTCTGAGAATAATGGTTGTTCGATTTATATGAGAGATATGTTTTATGGTCATGCTCCGATGGTCAATGGTTTATTCTTAATGAATCTCGAGCGTAATATTACACATGTTCATAGTGTAGATGCCAAAAGATTTAAAGTTGATAACGATAGTCCCACATACTTGTGGCACTGCCGCCTTGGTCACATTGGTGTCAAGCGCATGAAGAAGCTCCATGCCGATGGACTTTTAGAGTCTCTTGATTATGAATCGTTTGACACGTGCGAACCATGCCTTTTGGGCAAAATGACCAAGACTCCGTTCTCCGGAACAATGGAGCGAGCAACCAACTTGTTGGAGATCATACATACCGATGTGTGCGGTCCAATGAGCGTTGAGGCTCGCGGAGGATATCGTTATGTTCTCACTCTCACAGATGACTTGAGTAGATATGGGTATGTCTACTTAATGAAACACAAGTCTGAGACCTTTGAAAAGTTCAAGGAATTTCAGAATGAGGTGGAGAATCAACGTGACCGAAAGATAAAATTCTTACGATCAGATCGTGGAGGAGAATACTTAAGTCACGAATTTGGTACACACTTAAAGAAATGTGGAATCGTTTCAGAGCTCACGCCGCCTGGAACACCTCAGCGAAACGGTGTGTCCGAACATCGTAATCGCACTCTATTGGATATGGTACGGTCTATGATGTCTCTTACCGATTTACCGCTATCATTTTGGGGATACGCTCTAGAGACAGCTACATTCACTTTAAATAGGGCACCGTCTAAATCCGTTGAGACGACACCGTATGAATTATGGTTTGGAAAGAAACCTAAGCTGTCGTTTCTAAAAGTTTGGGGATGCGAAGCTTATGTCAAGAAACTTCAACCTGAAAAGCTCGAACCCAAGTCGGAAAAATGCGTATTCATAGGATACGCTAAGGAAACTATAGGGTATACCTTCTACTTAAGATCCGAAGGCAAGATCTTTGTTGCCAAGAACGGATGCTTTCTGGAAAAAGAGTTTCTCTCGAAAGAAGTAAGTGGGAGGAAAGTAGAACTCGATGAAGTACTACCTCTTGAGCGGGATAGTGACGTAGCACAGGAAACCATTTCTGTGATGCCCACACCAACTGAAGAGGAAAACCATGATAATGATCAAGGTACTTCGGATCAAGTTACTGCTGAACTTCGTAGGTCCACAAGGACACGTTCCGCACCAGAGTGGTACGGCAACCCTGTCCTGGAAATCATGTTGTTGGACAACAATGAACCTTCGAACTATGAAGAAGCAATGGCGGGCCCGGATTCCAACAAATGGCTTGAAGCCATGAAATCCGAGATAGAATCCATGTATGAAAACAAAGTATGGACTTTGACAGACTTGCCCGATGATCGGCGAGCGATAGAAAACAAATGGATCTTTAAGAAGAAGACGGACGCGGATGGTAATGTTACCATCTATAAAGCTCGACTTGTCGCTAAGGGTTATCGACAGGTTCAAGGGATTGACTACGACGAGACATTCTCTCCCGTAGCGAAGCTAAAGTCCGTCCGAATCATGTTAGCAATTGCCGCATACTATGATTATGAGATATGGCAGATGGACGTCAAAACAGCATTCCTTAACGGGCATCTTAAGGAAGAACTGTATATGATGCAGCCGGAAGGTTTTGTCGATCCTCTGAACGCTAACAAAGTATGCAAGCTCCAGCGATCCATTTATGGACTGGTGCAAGCATCTCGGAGTTGGAACATTCGCTTTGATGAGATGATCAAAGTGTTTGGGTTTACGCAGACTTATGGAGAAGCCTGCGTTTACAAGAAAGTGAGTGGGAGCTCTGTAGCATTTCTCATATTATATGTAGATGACATACTCCTGATGGGAAATAATATAGAATTTCTGGACAGCATTAAGGCCTACTTGAATAAGTGTTTTTCAATGAAGGACCTTGGAGAAGCTGCTTATATATTAGGCATCAAGATCTATAGAGATAGATCGAGACGCCTCATAGGTCTTTCACAAAGCACATACCTTGATAAGATTTTGAAGAGATTCAGAATGGATCAGTCCAAGAAGGGGTTCTTGCCTGTGTTACAAGGTATGAGACTGAGCTCAGCTCAGTCACCGACCACGGCAAAAGATAAAGAAGAGATGAGTGTCATCCCCTATGCTTCAGCCATAGGATCTATTATGTATGCCATGCTGTGTACCAGACCCGATGTAAACCTTGCCGTAAGTTTGGTAGCAAGATACCAAAGTAATCCCGGCAAGGAACACTGGACAGCGGTCAAGAATATCCTGAAGTACCTGAAAAGGACAAAGGACATGTTTCTCGTTTATGGAGGAGACGAAGAGCTCGTCGTAAAGGGTTACGTCGACGCTAGCTTCGACTCAGATCTGGATGACTCTAAGTCACAAACCGGATACGTGTATATGTTGAATGGTGGAGCAGTAAGCTGGTGCAGCTGCAAGCAGAGCGTCGTGGCGGGATCTACGTGTGAAGCGGAGTACATGGCAGCCTCGGAGGCAGCACATGAAGCGATTTGGGTGAAGGAGTTCATCACCGACCTAGGAGTCATACCCAATGCGTCGGGGCCGATCAAACTCTTCTGTGAAAACACTGGAGCTATTGCCCTCGCAAAGGAGCCCAGGTTTCACAAGAAGACCAGGCACATCAAGCGTCGTTTCAACTCCATCCGTGAAAATGTTCAAGATGGAGACATAGAGATTTGCAAAGTGCACACGGATCTGAATGTCGCAGATCCGCTGACTAAACCTCTCTCGCGTGCAAAACATGATCAACACCAGAACTCTATGGGTGTTCGATTCATCACAATGTAACTAGATTAGTGACTCTAGTGCAAGTGGGAGACTGTTGGAAATATGCCCTAGAGGCAATAATAAAAGTATTATTATATTTCATTGTTCATGATAATTGTCTTTTATTCATGCTATAACTGTATTATCCGGAAATCGTAATACACGTGTGAATACTTAGACCACACAATGTCCCTGGTAAGCCTCTAGTTGACCAGCTCGTTGTGATCAACAGATAGTCATGGTTTCCTGACTATGGACATTGGATGTCGTTGATAACGGGATCACATCATTAGGAGAATGATGTGATGGACAAGACCCAATCCTAAGCATAGCATAAAAGATCGTGTAGTTCGTTTTGCTAGAGCTTTGCAAGTGTCAAGTATCTCTTCCTTCGACCATGAGATCGTGTAACTCCCGGATACCGTAAGAGTGCCTTGGGTGTACCAAACGTCACAACGTAACTGGGTGACTATAAAGGTGCATTACAGGTATCTCCAAAAGTAGCTGTTGGGTTGACACGGATCGAGACTGGGATTTGTCACTCCGTATGACGGAGAGGTATCTCTGGGCCCACTCGGTAATGCATCATCATATTGAGCTCAATGTGACCAAGGTGTTGGACACGGGATCATGCATTACGGTACGAGTAAAGTGACTTGCCGGTAACGAGACTGAACAAGGTATTGGGATACCGACGATCGAGTCTCGGGCAAGTAACGTACCGATTGACAAAGGGAATTGCATACAGGGTTTGATCGAATCCTCGACATAGTGGTTCATCCGATGACAACATCGAGGAGCATGTGGGAGCCATCATGGGTATCCAGATCCCGCTGATGGTTATTGACTGAGAGCGTCTCGGTCATGTCTGCTTGTCTCCCGAACCCGTAGGGTCTACACACTTAAGGTTCGGTTACGCTAGGGTTGTAGGGATATGTATATGCAGTAACCCGAATGTTGTTCGGAGTCCCGGATGAGATCCCGGACGTCACGAGGAGTTCCGGAATGGTCCGGAGGTAAAGATTTATATATGGGAAGTCCTGTTTCGGGCATCGGGACAAGTTTCGGGGTTATCGGTATTGTACCGGGACCACCGGAAGGGTCCCGGGGGTCCACCGGGTGGGTCCACCTGCCCCGGGGGGCCACATGGACTGTAAGGGGGTGCGCCTTGGCCTAATGGGCCAAGGGCACCAGCCCCACATAGGCCCATGCGCCTAGGGTTCAAGGGGGCAAGAGTCCTAGGAGGGTAAGGCACCTCCTAGGTGCCTTGGGGGGAGGGAAAACCCCCCTTGGCCGCCGCACCCCCTAGGAGATTGGATCTCCTAGGGCCGGCCACCCCCCCTTGGCACCCCTATATATAGTGGGGGAGAGGAGGGACTTCAGACCTGAACGCCCTGGCCTTTGGTTGCCTCCTTCTCCCTCCCCAACACCTCATCCACCTCCATAGTGCTTAGCGAAGCTCTGCCGGAGTACTGCAGCTCCATCAACACCACGCCGTCGTGCTGCTGCTGGTGCCATCTCCCTCAACCTCTCCTCCCTCCCTTGCTGGATCAAGAAGAGGAGACGTGGCTGTTCCGTACGTGTGTTGAACGCGGAGGTGCCGTCCGTTCGGCGCTGGTCATCGGTGATTTGGATCACGTCGAGTACGACTACATCATCACCTTGCAAGCTTCCGCACGCGATCTACAAGTGGTATGTAGATGCAAACTCTCTCCCTAGACTCGTTTCTTAGATGAACTCATAGATGGATCTTGGTGAAACCGTAGGAAAAATTTTAATTTTCTGCAACGTTCCCCAACACACTCAGGGTGAAAAACCTCCACGATAAACCCTACTGCCAAAAGCCGGGCTACCTCCTCACCAATAGCCTTACGCCTCTCTTCGTTGAAGCGGCGGAGAAACTGCCTGACCGGTTTGAACTTAAGATCTATGTTAAGGGTGTGCTCAGCGAGTTCCCTCGGTACACCTGGCATGTTACAAGGCTTCCATGCAAAGATGTCCTGGTTCTCACGGATGAACTCGATGAGCGCGCTTTCCTTTTTTGGATCTAGGTTAGCGCTAATATTGAACTACTGAGATGAATCACCAGGAACAAAATCAACTATTTTAGTGTCTGCAGCCGATTTAAATTTTAGCGCCGGATCATGCTCTATAGTTGGCTTTTTCAGAGAAGTCATATCCGCCGGATCAACACTGTCCTTATAAAACTTCAGCTGCTCTGTGGCACAAACTGACTCAGCATAAGCCGCATCCCCTTCTTCGCATTCTAAGGCAATCTTCCTGCTCCCATGTACCGTGATGGTCCCCTTATGACCCGGCATCTTAAGCTGTAGATAAACATAACACGGCCTCGCCATGAACTTAGCATAAGCCGGCCTCCCGAACAGGGCATGATATGGACTCTTGATTTTCACCACTTCAAAAGTCAAGGTTTCTGATCTTGAATCATGATCATCTCCAAAAGCCACCTCTAGAGCTATCTTGCCAACTGGGTATGCCGATTTACCAGGCACTACTCCATGAAAGACGGTGTTTGATGGTTTAAGGCTCTTGTCTGTCAGCCCCATGCGATGGAAGGTATCATAGTAAAGGATATTGATACTGCTCCCTCCATCCATAAGCACCTTGGTGAACTTGTAACCCCCAACTTGAGGGGCTACCACTAAGGCCAGATGACCCGGATTATCAACCCGGGGAGGATGATCCTCTCGACTCCATAAAATGGGTTGCTCAGACCAGCACAAATACTGAGGCACCGCCAGTTCAACGGAGTTCACGGCCCTTTTGTGAAGCTTCTGATCGCGCTTACACAAGCTAGTGGTAAAGACATGATACTGCCCGCTATTCAACTGCTTCGGATTGCTCTGATAACCTGATTGCTGCTGCTGTTGATTCCCCTTATGGTTATAACCTCCTTGATTGCCCTGATTACCTTGATTACCATGTCCAGCTTGATTACCTTGGAATCCCGAACCAGAGCTGCCGCCTCCATAACCCGGCCCATGAAAACCGCCTCCTGACCCGCCGGGCGGGACATTGTCGTATTGAAACATATTGGAATTTTTGAACTCTCGCATGATGAAGCAGTCCTTCCACAGATGCGAAGTTGGCTTCTCCTTCGATCCGTGCTTTGGACAGGGTTGATTTAACAGGCGCTCCAGATTGGGGCTTGACCCTCCACCCCTCTGGGGCATTTTACCCTTACGATGCTGACCGTTATCCTGGGTGTTGGTGTTAGCCACAAAGTCCAAGCTATTATCCGCCTTGCGCTTACCATTGTTCCCATGACCTGCCGGGTTATGCTGCTGCCCCTTGGCACTGCCGTTCTTTTTCCCTTTCCATGGTTTGTCCTCTTCAGAATCAGGGTCCTTGGTACTATCTGAATCGGCATATTTAACCAAAGCGGCCATAAGAGTTGACATGTCATTACAGTGACGTTTGAGCCTTCCCAACTTCAGTTTTAATGGCATAAACCGGCAGTTGCCCTCCAACGTCAAGACTGTTGTATCCGCATTGATGCGGTTTGATGAATGCAAAATAGCTGAGACTCTCTTCACCCAATGGGTCGTAGACTCCCCGTCCTCTTGAACACAAGCGGCTAGGTCCACAATTGACATGGGCTGCTTACATGTATCCTTGAAATTCTGGATAAACCGGCTCTTTAACACGGCACATGACGCAATGGAATTAGCTGGTAAACTCTTTAACCAGGTACGGGTCGTTCCTTCCAACATCATGGTGAAATACTTAGCACACACCACTTCATCCACATCCAGCATCTCCATTGCCATCTCATAACTCTCAACCCATGATTCAGGGGGCAAATCGGCAGTGTAATTGGGCACCTTACGAGGGCCTTCAAAATCCTTGGGCAGTCGCACATTACACAAGGCCGGGGTGAGGCATGGTACCCCCAAAGAACTGAAGACCACACCTGGCTCCACTGAGGTGGTTCGATGAACCAGAGTAGGCTGACAAGTTGCATGCTGAGCTTCTAACTCGGCCTCTCGACGTGCTCGGCCATGATTGCTACCTCTTGAGCACTGGGTTGGTTTTTCCCCGAAGAGGAAGGGATGATGCAGCAAAGTAGCATAAGTATTTCCCTTAGTTTTTGAGAACCAAGGTATCAATCTAGTAGGAGGCTATGTGTGAGTCCCTCGTACCTGCACAACACACATAAATCCTCACAACCAACGCGATAAGGGGTTGTCAATCCCTACACGGCCACTTACGAGAGTGAGATCTGATAGATATGATAAGATAATATTTTTGGTATTTTTATGATAAAGATGCAAAGTAAAATAAAAGTAAAGTAAAAAAGCAAAGGAAATTACTAAGTATTGGAATATTAATATGATGAAGATAGACCCGGGGGCCATAGGTTTCACTAGTGGCTTCTCTCAAGAGCATAGGTATTCTACGGTGGGTGAACGAATTACTGTTGAGCAATTGATAGAATTGAGCATAGTTATGAGAATATCTAGGTATGATCATGTATATAGGCATCACGTCCTAGACAAGTAGACCGACTCCTGCCTGCATCTACTACTATTACTCCACTCATCGACCGCTATCCAGCATGCATCTAGAGTATTAAGTTAATGAAAACAGAGTAACGCCTTAAGCAAGATGACATGATGTAGAGGGATAAACTCATGTAATATGATGAAAACCCCATCTTGTTATCGTCGATGGTAACAATACAATACATGCCTTGCTGCCCCTACTGTCACTGGGAAAGGACACCGCAAGATTGAACCCAAAGCTAAGCACTTCTCCCATTGCAAGAAAGATCAATCTAGTAGGCCAAACCAAACTGATAATTCGAAGAGACTTGCAAAGATAAACAATCATACATAAAAGAATTCAGAGAAGATTCAAATATTGTTCATAGATAGACTTGATCATAAACCCACAATTCATCGATGTCAATAAACACACCGCAAAAAGAAGATTACATCGAATAGATCTCCACAAGAGAGGGGGAGAACATTGTATTGAGATCCAAAAAGAGAGAAGAAGCCATCTTTGATCGTTTGGGGGTACGTAGGTATATATAGGAGGAAGGAGTACGTTGGTGGAGCAACAGGGGGCCCACGAGGGTGGAGGACGCGCCTGAGGAGGGTAGGCGCGCCCCCCTACCTCGTGGCCTCCTCTTTTGTTTCTTGATGTAGGGTCCAAGTCTCCTAGGTCTTGTTCGTTGAGAAAATCACGTTCCCAAAGGTTTCATTCCGTTTGGACTCCGTTTGATATTCCTTTTCTTCGAAACCCTAAAATAGGCAAAAAAACCACAATTCTGGGCTGGGCCTCTGGTTAATAGGTTAGTCCCAAAAATAATATAAAAGTGGATAATAAAGCCCAATAATGTCCAAAAGAGTAGATAATATAGCATGGAGCAATCAAAAATTATAGATACGTTGGAGACGTATCAAGCATCCCCAAGCTTAATTCATGCTCGTCCTCGAGTAGGTAAATGATAAAAATAGAATGTTTGATGCGGAGTGCTACTTGGCATAATTTTAATGTAATTCTTCTTAATTGTGGTATGAATATTTAGATCCGAAAGATTCAAGATAAAAGTTTAATATTGACAAAAAATAATAAGACTTCAAGCATACTAACAAAGCAATCATGTCTTCTCAAAATAACATGGCCAAAGAAAGTTATCCCTACAAAATCATATAGTATGGCTATGCTCTATCTTCAGCACACAAAGTATTTAAATCATGCACAACCCTGATGACAAGCCAAGCAATTGTTTCATACTTTTGACATTCTCAAACTTTTTCAATCTTCACGCAATACTTGAGCGTGAGCCATGGATATAGCACTATAAGTGGAATAGAATGGTGGTTGCGGAGAAGACAAAAAGGGAGAAGATAGTCTCACATCAACTAGGCGTATCAACGGGCTATGGAGATGCCCATCAATAGATATCAATGTGAGTGAGTAGGGATTGCCATGCAACGGATGCACTAGAGCTATAAGTATATGAAAGATCAACAAAATAAACTAAGTGGGTGTGCATCCAACTTGCTTGCTCATGAAGACCTAGGGCATTTTGAGGAAGCCCATCATTGGAATATACAGGCCAAGTTCTATAATGAAAAATTCCCACTAGTATATGAAAGTGATAACATAGGAGACTCTCTATCATGAATATCATGGTGCTACTTTGAAGCACAAGTGTGGTAAAAGGATAGTAACATTGTCCCTTCTCTCTTTTTCTCTCATTTTTTATTTGGGCCTTTCCTCTTTTTTATGGCCTCTTTTCTTTATCTTTTTTTTATTTTTCGTCCGGAGTCTCATCCCGACTTGTGGGGGAATCATAGTCTCCATCATCCTTTCCTCACTGGGACAATGCTCTAATAATGATGATCATCACACTTTTATTTTCTTACAACTCAACAATTACAACTCGATACTTAGAACAAAATATGACTCTATGTGAATGCCTCCGGCGGTGTACCGGGATATGCAATGAATCAAGAGTGACATGTATGAAAGAATTATGAATGGTGGATTTGCCACAAATACGATGTCAACTACATGATCATGCTAAGCAATATGACAATGATGGAGTGTGCCATAATAAACGGAACGGTGGAAAGTTGCATGGCAATATATCTCGGAATGGCTATGGAAATGCCATAATAGGTAGGTATGGTGGCTGTTTTGAGGAAGGTATATGGTGGGTGTATGATACCGGCAAAAGGTGCACGGTATTAGAGAGGCTAGCAATGGTTGAAGGGTGAGAGCGCGTATAATCCATGGAATCAACATTAGTCAAAGTATTACGCGCATGCTCCTAGAGGGATAGATTGGTAGGAAAAGACCATCGCTCGTCCCCGACCGCCACTCATAAGGAAGACAATCAAAAAATAAATCATGCTCCGACTTCATCACATAACGGTTCACCATACGTGCATGCTACGGGAATCACAAACCTTAACACAAGTATTTTTCAAATTCAACTACTCAACTAGCATAACTTTAATATCACCATCTTCATATCTCAAAACAATTATCAAGCATCAAACTTCTCATAGCATTCCACACACTCATAAGAAAGTTTTTACTATTCTTGAATACCAAGCATATTAGGATTATTTAAGCAAATAACCATGCTATTTAATACTCTCAAAATAATCTAAGTGAAGCATGAGAGATCAATAGTTTCTATAAAACAAATCCACCACCATGATCTAAAAGATATAAGTGAAGTACTAGAGCAAAACTATATAACTCAAATGATATAAGCGAAGCACATAGAGTATTCTAACAAATTCCAAATCATGTATGGCTCTATCAAAAGGTGTGTACAGCAAGGATGATTGTGGTAAACTAAAAATCAAAGACTCAAATCATACAAGACGCTCCAAGCAAAACACATATCATGTGGTGAATAAAAATATAGCTCCAAGTAAAGTTACCGATAGAAGTACACGAAAAGAGGGGATGCCTTTCGGGGCATCCCCAAGCTTTGGATTTTAGGTGTCCTTAGATTATCTTGGGGGTGCCATGGGCATCCCCAAGCTTAGGCTCTTGCCACTCCTTGTTCCATAATCCATCAAATCTTTACCCAAAACTTGAAAACTTCACAACACAAAACTTAAAGTAGAAAATCTCGTGAGCTCCGTTAGCGAAAGAAAACAAAAGACCACTTCAAGGTACTGTAATGAACTCATTCTTTATTTATATTGGTGTTAAACCTACTGTATTCCAACTTCTATATGGTTTATAAAATATTTAACTAGCCACAAATTCATCAAAATAAGCAAACAACACACGAAAACAGAATCTGTCAAAAACAAAACAGTATGTAGTAATCTGTAGCTAGCGCAAGATCTGGAACCCCAAAAATTCTAAAATAAATTTCTAGACGTGAGGAATTTATCTTTTGATCATATTCATAAATAATTAACTAAATATCAATTTTCAAATAAAAATGGCAGCAGTTCTCGTGAGCGCTAAAGGTTCTTTTCTTACAGCAAGATATCAAGACTTTCCCCAAGTCTTCCCAATGGTTCTACTTTGCACAAACACTAATTAAACACAAAAACATGACCTAAACAGAGGCTAGATAAATTATTTATTACTAAAAAGGAGCAAAAAGCAAGGAATAAAAATAAAATTGGGTTGCCTCCCAACAAGCGCTATCGTTTAACGCCCCTAGCTAGGCATAAAAAGCAAGGATAGATCTAGGTATTGCCATAATAGGAAGATAGATCACTAAAACTCATTTCATATTCTCTACGTTCGGCAGCAAGTTTTCTTTGAGACAAGCAAAATTAATCAAAAGGGCTACATTTAATGGGGCAAAAGTCCCCAAGATCAACCTTGGGAGGTATAGGTTCCTCCTTTGGTCCTTCGTATTGCACAACCAATTCATCATTATAAGCATTCTTTTGACATAACTTTGTGAGCCTATATTCAAGAGAATATCCTAGTTCATTATTTCGAATAGCCAAATCATCATTAAGTTCAGAAATTCTATCAACTAAAACATTGGTAGGAACCCTTTTTCTAAGATTTTCATTGAAAGCAACATAGTCTAGAGATTGAAAATGCATTATTTCTTCTTGATAAAAGAGGATGGCCTCTATGGGAGGACGACAAGCGTCCATCCTATAATGCGCAAAGATTTCTTTGGCCTCTTTTATTATGAATCTAAACTCATGAGCCAAAAAGATAGTAGCGGCACGCTTAATAGAAGAATGCTCAATATTAGAAAATTCTAGGAAAATCCTTTGTATGCAAGGGTGCATGTGCATGAATTTTATTTAAAGTTCAACTACAAGCATGGCAATAGCGTCTGCAAGACTACTAGTTGTATGAAGGATAGAACTACCCATAGAAGGTAAAGCACCGGCACAAGTAAAGAAATCTTGAATAACTCCTTTTCCAATAATATTACCACTACCAACACGGAATTTTTTTTGTATGTAAGATGGGCGTGCTTCTTTAGCAGGAGCATCAGAATTTTTCATGATATTATTATTGTCCATAACGACAATAATTTCCCCAAATTCAGACAAAACGGCAGAAGGTGCAAGGGGCAAAAAGAGGCAAACAGAGAAGGAGAGGGAGGATAGAGAGAGAGGGCGAATAAAACGGCAAGGGTGAAGTGAGGGAGAGGAAAACGAGAGGCAAATGGCAAATAACGTAATGCGGGAGATAGGGATTGTGATGGGTACTTGGTATATTGACTTTTGCATAGACTCCCCGGCAACGGCGCCAGAAATCCTTCTTGCTACCTCTTGAGCACTGCGTTGGTTTTTTCCCGAAGAGGAAGGGATGATGCGGCAAACTAGCGTAAGTATTTCCCTCAGTTTTTGAGAACCAAGGTATCAATCCAGTAGGAGGCTACGCGCGAGTCCCTCGTACCTACACAAAACAAATAAATCCTCGCAACCAACGCGATAAGGGGTTGTCAATCCCTACACGGCCACTTACGAGAGTGAGATCTGATAGATATGATAAGATAATATTTTTGGTATTTTTATGATAAAGATGCAAAGTAAAATAAAAACAAAGGAAAGTACTAAGTATTGGAAGATTAATATGATGAAGATAGACCCGGGGGCCATAGGTTTCACTAGTGGATTCTCTCAAGAGCATAGGTATTCTACGGTGGGTGAACGAATTACTGTTGAGCAATTGACAGAATTGAGCATAGTTATGAGAATATCTAGGTATGATCATGTATATAGGCATCACGTCCGAGACAAGTAGACCGACTCCTACCTGCATCTACTACTATTACTACACTCATCGACCGCTATCCAGCAGGCATTTAGAGTATTCAGTTAATGAAAACAGAGTAACGCCTTAAGCAAGATGACATGTGTATAGGGATCAACTCATGCAATATGATGAAAACCCCATCTTGTTATCCTCAATGGCAACAATACAATACGTGCCTTGCTGCCCCTACTGTCACTGGGAAAGGACACCGCAAGATTGAACCCAAAACTAAGCACTTCTCCCATTGCAAGAAAGATCAATCTAGTAGGCCAAACCAAACTGATAATTCGAAGAGACTTGCAAAGATAACCAATCATACATAAAAGAATTCGGAGAAGATTCAAATATTTTTCATAGATAGACTTGATCATAAACCCACAATTCATCGGTCTCAACAAACACACCGCAAAAATAAGATTACATTGAATAGATCTCCACAAGAGAGGGGGAGAAGAAGCCCTATAGCTAATAACTATGGACCCATAGGTCTGAGGTAAACTACTCACACTTCATCGGAGGGGCTATGGTGATGATGTAGAGGCCCTCCGTGATCGATGCCCCCTCCGGCGGAGCTCCGGAATAGGCCCCAAGATGGGATCTCGTGGATATAGAAAGTTGCGGCGGTGGAATTAGGGTTTTGGCTCCGTATCTGATCGTTTGGGGGTACGTAGGTATATATAGGAGGAAGGAGTACGTCGGTGGAGCAACAGGGGGGCCCACGAGGGTGGAGGGCGTCCCTGGGGGGTAGGCACATCCCCCTACCTCGTGGTCTCCTCTTTTGTTTCTTGACGTAGGGTCCAAGTCTCCTGGGTCTTGTTTATTGAGAAAATCATGTTCCCGAAGGTTTCATTTCGTTTGGACTCCGTTTGATATTCCTTTTCTTCGAAACCCTAAAATAGGCAAAAAAAACAGCAATTCTGGGCTGGGCCTCCGGTTAATAGGTTAGTCCAAAAATAATATAAAAGTGGATAATAAAGCCCAATAATATCCAAAACAGTAGATAATATAGCATGGAGCAATCAAAAATTATAGATATGTTGGAGACGTATCAATGATCCACCACATCTTGTGCATTAGCACCACCACCCGCCGGGTTACGGTGCCACACACTGCTTGACACAGCCGGTTCATCAATATGCCTGCGGTAGCTCCGGCTTGGACAGGGGGTGGAATGGATCCTCTCACGACTATGCGAATAAGCCTGCTGCTAGATTAAAGCCGTTTGGAGGAGTTCCCTAGCCCGTCATGTCTCAACCGCCACCGGTGACTCGCCTTCGATCGGGAGAGCTGCCAATCATGAAGCGGTGGCCACAATGTTATCCAATGGGTTGGAGTAATGCCCTGGGGGCGTCGGAATGCGCTGTGACAAAATGTTGTTCTGACGAGGCGGGTCCATCGTGCGCGGCTGAACCGGCGCTCTTGTTACCGGTGCCTCCGTCCGGTTTACCACTGTCTGGTTACTGGTTCCTGCTCGTGGCGTGTTGAAGAGATTTCTTGGCTCATAACCCGGCGGGAGGTGCGACCGGTATCTCCTCCTCATGACATCACCTGAGGCACTCTGATCCAGCCTAAGTCGGTAGGCCTGAGCTTCTAACTCGGCCCGTTCTATAGCCATCCTGGCGTTCTCTGCTACCAGGTCCGCTTTAGCCTGAGTTATCTGATCCTTCATCTTTGCAATCTCCGTGTTGTGTTGATCTCAGTATGTCGCATCCACCTCCGCTTCCAGCAACGTTGCTAAAGCGTCGAATAAATCGGACAAAGCCCGAGCCGGAGGCGGCGTAGAGCCCCCTGCTCCCGCCGGTGTTGCTGTTGTTGAACCAGAGATTATTGCCGCGGCGGTAGAGGAGTGTTGCGCTGGTTTTGTACCGGCCATGAAGACCACGACCCGACTTGGCAGATCGAGGGGGTCCGGAATACTGTTGCCATTGGAACCTTCACTAATCCAGCCATCCTGCAGTTGGTACAGTGACTCGGTCTCTCCAGTTGAAGACTCATCATTGGAACAGACAACGGTTTCTCCATCAGATGCCGGTCCATCCTCATATTCCGCTCCATGGATGACACCTATGAAGACATGCCTTGCTACGGGCTGAACCTGGGCAGAGCTTGCACACTGAGCCGTCTCGATGACGTCGGTGCAGGTGTCTGGCTCAGGGCCCAGTTCGCCGATCTTGCCGATGAAGACATGAATTCCGCCAAAGGGGACCCGGTATCCGTATTCAATTGAACCGGCCTCGGGACCCCATCCTGCGTTGTTGATGTAGAGCTTGCCGCGACAACTTTTAGTCATCCGGCCCACAGTGTATCCCTTGAGTCCTTCGATGCTGCCCTTCAAGAACTCGAAACCATTGTGCGATAGCCCCACAGTGGGCGCCAACTGTCGTGGAGTTGTCACGGCAGATGTCCTCGTGATTGGACTTAGTCGTGGAGCCATCGCTACGGGTTAGCTTAAAGGGGTTAAAGTGGACAAGGGATGCAAGGGTTTATACTGGTTCGGCCCCTTACGATGAAGGTAAAGCCTACTCCAGTTGTGATGGAATTGCTAGGGTTTCGATGACCAGGGAGAGAATCCGCTTTGCATGGCTCTCGAGTTGTTGTCTGTCATCCCTAAACCGCCGCCGGGTCGTCCCTTTATATACACAGGTCGACGCCCGCCGGTTTACAGAGTCCTGAGGCCGGATCATTAATCTGTCCGGCTCGGTCTCTATTCCTTCTATCTTACAATACAAGTTACATGACAATGCAGGTTTACGTCTATAGGCCTTAACTTGCCTTTGGGCCTTGGGCCTTCATAAACGCCATCATCCTTATCTTCCTGGGCTTGGAACAAAGTAATCATCATGGGGATAATCCGGTCTTCCCTAGCCGGTTTATGCCCAGTGGTAATATCCCCAACAGTACTGTAATGAATTCATTCTTTATTTATATTGGTGTTAAACCTACTGTATTCCAACTTCTCTATGGTTCATACCTCCC
>NC_041382.1:684266619-684279718 GCF_002162155.2 Triticum dicoccoides
AGCCATAGATTCATCAAAATAAGCAAACAACACACGAAAAACAGAATCTGTCAAAAACAGAACAGTCTGTAGTAATCTGTAAGTTTCGAATACTTCTGTAACCCCAAAAATTCTGAAATAAATTGGTGGACGTGAGGAATTTGTCTATTAATCATCTTCAAAAAGAATCAACCTAATCGCACTCTCCAGTAAAAAATGCCAGCTAATCTCGTGAGCGCTATAGTTTCTGTTTTTTACAGCAAGATCGCAAAGACTTTCCCCAAGTCTTCCCAAAGGTTCTACTTGGCACAAACACTAATTAAAAACATAAAACCACGTCTAAACAGAATCTAAATGAATTATTTATTACTAAACAGAAACAAAAAACAAGAAAAAAATAAAATTGGGTTGCCTCCCAACAAGTGCTATCGTTTAACGCCCCTAGCTAGGCATCTATAATTTTAATGATGCTCACATGAAAGATAGCAATTGAAACACGAAGGGAGCATCATGAAGCATATGAAAATCACATCTAAGTCTAACATACTTCCTATTCATAGGCATCTTATAGGCAAACAAATTATCAAGGCAAGCAAAAATTAGCATATGCAAGGAAGAAGAAGGAAACGATAGCAATTTCAACATGAAGAGAGGTAATTTAATATCACGAAAATTTCTACAACCATATTTTCCTCTCTCATAATAATTACATGTAGGATCATAAGCAAATTCAACAATATAGATATCACATAAAATATTCTCAACACGATCCACATGCATGCAAAATTGACACTCTTCCAAAATAGTGGGATTAACATTAACTAAAGTCATGACCTCTCCAAACCTACTTTTATGAAAAAATTCATAAGATTGAACATTCTCCAAATATGTGGGATCTAAAGTTGACACTCTTCCAAACCCACCTTCAATATTATTGCAAACATTATTAGCAATCTCATATTCATCATGGGGCTTAAATAAATTTTCAAGATTATAAGAAGAATCACTCCAATCATGATCATTGCAACAAGTAGTAGACATAGAAAAATTAGCATCCCCAAGCTTAGGATTTTGCATATTATTAGCACAATTGTCATTAATAGAATTTATAATAACAACATTGCAATCATGCTTTTTATTCAAAGATCTGTCGTGAATCACTTTATAAAGCACTTCATCACAATTTCCAGATTCACGGATTTCAAGCAAAACTCCATAAAGATAATTTATTGCACTCAACTCACTAGCAATTGGTTCATCATAATCGGATCCTTTCAAAAGATTAGCAAGTGGATGGGGATCCATAAACTTTTAGCAAGAGAAGATGCAAGCAAAAAGAAGGTACATGGTAACACAAGATCGAATGGAAGAAGGGCAAATAAAATGACAAAGGTGAAGTGGGGAGAGGAAAACGAGAGGCAAATGGCAAATAATGTAATGCAAGGGATAAGAGTTTGTGATGGGTACTTGGTATGTCTTGACTTGTGCGTAAATCTCCCCGGCAACGGCGCCAGAAATCGCACGTTGGCGGGAGATCAAATCTTGACTTGACTTGGCGTGAGCCTCCCCGGCAACGGCACCAGAAATCCTTCTTGCTACCTCTTGAGCATGTGTTGGTTTTCCCTTGAAGAGGAAAGGGTGATGCAGCAAAGTAGCGTAAGTATTTCCCGCAGTTTTTGAGAACCAGGGTATCAATCCAGTAGGAGACTACACGCAAGTCGCCTAGTACCTGCACAAACAAACAAGAACCTCACAACCAACACGATAAAGGGGTTGTCAATCCCTTCACGGTCACTTACAAAAGTGAGATCTAATAAAGATAATAAGATAAATATTTTTGGTATTTTTGTGTAGATTAGAAAGTAAAGATTGCAAAATAAATGGTAAAAGAAATAGCTAGTTGTTGGGAGAATATTATAATGGAGAATAGACCCGGGGACCATAGGTTTCACTAGTGGCTTCTCTCAAGATAGCATATTCCACAGTGGGTGAACAAATTACTATAGAGCAATTGATAGAAAAGTGCATAGTTATGAGAATATCTATGCATGATCATGTATATAGGCATCACGTCCGTGACAAGTAGACCGAAACGATTCTGCATCTACTACTATTACTCCACACATCGACCGCTATCCAACATGCATCTAGAGTATTAAGTCCATAAGAACAGAGTAATGCATTAGGCAAGATGACATGATGTAGAGGGATAAACTCAAGCAATATGATATAAACCCCATCTTTTTATCCTCGATGGCAACAATACAATATGTGCCTTGCTGCCCCTGCTGTCACTAGGAAAGGACACCGCAAGACTGAACCCAAAGCCAAGCACTTCTCCCATTGCAAGAAAGATCAATCTAGTAGGCCAAACCAAACTGATAAATCGAAGAGACTTGCAAAGATATTTAAATCATGCATATAAGAATTCAAAGAAGAATCAAATATTGTTCATAGATAAACTTGATCATAAACCCACAATTCATTGGATCTCGACAAACACACCGCAAAAAGAATTACATCGAATAGATCTCCAAGAGAATGAAGGAGAACTTTGTATTGAGATCCAAAGAGAGAGAAGAAGCCATCTAGCTAATAACTATGGACCCGAAGGTCTATGGTAAACTACTCACACATCATCGGAGAGGCTATGGTGTTGATGTAGAAGCCCTCCGTGATTGATTCCCCCTCTGGTGGAGCGCCGGAAAAGGCCCCAAGATGGGATCTCACGGGTACAGATGGTTGTGGCGGTGGAAATAGGGTTTCGTGGTGCTCCTGGATGTTTTCAGGGTATATGGGTATATATAGGAGGAAGAAGTAGGTCGGTGGAGCTGCGAGGGGCCCACGAAGGTGGGGGGCGTGCCCACTCCCCTAGGGCGCGCCCTCCTGCCTCGTGGCCTCCTCGCTTCTTTCATGACGTCCACTCCAAGTCTCCTGGATTGCGTTTGTTCCAAAAACGATCCTCGTGAAGGTTTCATTCCATTTGGATTCCGTCTGATATTCCTTTTCTGCGAAACACTGAAATAGGCAAAAAAACAGCAATTTGCACTGGGCCTTCGGTTAATAGGTTAGTCCCAAGTAATATATAAAAGTGCATAATAAAGCCCATTAAACATCCAAAACAGATAATATAATAGCATGGAACAATCAAAAATTATAGATACGTTGGAGACGTATCACTCAACAAATATAGCTATGCTCCCCGACACTGGCGCCAGAAAAACGTCCTGATAATCCACAAGTATAGGGGATCGCAACAGTTTTCGAGAGCAGAGTATTCAACCCAAATTTATAGATTCAAAACAAGGGGAGCCAAAGAATATTTGCAAGTATTAGCAGTTGAGTTGTCAATTCAACCACACCCGGAGATTGAATATCTGCAGCAAAGTGATCAGTAGCACAGTAATATGATAGTTTGATAGCGATAGCAATAGCAATAGTAGTAGCAACAATAGTAACGGTAATGGAAGTAGCAGCAATAGTAGTAACTTAGCAAGAACAATCTGTGGAAAGCTCGTAGGCATTGGATCGGTGATTTCATTGCACAATATTCATCATATATCAATCATAACCTAGGGCAATACAAAACTAGCTCCAGTTCATAAATATAATGCAGGCATGTATTCCGTAAATAGTCATACGTGCTTATGGAAAAAATAACTTGCATGACATCTTTTTTCCTACCCTCCCGTGGCAGTGGGGTCCATAAGGAAACTAAGGGATATTAAGGCCTCCTTTTAATAGATAACCGGAACAAAGCATTAACACATAGTGAATACATGAACTCCTCAAACTATGATCATCACCGGAAAGTATCCCAATTGTTGTCACCTTGGGGTTTACGGATCATAACACACAATAGGTGCATATGACTTGCAAGATCTGATCAAGAACATAGATATGATGGTGAAAACATAAACGGTTAAGATCTGAAATCATGGCACTCGGGCCCTAGTGATAAGCATTAAGCATAGCAAAGTCATAGCAACATCAATCTCATAGCATAGTGGATACTAGGGATCAAGCCCTAACAAAAGTAACTCGATTACATGATGAATCTCAACCAACCCACCACCATCCAGCAAGCATACGAAGGAATTACTCACTCCCAGCAGTGAGCATCATGAAATTGGTGATGGAGGATGGTTGGTGATGACGAAGACCGAAGATTGATAACCCACAAGTATAGGGGATTGCAACAGTTTTCGAGGGTAGGGTATTCAACCCAAATTTATTGATTCGACACAAGGGGAGCCAAAGAATATTCTCAAGTTTTAGCAGCTGAGTTGTCAATTCAACCACACCTGGAAACTTAATATCTGCAGCAAAGTGTTTAGTAGCAAAGTAATGTGATAGTAATGGTAATGGTGGCAAAAGGTAACAATAACAAAAGTAATATTTTTGGTGTTTTGTAGTGATGATAACAGTAGCAACGGAAAAGTAAATAAGCGAAGAATAATATATGGAAAGCTCGTAGGCAATGGATCGGTGATAGAGAATTATGCCGGATGTGGTTCATCATGTAACAGTCATAACCTAGGGTGACACAGAACTAGCTCCAATTCATCAATGTAATGTAGGCATGTATTCCGAATATAGTCATATGTGCTTATGGAAAAGAACTTGCATGACATCTTTTGTCCTACCCTCCCGTGGAAGCGGGGTCCTATTGGAAACTAAGGGATATTAAGGCCTCCTTTCAATAGAGTACCGGAACAAAGCATTAACACATAGTGAATACATGAACTCCTCAAACTACAGTCATCACCGGTAAGTATCCCGATTATTGTCACATCGGGGTTAACGGATCATAACACATAATAGGTGACTATAGACTTGCAAGATAGGATCAAGAACTCTCATATATTGATGAAAACATAATAGGTTCAGATCTGAAATCATGGCACTCGGGCCCTAGTGACAAGCATTAAGCATAGCAAAGTCATAGCAACATCAATCTCAGAACATAGTGGATACTAGGGATCAAACCCTAACAAAACTAACTCGATTACATGATAAATCTCATCCAAACCATCACCGTCCAGCAAGACTATGATGGAATTACTCACGCACGAAGGTCAGCATCATGAAATTGGTGATGGAGGATGGTTGATGATGACGATGGCGACGGATTCCCCTCTCCGGAGCCCCGAACGGACTCCAGATCAGCCCTCCCAAGAGAGTTTAGGGCTTGGCGGCGGCTCCGTATCGAAAAACGCGATGAATCCTTCTCCTCTGGTTTTTTCTCCCCGAAAGTGAATATATGGAGTCCAGGTTGAGGTCAGTGGAGTGTCAGGGGGCCCACGAGGCAGGGGGCGCGCCCAGGGGGCAGGCGTGCCCCCACCCTCGTGGATAGGTGGGATACCCCTGACGTGGATCTTCCTTCCAATATTCATTATATATTGTAAAATAATGCTCCTTTGATTTTTAGGTCATTCCGAGAACTTTTTTTCTGCACAAAAATAACACCATGGCAATTCTGGTGAAAACAGCGTCAGTCCGGGTTAGTTCCATTCAAATCATGCAAGTTAGAGTCCAAAACAAGGGCAAAAGTGTTTGGAAAAGTAGATACGATGGAGACGTATCAACTCCCCCAAGCTTAAACCTTTGCTTGTCCTCAAGCAATTCAGTTGATAAACTGAAAGTGATAAAGAAAAACTTTTACAAACTCGGTTTGCTCTTGTTGTTGTAAATATGTAAAGCCAGCATTCTAGTTTTCAGCAAAGATTATGAACTAACCATATTCACAATAACATTTAGGTCTCATGTTTACTCATATCAATGACATAATCAACTAGCGAGAAATAATAATAAATCTCAGATGACAACAGTTTCTCAAAATAATCATGATATGATATAACAAGATGGTATCTCGCTAGCCCTTTCTGAGACCGCAAAACATAAATGCAGAGCACCTTTAAAGATCAAGGACTGACTAGACATTGTAATTCATGGTAAAAGAGATCCAGTCAAGTCATACTTAATGTAAACTAACAGTAATGGATGCAAATGACAACGGTGCTCTCCAACTGGTGCTTTTTAATAAGAGGATGATGACTCAGCATAAAAGTAAATAGATAGGCCCTTCGTAGAGGGAAGCAGGGATTTGTAGAGGTGCCAAAGCTTGGTTTTGAAATAGATATGAATAATATTTTGAGCGGTATACTTTCATTGTCAATATAACAACCGAGAGACGGCGATATCTTCCATGCTACACACATTATAGGCAGTTCCCAAACAGAATGGTAAAGTTTATACT
Organism: Triticum dicoccoides; assembly: GCF_002162155.2. NCBI lineage: Eukaryota > Viridiplantae > Streptophyta > Magnoliopsida > Poales > Poaceae > Triticum > Triticum dicoccoides. Next base: position 684,272,858 of record NC_041382.1, read on the forward strand.
CCCCCTCCACCAACAAGCATCAATCCATGGCTTGCTCGAAACAACGAGTGCCTCCAACTAACAAGAGTCCCGGGGGAGTTTTGTTTGCAGTTATTTTGATTTGGTTTGCATAAAGCATGGGACTGGGCATCCCGGTGACCAGCCATTTTCTCGTGAGTGAGGAGCGGAGTCCACTCCTCTTGAGAATAACCCTCCTAACATGGAAGATACGGACAACCCTAGTTGATACATGAGCTATTCAAGCATACAAAATAGGATATTTATTTGAAGGTTTAGAGTTTGGCACATACAAATTTACTTGGAACGGCAGCTAAATACCATATATAGGTAGGTATGGTGGACTCATATGGAATAACTTTGGGGCTTATGGAATTGGATGCACAAGCAGTATTCCCGCTTAATACAGGTGAAGGCTAGCAAAAGACTGGGAAGCGACCAGCTAGAGAGCGACAATAGTCATGAACATGCATTAAAATTAATCAACACCGAATGCAAGCATGAGTAGGATATAATGCACCATGAACATAAATATCGTAGAGGCTATGTGATGTCTACTACACAACCTTCTTCTTGTAGACGTTGTTGGGCCTCCAAGTGCAGAGGTTTGTAGGACAGTAGCAAATTTCCCTCAAGTGGATGACCTAAGGTTTATCAATCTGTAGGAGGCGTAGGATGAAGATGGTCTCTCTCAAGCAACCCTACAACCAAATAACAAAGAGTCTCTTGTGTCCCCAACACACCCAATACAATGGTAAATTGTATAGGTGCACTAGTTCAACAAAGAGATGGTGATACAAGTGGTATATGGATAGTAGATAAAGGTTTTCGTAATCTGGAAATATAAAAACAGCCAGGTGGCAAGTGATAAAAGTGAGCATAAACGGTATTGCAACGATAGGAAACAAGGCCTAGGGTTCATACTTTCACTAGTGCAAGTCCTCTCAACAATAATAACATAATTGGATCACATAACTATCCCTCAACACGCAACAAAGAGTCACTCCAAAGTCACTAATAGCAGAGAACGAACGAAGAGATTATGGTAGGGTACGAAACCACCTCAAAGTTATTCTTTCCAATCAATCCGTTGGGCTATTCCTATAAGTGTCACAAATAGCCATAGAATTTATACTATAATAACACCTTAAGACACAAATCAACCAAAACCCTAATGTCACCTAGATACTCCAATGTCACCTCAAGTATCCATGGGTATAATTATACGATATGCATCACACAATCTCAGATTCATCTATTCAACCAACACATAGAACCTCAAATAGTGCCCCAAAGTTTCTACCGGAGAGTCACGACGAAACCGTGTGCCAACCCCTATGCATAGATTCATGGGCGGAACCCGCAAGTTGATCACCAAAACATACATCAAGTGAATCATGTGATATCCCATTGTCACCACAGATACGCACGGCAAGACATACATCAAGTGTTCTCAAATCTATAAAGACTCAATCCGATAACATAACTTAAAGGGGAAACTCAATCCATTACAAGAGAGTAGAGGGGGGAAGAAACATCATAGGATCCAAATATAATAGCAAAGCTCGCGATACATCAAGATCGTATCACCTCAAGAACACGAGAGAGAGAGAGAGAGATCAAACACATAGCTACTGGTACATACCCTTAGCCCCGAGGGAGAACTACTCCCTCCTCGTCATGGAGAGCACCGGGATGATGAAGATGGCCACCGGAGAGGGATTCCCCCTCCGGCAGGGTGCCGGAATGGGTCTAGATTGGTTTTAGGTGGCTACGGAGGCTTCTGGCGGCGGAACTCCTGATCTATTGTGCTCCCCGGTAGTTTTAGGGTACGTGAGTATGTATGGGTGAAAGAGATACGTCAGGGGAGCCACGAGGGGCCCACGAGGGTGGAGGGCGCGCCCTAGGGGGGTGGGCGCGCCCCCCTGCCTCGTGGCTCCCTCGTTCCTTCCCTGACGTGCACTCCAAGTTTTTTCGGTAGCTTTCCTTCCAAAAATAACTTCTCGGGTTGGTTTCATTCCGTTTCGACTCCGTTTGATATTCCTTTTCTTCAAAACACTAAAATAGGCAAAAAACATCAATTCTGGGCTGGGCCTCCGGTTAATAGGTTAGTCCCAAAAATAATATAAAAGTGGATAATAAAGCCCAATATTGTCCAAAACAGTAGGTAATATAGCATGGAGAAATCAAAAATTATAGATACGTTGGAGACGTATCAGCATCCCCAAGCTTAATTCCTGCTCGTCCTCAAGTAGGTAAATGATAAAAATAGAATTTTTGATGCGGAGTGCTACTTGGCATAATTTCAATGTAATTCTTCTTAATTGTGGCATGAATATTTAGATCCGAAAGATTCAAGATAAAAGTTCATATTGACATAAAAACAATAATACTTCAAGCATACTAATTAAGCAATCATGTCTTCTCAAAATAACATGGCCAAAGAAAGTTCATCCCTACAAAATCATATAGTTTAGTCATGCTCCATTTTCGTCACACAAGAATGCTCTCGTCATGCACAACCCCGATGACAAGCCAAGCAATTGTTTCATACTTTAGTAATCTCAAACATATAAACTTTCATGCAATATATGAGCGCGAGCCATGGACATAGCACTATGGGTGGAATAGAATATAATGAGGGGGGTTATGTGGAGAAGACAAAAAGGAGAAACTCTCACATCAACGAGGCTAATCAATGGGCTATGGAGATGCCCACCGATTGATGTTAATGCAAGGAGTAGGGATTGCCATGCAACGGATGCACTAGAGCTATAAATGTATGAAAGCTCAACAAAAGAAACTAAGTGGGTGTGCATCCAACTTGCTTGCTCACGAAGACCTAGGGCACTTGAGGAGACCCATTGTTGGAATATACAAGCCAAGTTCTATAATGAAAATTCCCACTAGTATATGGAAGTGACAAAACAAAAGACTCTCTATCATGAAGATTATGGTGCTACTTTGAAGCACAAGTGTGGCAAAGGATAGTAGCATTGTCCCTTCTCTCTTTTTCTCTCATTTTTTCATTTTTTGGCCTTCTCTTTTTTGTGGGGGCTTTTCTTTTTTATGGCCTTTCTCTTTTTTTATGGCCTCTCTCTTTTTTTTTATTCCTCACTTGGGACAATGCTCTAGAAAATGATGATCGTCACACTTCTATTTATTTACAACTCAATGATTACAACTCGATACTTAGAACAAGATATGACTCTATATGAATGCCTCCGGTGGTGTACTGGGATATGCAATGGACCAAGAGTGACATGTATGAAATAATTACGAACGGTGGCTTTGCCACAAATACTATGTTAACTACTTGATCATGCTAAGCAATATGACAATGATGAATGTGTCACGATAACCGGAATGGTGGAAAGTTGCATGGCAATATATCACGGAATGGCTATGGAAATGCCATAATAGGTAGGTATGGTGGCTATTTTGATGAAGATATAAGGAGGTTTATGTGTGACAGAGTGTATCATGTCACGGGGTTTGGATGCACCGGCGAAGTTTGCACCAACTCTCAATGTGAGAAAGGGCAATGCACGGTACCGAAGAGGCTAGCAATGATGGGAGGGTGAGAGTGCGTATAATCCATGGACTCAACATTAGTCATAAATAACTCACATATTTATTGCAAAAATCTACAAGTCATCAAAAACCTCGGCACTACGCGCATGCTCCTAGGGGGATAGATTGGTAGGAAAAGACCATCGCTCGTCCCCGACCGCCACTCATAAGGAAGACAATCAAATAACACCTCATGTTTCAAATTTGTTACATAACGTTTACCATACGTGCATGCTACGGGACTTGAAAACTTCAACACAAGCATTTCTCAAATTCACAACTACTCAACTAGCACGACTTTGATATTATTACCTCCATATCTCAAAACAATCATCAAGCATCAAACTTCTCTTAGTATTCAATGCACTCTATATGAAAGTTTTTACTATTCTTGGATGCCTAGCATATTAGGATTATTTAAGAAAATTACCATGCTATTTAAGACTCTCAAAATAATCTAAGTGAAGCATGAGATATCAATAGTTTCTATAAAACAAAACCACCACCGTGCTCTAAAAAAATATAAGTGAAGCACTAGAGCAAATGACAAATTACTCCGAAAGATATAAGTGAAGATCAATGAGTAGTCGAATAATTATGCAACTATGTGAAGACTCTCTAACATTTAATAATTTCAGATCTTGTTATTTTATTCAAACATCAAGCAAAACTAAATAAAATAAAATGACGCTCCAAGCAAAACACATATCATGTGGCGAATAAAAATATAGCTCCAAGTAAAGTTACCGATGAACGGAGATGAAAGAGGGGATGCCTTCCGGGGCATCCCCAAGCTTAGGCTCTTGGTTTTCCTTTAATATTACCTTGGGGTGCCTTGGTAATCCCCAAGATTAGGCTCTTGCCACTCCTTATTCCATAGTCCATCGAATCCTTACCCAAAACTTGAAAACTTCACAACACAAAACTTAACAGAAAACTCGTAAGCTCCGTTAGTATAAGAAAATAAATCACCACTTCAAGGTACTGTAATGAACTCATTATTTATTTATATTGGTGTTAAACCTTCTGTATTCCAACTTCTCTATGGTTTATAAACTCTTTTACTAGCCATAGATTCATCAAAATAAGCAAACAACACACGAAAAACAGAATCTGTCAAAAAACAGAACAGTCTGTAGTAATCTTGCTCAAACGTATACTTATGGAACTCATAAAGTTCTCAAATAAATTGATGTACCTGAGGAATTTATCTATTAATCATCTTCAAAAAGAATTATCTAAATAGCACTTTCCAAATAAAAATGACAGCAATTCTCGTGAGCGCTAAAGTTTCTGTTTTTTACAGCATGATCAACAAGACTTTCCCAAAGTCTTCCCAACGGTTCTACTTGGCACAAACACTAATTAAAACATAAAAACTCAATAATAACAGAGGCTAGATAAATTATTTATTACTAAACAGGAACAAAAAGCAAGGAACAAAAATAAAGTTGGGTTGCCTCCAACAAGCGCTATCGTTTAACGCCCCTAGCTAGGCATGATGATTTCAATGATGCTCACATAAAGGATAAGAATTGTAACATAAAGAGAGAATCAAGAAGAATATGACTAGCACATTTAAGTCTAAACCTCTTCCTATGCATAGGGATTTTGTGAGAAAACAACTTGTGGGAACAATAATCAACTAGCATAGGAAGGTAAAACAAGCATAACTTCAAAACTTTAAGCACATAGAGAGGAAACTTGGTATTATTGCAATTACTACAAGCATATATTCCTCCCCCATAATAATTTTCAGTAGCATAATGAATGAATTCAACAATATAACTATCACATAAAGCACTATTTTCATGATGCACAAGCATAGAATTTTTATTACTCTCCACATAAGCAAATTTCTTCTCATGAATAGTAGTGGGAGCAAACTCAACAAAATAACTATCATGTGAGGCATAATCCAATTGAAAACTAAAACCATGATGACAAGTTTCATGGATATCATTATTCTTTATAGCATGCAAGTCATCACAATAATCATCATAGATAGCAACTTTGTTCTCATAATCAATTGGAACCTCTTCCGGAATAGTGGATTCATCACAAAATAAAGTCATGACCTCTCCAAATCCACTTTCATCGATATAATCATCATAAATAGGAGGCATGCTTTCATCATAATAAATTTGCTCATCAAAACTTGGGGGACCAAAAATATCATCTTCATCAAACATAGCTTCCCCAAGCTTGTGGCTTTGCATATCATTAGCATCATGGATATTCAAGGAATTCGTACTAACAACATTGCAATCATACTCATCATTCGAAGATTTAGTGCCAAAAAATTTAATGCATTCTTCTTCTAAAACTTTGGCACAATTTTCCTTTCCGTCATACTCACACAAGATATTAAAAAGATGAAGCGTATGAGATAGACTCAATTCCATTTTTTTTCTTTTATAAACTAAACTAGTGCTAAAACAAGAAACTAAAAGACTCGATTGCAAGATCTCAAGATATACCTTAAAGCACTCACCTCCCCAGCAACAGCGCCAGAAAAGAGCTTGATGTCTACTACACAACCTTCTTCTTGTAGACGTTGTTGGGCCTCCAAGTGCAGAGGTTTGTAGGACAGTAGCAAATTTCCCTCAAGTGGATGACCTTAGTTTTATCAATCCGTAGGAGGCGTAGGATGAAGATGGTCTCTCTCAAGCAACCCTACAACCAAATAACAAAGAGTCTCTTGTGTCCCCAACACACCCAATACAATGGTAAATTGTATAGGTGCACTAGTTCGGCGAAGAGATGGTGATACAAGCACTACAAAAAAAGACACATCCATGACATTTTGGGCCGAACGAAAAAAAATTATGTCATACATATGACACTTCTATGACGATAATTGTGACAAAACCCGGTATCATCATAGATGTGGTGGGCTCCTACTTCTATGACAAAAAATCATGACAGAAAATAGGCTTTTCGTCCTGGGCGGGCCGGAGACGCAGCTGCATGACATTCTTTGGGCCGTCCATGACGGAAAAACCATGGTAGAAGCAAGGGGGAGGAAAATTTCGGGGAGTTCCCGGTTACGGTGGGAGGTTGGGGGCCGAGCGATGCGCGTTTCTCTCGTACACGTACGCGCGTGTGTGCGAGGCGTTGGCTCTAACTGAACCCGAGCGAGGCGTTTGGCTCTAACTGAACCCGAGCGATTGCACTGCAGGCTACGCGTTACTGAACCCGAGCGATCGATCGATGGCTGTTAACTGAACCCGATCGAGCGATTCCTTCACTACTGCTGTTAACTGAAGCCGATCGATGCTGCCTCTGGAT
>NC_041382.1:684279941-684286283 GCF_002162155.2 Triticum dicoccoides
GAACAGGACCCCGTGGTGTTGCCTCTGGATGAACAGGACCCCGATCGATCGAGCCGGTTGGGGCTGGATGAACAGGACCCCGTGGAGGGCTGGATGAACAGGACCACCCCATAGAGGGTTGGATGAACAGTAGACGGTGGAGGGCAGGATGAACAGTAGCCCGTGGAGGGGTGGTTGAACAGGAGCCTGTGGAGAGGGCTGGTTGAACAATAGCCGGTGGAGTAGCGCGCGGTGGAGGCTGGATGAACAGGAGCCCGTGGATGAACAGTCGCAGGTGGAGGCTGGAGGAGGTCGACGGTGGATGAACAGTAGCTCGTGGAGGCTGGAGGGGGGTCGACGGTGGAGATGAACAGTATCCCGTGGAGTCCCGTTTTGCGGTACGCCACACCCCTCCTGATGAACAGGACCCCCGTTTCGACCGTAGCGCTCCAACACAAGTCCGTTTTGTCACATCCCTAGTTCTGGTATGACCTAGAATAGCTAGTCATGTGTGCATCATGTTTAAACTTCATTTAAATTTGAATTGGGGAATTGGGAAACCCTCAGAAATCATTTCTGAAAATGACCCAGATAAAAATTGCTCCAAAAAGGTCCAAGAAGATGTTCATGTTGCTCTCTGAAAATATTGGTCGGAGGTAAAATTCAAATAAATATTTTCAGGAGCTCATAAATATTTATTTTGGCCATTTGGAATTAATCCAGTACTTATTTGCATTGGATAAATATTTTTATATATACAAAATATTGTCTAATAATTCTGAATTTTGGTGAGGGGCTTTGGATTAATTCCTTAGGTCCCTGTAAAATTTGACAGAATTAAATAAAATGGTTTGGTATTTTTATCAAATCAAAACAAATGTCAGAAAAATAGAAAAGGAAACTGAAAAAGGGAAAACACCTACCTGGGCCTTACCTGAGGCCTGGCACTGTGCGGCCCAGCTGGCCCTGCCAGTCACCCTCAACCTCCCGCCAGGAGGATGAGAGGCGCGTGGCCGACGCACGCCGGCGCATGCCCAGCCACCTCCTGCTTCTCGTCGCTGCCTCGACGCCCAGGACGTCGCCACGTAGCCTCCCCGACCCCCTCTCACTCTCCCCCGTGCTTCTCCTCTCCTCTATCACCCTCTCTCGCCCGCACCCGAGCACAGCCGTCGCCGCCGATCGCTGTTGCCGCAGCCACCGCCTCCCCCTCGACCTCTTTCTATGCCCGAGAGCTCCGCCACGACGCCCTCTACGTCCTCGACGAGCCAGGCAACCGGGGACACACCGTATCGTCGCCACCGCTGTCGTCTTCCTCTCCGGCCACGCAGATCACCGCCGTCAAATTCGTCACCGTCTGGACCTCCCCGAGCGCGCCGTCAAGCCCTTCGTGCTCACTGTGAGGCCATGAACCTTTTTCCCCTAACCCCGTAGCTTGCCGCTCACCGTAGCCGTCATTTTGTAGATGGCCGAAGCACCCCGCCGTCGTCCATGTCGCCGCTGTCGCCCTGGCCACCGCAGCCCGCAGCCGAGGTCGTCACTGTGCTCCCGATGACGCCATGAGGCCCTAGAGCCTCTCCGCTCGCTTCCCCATGCACCGCAGCCCTCGCCCGCACTTGGCCGTGCTTCGGCCGTCGCCCCGAGCTTCGCTCCGGCGAGCTCCGGCTGCCCCCGCCTCTCCCACTTGCTCCAATCGGTGCGGACGAGCGCGGGCTACGCCCCGGTGGTCTCCGCCGTCCTTTTGGTCGCCGGAACGGTGATCCCGAGCCCCTCCGCCGCGTTCGGCCTCGCCGGCGGCTAAACGCCGGTGGGGTTGACCGGGTCTAAACCCCCCAGTTGACCTGGGGTTTGACTACCCAGGGTCAATGACAGGTGGGGCCCGGCCCTGCTAATGTTTCTGTTAGGATTAGTTTAATATCTAATTAACACTGTTAACCAACTATGACACTGACGTGTGGACCCCACACGTCAGGTTTGACCAGTCGGCGCTGTTGACTTGCTGACGCAAGCATGATGCAGTGCTGACGCAATAAGCTATTTTCTGGATTTAAAATAATACGGGAAATTCCAGAAAACAGTTTAAACTTCAAAAATTCATAGAAATTCAACCGTAGCTCAGATTGAAATAATTTATATATGAAAAATTATCAGAAAAATTAAATCTATCCATCTGTACCATTTTCATGCATGAAAAACCAACTTATACATGTTGTATATGAGGAATCATATAAATGGCATTTATAAAGAGTTAATTTAGAGTTGCATTTGAACCTTGGGTTCAAATGGACCTCTTCCAAATAGAATGCTAAATGCATTAGCTCAAAGCACATCACATACCCATGCCATGTTCATGTATCATAATTTTGCATATGATTGTGTATTGATTGCCGACACCGTTCCTTCTCGATAGGTCCTGCTCCAGAGACCGATCCAGAGTACCTGTCTGAGGAGCAGTGCCCCCTCTGTTGATCTACTAGGCAAGCAACCCCCCCCCCCTTGTTCATTCCGATACAATCCTACCCTCTCGCTCCTGCTCTCTTTTATTGCATTAGGACAACAACGATTCAACTGCTACTTTATGCTGCGGTAGTTGAACCCATTCCTCTACATGACCTGTCATTGCCACAGTAAATAGTTAAAACCCACTAGCATGTGTAGGAGTTGATTGAGCCATGTTGTGTTCTTGCCATGCCATGCCTGCTATTGCTTAGAGTTGTGTCAGGTCTGATTCATCGGGAATGAATTGGAGTGGTACGATATGTTCTGGTGCTGAGAGTTAAGCGTGTGAACACGATTTGGTAAAGGTAGCGGTGAGAGGCCATGTAGGAGTACATGGTGGGTTGTCTCACTGGAACCGTCCCTAAGCACTAAGTTCTGGGTATGTTGTCCAATGACTAGCTACTACCACACATTGGAATGCTTAAGTGCCCCTCTCGACTTATTAGCCAACTTGATCTCTATCCAGGAGTCACAAATAGTTTCTGGTGTTTGTAGGTAGTGTTAGTAGTCTACCAAGTGGCACCCGGCCAGGTGGGCTTGGGACAGACTAGGCACAAGTGGCACGGTGTACCAAGCATAGATCCATCCGGCGAGGTGGGCTTGGGAACCCTGCACATATCGTTTGGGGCCGTGAGCGACACCCCGGCAGGATCTCCTTGCGGATGGAACCCGAATAGGCGATAAACCTGGACTAGAGTCTTGAATGGTTAGTCAGGTCGTGGCCGACACCCTCGCCAGGCTTCCGCTTGAAGGTTGCCGAGGTACATGACGTGTACATGGTGATAAGTGGTGAGAGCGTGTGTGAAGAAGTACACCCCTGCAGGGTTATCATGATCTATTCGAATAGCCGTGTCCTCGGTTATGGACTTCTTGGATGCTTACATGGTACATAGACAACTTAAAGTGGATACTCTAAAATGCTCAAGACAAGTTTGAGTGCTATGGATGGCCTTCTCGTAAGAAGACGAGGATGAATCCATAGTGGTGTATTGATATGGTGATTAGTGGACTCGTGTGCGCTGCCTCACCTCAAAGAAGTTTCTCGTTGTCGTAGAACAGGATAGCCACTGAGTCAAAGGTGGCTTGCTGCAACTAAACCCCACATTACCTTCTTGATACAAATGCATGTACGATAGGATCTGATGTAAGTCTTGCTGAGTACCTTTGTACTCACGTTTGCTTTATTTATGTTTTGCAGGTGAGACATCTGTCTCACTAGTAGTATCCGCTTGGACTTCGATGAGTAGCTTGCACCTCTGCTACGATCTTGTGCCCTTGGGAGGGACTTGTAGATAGTCAGGCCTCTTAGCCTCTTCTTTTGTAGTTGTCTGTACCTAGACATGTAATGCTTCCATTGCTTGTATGCTCTAAATGATGGGTCATGTGGCCCCTGTTTGTATTTTATGCTATGTGGCTCTTCTGAGCCTTTATCTGTATGAGTTTGCGTTATGTTGTGATGCCATGTTGTACAGCACATACTTGCATGTTATGCGTACGTGTGACGTGTATTGCTATGTGTGGAATCCGACAATCTAGTTGTTTATCCTTGGCAGTCTCTCTTATGGGGAAATGTAGTCTAGTGCTTCCTTGAGCCATAGTAGTCCGCTACAGCCCAGTTCACCGGAGTCCTACTAGCCCAGCACTACTGCTCAGGACACTTGACTGGCCGGCATGTGCTTCACTTTGTTCATGTGTTTGTCCCTTCGGGGAAATGTCACGCGGTGACATCCAGAGTCCTGCCTAGCCTGCTATAGCCTGGGTTCCCCGGAGTCCTATTAGCACAGTGCTACAGCCACTAGTAGAAAAAGGGTCAAATGTGAAGCACATTAGTGCCGGTTTGAATTTGAGCCGGCCATTAGTGCCAGTTCCAACGGCTAGGTGGGCGGGCATCATTAGTACCGGTTCATGGGCAACCTTTAGTACCGGTTCATGCCACGAACCGGTACTAATGAGGTTGTGTCAGGCTATGGTCAGGCTGGGGCCCCCACGAAGACCTTTAGTACTGGTTCATGCCATGAACCGGTACTAGAGTTTCTTTGTAAGCTGATTTTTAGTCCCACCTCACCAAGAGAGAGGCAGTATGAGCGGTTTATAAGCCGTGAGTGCACAGACAATGACGAAGAGTTGCAATGCTCACCTGCATGTTGATTAGCTTCAAGCCTTGCGGAATAGCATAGATTGCACTGAGCTATGTGCAGTGCAGTCTACACTATTCCGAATGGCTTGAAGCAAATTAACCAGCATTGCACCTCTTTTTTGTTTTTTAAACTTATTTGAACTCTGGACATCTTTTGTGTTCAGTATGCAGCATTCAAAGCGACGTCATCAATTTCCAACATGTTCTGACATCATTTGTTGTTTTTCGGTCATTTACCTAATTGTTTAGAGAGCTAAATGACCGTGAAATTGAAAATCACTACAAAATGAATCCTAAAAATGTTGAAACTTGGCATGGTATCATCATATCACCCGCATAGCATGCGCGAAAGAGTAGAGAGGGTCACGGCAAAAACTGGACGCACTTCGTGTACAAACTGGACAAACTCTTTCGAAGTATCAGGTTTTCGGACGAGAACTCATCTGTTACACGGCCACTTCAATGTTTTTTAAACTTATTTGAACTCCGGACTTCTCTTGTGTTCAGTATGCAGCATTCAAAGCGACGTCATCAATTTCCAACATGTTCTGACATTGTTTTTTGTTTTTCGGTCATTTACCTAATTGTTTAGAGAGCTAAATGACCGTGAAATTGAAAATCACTACAAAATGAATCCTGAAAATGTTGAAACTTGGCATGGTATCATCATATCACCCACATAGCATGCGTGAAAGATTAGAGAGGGTCACCGCAAAAACTGGACGCACTTCGTGTACAAACTGGACAAACTCTTTCGGAGTATCAGGGTTTCGGACGAGAACTCATCTGTTACACGGCCACTTCAATGTTTTTCAAACTTATTTGAACTCCGGACTTCTTTTGTGTTCAGTATGCAGCATTCAAAGCGACGTCATCAATTTCCAACATGTTCTGACATCATTTTCAGTATGCAGCATTCAATTTCTAGAAGAAAATAAATAGAAGAAAAGAAATAATGCAGAAAATAAAAAAACTATACAAAAAAATTACTCAAAAATAAATAGAAGAAAATAAATAATGCAAAAAACAAAAAAACTATATAAAAACTACTCAAAAATAAATAGAAAAAAATAAATAATGCAGAAAAGAAAAAACTATATAAAAAATTTGTTGGCGCGCTGCCCAGTGGGCCTGCCAGACCTTGGGTGTGCAAATGCAGGCCCAGAAGGGCCAGCAGGCTCACAGGGCAGCGCGCCCTAGTTAATTAGGCCCAGAAGCCTGCTATATAGAGAAGCTCGAAGGAGCAGCCGCGGCTGGGTTTATAAACCAGTGCAACTGCTCTTCGCTCGGCGAGGTGGGACTAAACATTGTGCACCGCCGATGGCACCGCACAACCTTTAGTACCGGTTGGTGGCTCCAACCGGTACTAAAGGGGGGGTCTTTAGTACCAGTTCATCGCACGAACCGGTACTAAAGGGGCCGTTTCCCGCCCCTTGTCCTGGCGAAAATTGGCCTTTAGTACCGGCTGGTGGCTCCAACCGGCACTACAGACCCCTCCTATATATATGGAACCTATGAAAAAATCAGTTTCATCGACCACCAGTAGTTCTTCTCAATCCAAACTTCTCGCCCCATCGCTCGCCGCCCCCGCCGCCCGTCGTCGCTGTCACCGCCGTCGCCCACGCCACCCGTCGTTGCCGTCACCGCCATCGCCCCCGCCACCCCTCGTCGCCGTCACCGCCCGGCCCATCGCCCCTGCCGCGCCCGTACGTCGCCGCCGCCTCTCGCCC
>NC_041382.1:684286913-684293071 GCF_002162155.2 Triticum dicoccoides
ATAGAACAAGTTTATTTTTAGTAAGAAAATTTAGGTATATGAGATTTGATGATCTAATCAAAATATTACTATATAGAACTACCTACTTTATTTTAGTAAGAAATTAATAGAACTAGTTTATTTTTAGTAAATGCTTAGTTGAATTAATAGAACTAGTTTATTTAGTTGAATTAATAGAACTAGTAAGTGTTTAATGTTTCACCTATATATGAACATATATGTTAGATATTAGATATAAATTATATGTTAGATATATATTTAATTTAGTTATATGAGATTTCATTATCTAATTAACATTTTATTATATAGAACTAGCTACCTTATTTTTAGTAAGAAAATTAATAGAACTAGTTTAGTTGAATTAATTAGTTGAACTAGTTAGTTGAACTAGTTAGTTGAATTAGTTCAATTAATTAGGTATATTCTTCGTAAGTGCTTAGTTGAACTAGTTGAATTAACAGAATTAGTTGAATTAATAAAACTAATAAGTGTTTAATATTTCACCTATGAACATAGGAATGTCGTCTGACGACGAACACGATTTCATTATGTGCGAATACTGCGAAGACCAGCGCGGCCTGTGCGGCAGAAATTTTCTAGTTGATGATAGACGCTTCAGCATCAAGCCGGATGAGAACATCGAAGTGGATATAGTAAGTCAGAAGTCTTTTTTCGTTATTAAGCATGACTTATGCTTCATTTGCTTCACCTTTTAATTTTAATTTTTCACCATTCTACTAGCGTATCCCCTGCCATGCAAGAATTTTTGTCTTGGTAAGATAGGTTTCAGTCTTGATGAAACTATGGAGGTAAAACGAGTTTACTTGAATACCGAGCATGGTTATACCTTCAACGTCAAATTATACAATGTAGACACATACACCTATTTTGAATGCAAAACTTGGCAAGCACTATGCAAGGCTTATGCATTTGAGCCTGATATGGTTATCACCTTTGATATTCGTCCGGAAGATGATATTGAAGGTAATAGAGACATCTGGGTCGATGTGCAGACGCCTCCAGTTCTACCATTATGTGAGTTTCTCAACCATATTTATGTCTTCGATATGAGATTATTTGAACCAGTTGAATAATTAATAGATCTCAATTTATATTGACAGCTTACTTCCAATCAAGCAAACATGTCCGGCGCTTGGTAGACAGGACCATCTGTCGTGGATCTAAATCTGATAGTAGAGTGGGGGTAGGTATGGAGAGGCAAGGTCCTAGCTATGGAGAGGTTGTAAACACAAGAGATGTATGAGTTCAGGCCCTTCTCGGAGGAAGTAAAAGCCCTACGTCTCGGAGCCCGGAGGCGGTCGAGTGGATTATGTGTATATGGATTACAGGGTGCCGAACCCTTCTGCCTGTGGAGGGGGTGGCTTATATAGAGTGCGCCAGGACCCCAGCCAACCCACGTAATGAAGGGTTTAAGGTACATTAGGTCCGGGGCGTTACTGGTAACGCCACACATAAAGTGTCGTTAATATCATAAAGTCTACTCAATTACAAACCGTTGCAGTGCAGAGTGCCTCTTGACCTTCTGGTGGTCGAGTGAGTCTTCGTGGTCGAGTCCTTCAAGTCAGTCGAGTGAGTCCCTCGTAGGTCGACTGGAAGGTGATCCCTTCTAAGGGTGTCCTTGGGCAGGGTACTTAGATCAGGTCTGTGACCCTACCCTAGGTACATGACTCCATCATTAGCCCCCGAATGGATTGAGGCTTGAGTGACAAAGGAGTTGATGTTGTTTCCGATTAGCCTTCGCATACTAGTCGTGCGTTGTTTTGAACCAAAAAATCTCTTTGTTGATAGTGAGAAACTTTTCTTTAGTCGACTCGATCCATTCTTTTCCTTCGTCGAGTGATCTTTTGGACTTCACCGATTTCCGAGCGACGGATCGCAGGAAATCCCGCGTCTGGCAGACCGATCTGCCGTTCGCGGATTCCGGGGGATACGAAATTTGGGGAAGCGCGCGAAGCGGGGCAGACCGTGGCGCTCGGATGGGACAGGGCATAGACGCCTCGATCCCCGCGCCGCTTTTTTCGCCATGTATCACATCCGCGCAACTGTTTCAGGATATGATTTGATCGACCGGGCCCACCTGTCATCCACTCGGAAGGGATCTTATAAACGCGCCCGGCGAGGGTTTTTTGAGCAGTGCCTCAGCATCCTCTCTCTGCTCCCTTCGTCTCCGCCCAACGCGCTCGCTCTCACCTCCGCACAACTTCTCCTCGCGCGTCTCGCCGGCAGCCATGGTCAAGGAGAAGACGGCGGCGCTGGAACGCGCGAAGAAGGCGTCGGCGACGGAGAAGGCGAAGGGGAGATCCACCAGTCGCGGCGGGTCTTCGTCTAGATCTCGCCTGCCGAAAGGCTGGGTCCAGGGAGATTGGATCCAATCGACCATCACGGAGACGGATCTCCTCGACATGGCCAACGAGGGCCTGATCCCTCATGGAGCTGCAAGGCTTCCGGGGAAAGAGTGGCAGCCCCAGCCGGAAGAGGGTGAGTGCGTGCTTCTGGCTACCCATGTCGACCGCGGATTTTCTTTGCCGCCGAGCGTTTTCTTCCGTGGTTTCTTGAACTTCTTTGGAGCGCAACTCCACCACTTCACCCCGAATTCTATCGCCTATCTTGCCGCATTTGTGTCCATGTGTGAGAGTTTTCTGGGTTGTCGACCGCATTGGGGTTTGTTCAAGCACATATTCACGTGTCGCTCTCAGACCGTGAAGAAGGCGAGCCCAGGCGACGAAAAAACCCAAGTTGTCCAAATGTGTGGGGGTCTGGGGATCCAGGTGAGGAACAAGAGCACCTTCCCAGCCATGACATTTCCCGAGTTAGTCAGAGGCTGGCAGTCGACCTGGTTCTACTGCCAGGATCAGCCGACGCCGGGGCAGTCGAGTGGACTCCCTCAGTTCACCATGGGCCGAGTTAACAAGCCCTCCTCTCTGAAGGTGATTCCGGAGGAGAAAGCTGACGTGAAGATGCTGATGGAGCGTGTAGTTTAGTTGGTTCGGGAGGGAGTGACGGGTATGGATCTCCTGGAGGTTTTTCTTAGGTGTCGTATCCAGCCTCTTCAGTTCCGGAGCCATTGCATGTGGTTGTACCGCGGGACTGAGGATGAGACTCGGGTCAATCCAGAAGCAGTCGACGATGCCACTCTAGAAAGGTGGATGGCCGTTGTTACTGGGAACAAGGATAACCCTCGTGGAGCCAGAAGGATTCCTCCACTCGACCACCACAGTGATCCAAACAAGGTATGTCTGCTCCACTTCCCATTGTATTCTTGTCACATTTATTTCTGTTTTCTCTGCCGATCGGTCGACTGATCTTTGTCTTGATGTCTATCAGGTCCTCACTGAGCTATACTCGATGCCCAATGGAGCACAGGCTCCGACTGAGGAGGGAGAAGCGAGCGGGGGCGAGAGCCAGGAGGAGGAGTGGGACTCGGACGCCGCTGAGGATGATGATGATGACGATGACGATGATGATGAGGAGGAGGAGGACGAAGAAGAGGAGGAGGAGGAGGTCGCACCACCGCGCTCGGAAAGGCGGTCGAAGCTTGTCCATGACCCTGCGACTGAACGTGGCAAGGGGGTTGCGACTGTTACATAGTCGACCAAGCGCCCTCGAACCACCTCTCCGGCGCCGACTGAAAAGGCGTCGAAGCAGCCCAGGGCGGCCCCGTCAAAGCCGACCAAGCTCCTACCGAAGATGAAGGTGTCCATCCCCACCATATCAGGGTAATCATGCTGCTTAAGTCTTCTTGTTTTGTGCGAACTTTATCTCTGGTTGGCGCTGGAGTTAGTCGACTGATTCTTTGGAGTTGCAGTGCTGCTACTTCTGAGACCTCAGCCCGGGCTGACGACCATGAGATGGAGGATGCAGCAACCTCAAAACCTGGTACTATACTCTTAAAACCGTTTCTAGTCGACTGACTCATGATCTCTAATTCTGATTCTTTTCTGTAGCTCCATCCAATGTTGTTATCACTCTCCCTGATGATGATGAAGATGAGGAACCGCTGAAGCACAGAAGGAGTAGGAAAGCGTCTGCCGGCAGGGTGCCCCAGGATGTGACGGTGCCTGAGACTCTGGTCGCGGAGGAGGAGAACACCACTCGACACACTGTGTCCTTCGCAGATCCACTGACGAGTGCTCTGCAGCCCTCCCTCTTCACGACGCACCACATCCCAGAGGACCAAGCTGGCGCCGCGAAGGAGGCGATACGCCAGGCAGGGATCATGATGGAGCAGTTGAAGACCATCCGGGATGCGAGCCAGGCAGCTTACGACACCAGTTCCGCCCTTCAAAGCAATGTTCAGGTCAGTCGACCACCGCTTGTTCTGTTAGGATATGCTATCAAAAAACTTTTCTTTCCAGAATTTATAGTAATCACCCACTGGGTGTGTCGATTTAAACTCCGTGTTAGCGGGGGCACGCTGAGTGCACCCGCTGGGTGTAGTCCCCAAGGCTAAGGTCGACTGCTGGTAGTCGGCCTTAGGCTTTATAAGTTCAGTCTTTCCGTCATTCGACTATGGCGAATGGATTTCGCAAACCGGTGGGGGCACGCTGAGTGCACCCACTGGGTGTAGTCCCCGAGACTGTGGTCGACTGCTTGCAGTCGATTACAGTCTTAAAGAATACATCTTGTTTTTTTTTGTTTTTTTTGAGGTCGACTGGTCGACTCTGTCTTCAATAGGATTAGTGGGGGCACGCTGAGTGCACCCACTGGGTGTAGTCCCCGAGACTACGGTCGAATGCTTGTATTCGGCTGTAGTCTTAGAAACGCATGATTTTTCCTTTTCCACTCGGAAGTGAATTATCTTTGACATTTAGTCGATTGATTCTTCGCAGAGATCCTGTGACCTTGCGGCTCGCTACACTGAGCTGGAAAACAAGCACATTCAGCTCGAGCTGGATTTGAAGCTGGTTCAGGAGAATCTGACGAAGGCAAAGGAGGAGACCAAAGGTATGTTTGGTGAGACCTCGACGACTGCTTTTTTCCTTTATTTGTTTCAAAATCTGATCTTGCTGTAACTTGCAGGTAAGGTGAAGGAGGCCCAACAGAAAAAAGACCTTGAACTAGCTGAGAAGATCAAGCTTGCTGACGAGAAGTTAGCTTCAGTCACCAAGCTTGAACAAGAAAATACCAATCTGAAAGCTGCTCTTGGGAAGAAAAATGATCTGGAGGCCTTCCTGAGTGGTCTTGCCAAGAAGCTGTTCCTTATGCTTGAAGGTAAACCTTTACGCTCAACAATCATTTTCAACTGTGATTTTTCCATTCGACCATTGCCTTGACTCGGTGATCGCCCTTGCAGAATTTTGTCAAGACTTTGAAGAAGAGACTAGCCGGCTCGAACCAAACCTTGACCCCGTCAATTCTCCGGTGAACGACGAAGTTGCCATGAATGTTTTCTGACTGGAGTCCCGTGTTGCAGCTGTCGTGGACTATCTTGCAAGGCTGAAGGTCGCCACATCTCGCATCGACTCAACGCTCTGGCCCAGGGAGACACTCCAGAACGACCTCGAGTCGCTGATGGCTCGCTTGAACACGGTCCCTGGTCGAGTGCAGGAGTGGAAAAAGTCCTCGGCTCGGTGCGGTGCAGATGTTGCTCTGTGTCTGGCCCGAGTCCACTGCAAAGATGCGCGAGAAGACAAGCTGGCGGCCCTCCGGGTGGCCAACACCAAGAAACATGACTTCAGGTCCTTTATGGAAACTTTCATTGCTGCTGCCACTCAGATCGCAGATGGAATTGATCTTGATGAGTTTTTTGCACCTTCCAGCCCTCCACAGGAGGGGTAAAAAACTTCTTTTAAGCTCGACGCTTTAAATTTGCCTCGGTATGCCGAGTGGAGTTGTAACCGATAAACCTTAACAGGCTTAGCGCCTGAGCACTTTCGGTTCCTTTAGGTATCGTTCCGAACTTGAATTTGATGTTTGAATATGATTGCTTTTGGCTTGAAATGTCTTTTGCAGGTTCAAAGCAAGACGCTCACTGCAGTCGACTTATTCCTTAATCCACTTAGGTGAGCGCTGGGCTGCAGCTAAGCCCCCGAGTGAGGGGTTTGCTCTTCACTCGGTAGGATTTTTATATCTTAGGCGAGCACTGGGCTGCAGCTAAGCCCCCGAGTGAGAGGTTTGCTCTTCACTCGGTAGGATTT
>NC_041382.1:684293589-684317908 GCF_002162155.2 Triticum dicoccoides
ATAACTTAGGCGAGTACTTGGACTGCAGCTAAGCCTCCGAGTGGAAGTCTGGCTCACCACTCGGTAGGATTTTTATAACTTAGGCGAGTACTTGGACTGCAGCTAAGCCCCCGAGTGGAAGTCTGGCTTACCACTCGGTAGGATTTTATTTAATCTTAGGCAAAACGGATTCGCAGCTAAGCCTCCGAGTGGGAGTCTGGCTCACCACTCGGTAAGGATTTTTACAAACTTAGGCGAAACGGATTCGCGGCTAAGTCACCCACTGAGGGGAAAATTTTATTGGACAAAATAAAAAGTGACAAAAATTATGGAGGAACTATGACACTATTATTTTGAAATCCATGAACTACAGGAGTACTTTATTGCAACTCATCCGAGTGATAAACTTAAGTGTAAAATGGGCGGAGTAGTTCTGCGTTCCAAGCTCGGGGCTCGTCGATATTATGCTCGACGTTGTAAAGACGGTACGCCCCGTTGTGGAGAACTTTGGTGACGATGAAGGGTCCTTCCCAAGAAGGAGCAAGCTTGTGATGTTTCTTCTGATCCACTCGGAGAACTAAATCTCCTTCCTGGAAGGCTCGACCCCTCACATTTCTGGCGTGGAAACGACGCAAATCTTGTTGGTAGATGGTCGATCGGATCAGAGCCATCTCCCTTTCTTCCTCTAAAAGGTCGACCGCGTCCTGTCGCGCTTGTTCAGCTTCTGCTTCGTTGTAGATCTCAACTCGAGGAGCATTGTGGAGAAGATCACTCGGCAAGACTGCTTCAGCTCCGTAGACCAAGAAGAATGGAGTTCTTCCGGTCGATCGATTAGGTGTGGTCCGCAGTCCCCAAAGCACCGAGGGAAGTTCGTCGACCCACGCTCCAGCTGCATGCTTGAGATCACGCATCAGTCGGGGTTTCAATCCCTTGAGAATCAGGCCATTGGCTTGCTCTGCTTGTCCATTCGTCTGCGGATGGGCGACTGAAGCGTAGTCGACTCGTGTGCCTTGAGAGTTGCAGAAATCCCTGAATTCCTCCGAGTCAAAGTTCGACCCATTATCCGTAATGATGCTGTGCGGGACTCCATATCTGAATATCAGTTCCCTGATGAAGCTAACAACAGTACCGGCGTCAAGGTTCTTGATTGGTTTAGCCTCAATCCACTTGGTGAATTTGTCGACCGCCACCAGTACATGCGTGAAGCCACTTCGACCTGTTCTCAAAGGACCGACCATGTCCAACCCCCATACTGCGAAAGGCCAGACGAGTGGAATGGTCTTCAGAGCTGATGCAGGCTTGTGCGACATATTCGAGTAGAACTGACATCCTTCGCACTTATCCACTATTTCCTTTGCCATCTCATTCGCCTTTGGCCAGTAAAATCCGGCTCGGTATGCTTTGGCCACGATGGTCCGAGAGGATGCATGATGACCACAGGTCCCCGAGTGGATATCATTAAGGATGATTCGACCTTCTTCTGGTGTTATGCACTTCTGACCAACTCCAGTCGCGCTTTCTCTATATAACTGTCCTTTGATTACGGTAAAGGCTTTAGATCGACGGACGATCTGTCGAGCCTCTTCCTCATCCTCCGGAAGCTCTTTTCTCAGGATATACGCGATATACGGAACTGTCCAGTCGGGAATGACCACCAAGACCTCCATGACCAAGTCGACCACTGCTGGGACTTCAACCTCAGTCGGATTTGTGGCACTCTTGGGCTGTGGAGCTTCTTCGGTGAAAGGATCTTCTTTGACTGACGGAGTGTGTATATGCTCCAAGAACACACCACTCGGAATGGCTCCTCTCTTGGGACCTATCTTTGCTAGATCATCAGCCGCTTGATTTTTCAGTCGGGATATATGATGGAGCTCCAACCCCTCGAACTTCTTTTCCAGCTTCCTCACTGCACTGCAGTATCCAGTCATGGCTGGGCTTCTCACGTCCCACTCCTTCATCACTTGGTTGACCACTAAATCTGAATCGTCATAGACCATCAGGCGACGGACGCCGAGTGAAATGGCCATGCGCAATCCGTATAAGAGGGCCTCATACTCTGCCTCATTGTTGGAGGAATCAAAGTGAATCTGGAGCACATATCTGAGCTTATCTCCTCTGGGGGAAACCAGGACAACCCCAGCATCGGAACCATTCAACATCTTAGAGCCATCAAAAAACATGGTCCAATGCTCCGAGTGAACTTCAGTCGGCTGCTGCTGTTCAATCCACTCGGCGAGGAAATCTGCTATTGCCTGGGACTTAATGGCTTTCTTTGCTTCAAACTTGATATCAAGGGGAAGAAGTTCAATTGCCCATTTCGCCACTCGACCAGTTGCATCTCTGTTGTGCAAAATCTCTGATAGTGGAGCGTCGCTGACGACTGTGATGGAATGATCAGAGAAATAATGAGCAACCTTCTTTGTGGTCATGTATATTCCATACACAAGCTTCTGATAATGAGGATATCTCTGCTTGGATGGAGTCAAGACTTCAGACAAATAATACACTGGGCGCTGAACTTTGAAAGCTTTTCCTTCTTCTTCCCGCTCGACCGTAAGCACTGTACTGACGACTTGTCTTGTGGCTGCAATATAAAGCAACAGAGGCTCTTTGCTGATTGGAGCAGCAAGCACCGGCTGGGTGGAGAGCAGAGCTTTTAGCTTGGCAAACGCTGCATCAGCTTCTGGAGTCCACTCGAACTTGTCTGCCTTCTTCATTAGTCGGTAAAGAGGTAATGCCTTTTCACCGAGTCGTGAGATGAATCGACTTAATGCGGCCAAGCATCCAGTAAGCTTCTGGACATCGTGCACTCGCACAGGGCGTCTCATTCGGAGAATAGTGCCGATCTTTTCTGGATTAGCGTCGATCCCTCGCTCGGAAATGAGAAAACCGAGTAACTTGCCACCAGGAACTCCGAATGTGCACTTTGATGGATTGAGCTTGATATCATACCTTCTGAGGTTGGCAAATGTTTCGGCAAGGTCAGCGAGCAGGTCGGAACCTTTTCATGACTTGACGACGATATCATCCATATACGCTTCCACATTCCGACTGATTTGAGTGAGTAGACACTTCTGAATCATTCGCATAAATGTGGCTCCGGCATTCTTGAGGCCGAATGGCATGGTGATATAGCAGAAGCACCCGAATGGAGTGATGAAAGCTGTTTTTACCTCGTCGGGTCCGTACAGACGGATCTGGTGGTACCCGGAGTAGGCGTCTAGAAAAGACAATCTCTCGCATCCCGCGGTCGAGTCAACAATTTGATCTATGCGAGGGAGAGGAAAATGATCTTTCGGGCAGGCCCGGTTGATGTGCTTGAAATCAATGCACATTCGGAGCGATTTGTCCTTCTTAGGAACCATGACGACATTAGCGAGCCATTCGGAGTGGTATATCTCTCGGATAAATCCTGCCGCCAACAGTCGAGCCACTTCCTCACCAATGGCTTTTCTCTTCTGGACGGCGGACCGCCAAAGATGCTCTTTGACTGGTTTTGCTGATGAGTCGACTCTTAGGCGATGCTCAGCCAGTCCCCTGGGAACACCTGGCATGTCAGCGGGCTTCCATGCAAAAATGTCCCAGTTCTCACGGAGGAACTGGATGAGCGCTTCTTCCTATTTCGGGTCGAGTGTTGTGGAGATGTGGGTCGGGGTTGCATCAGGGTCGGTCGGGTGAATGTGAACAGGCTTCGTCTCACTGGACGACTGAAATGCAGATTCTGTGGCGGGTTTCTTGGATCGCAGCAAATCACTCGGATCTGCGTTTTGCTTGTATTCTTCAAACTCGACCACTGTCACCTGGGAATCAGCAATCTTTGAGCCCTTCTGAAAGCACTCTTCTGCCTTTTTCCGATCACCGGTGACAGTGATCACTCCTTTGGGGCCGGGCATCTTCAATTTGAGGTACACATAACATGGTCGAGCCATGAACCGTGCATAAGCTGGTCTCCCCAAAATGGCATGATATGCACTCTGAAAATCCACGACCTCAAACGTCAACTTCTCTTTGCGAAAATGTTTCGAATCACCAAACACCATGTCCAGAGCTATTTGGCTGAGTGACTCGGCTTTCTTCCCTGGTATAACTCCATGAAAGCTCATGTTACTGGTGCTCAGTCGGGACATCGGAATGCCCATTCCTTTCAGTGTGTCTGCATACAACAAATTCAGCCCGCTACCACCGTCCATCAGCACTTTTGTCAGTCGAGTGCCTTCGACAACTGGATCGACCACCAAAGCTTGCCTCCCAGGGGTGGCAATATGAGTCGGGTGATCAGATTGGTCGAATGTGATGGGTGTTTGGGACCATCTCAGATAATTTGCTTTTGCTGGGGTAACCATGTTCACCTCGCGGTTAATGACTTTCAATCGACTCTTGCTTTCCACATCTGCAAAGATCATCAGAGTGGAGTTGACATGCGGATATCCTTCCTCACTGTCCTCCTTGTCTTCGGCCTTGTCCGACTCCTTTTCCTTGTCTTTAGACTGTTTTCCTTGAAACTGCTGGATCAGGAGTCGACATTGGCGAGTGGTATGCTTTGGGTAAATGATATTCCCCTCTTCGTCTTTCTTCGTGTGGATGTGACACGGCATATCCATCACGTCGTTCCCTTCTTTATCCTTTACCTTCTTAGGGTTCCAGGATCCTTTTGGTTTCCCTTTAAACTTTCCATGAGTCACGGCCAGAGCCTCTCCAGGAGCTGCCAGTTCAGCCTTCCGCTTCTGTTTCCGACTGGTGTTTCCCTTCTCCGACTGGCTCGGCTTGTGCTTGCCACTTCGGAGTCGGTCTTCTTCTTCGCCGTTGGCGTACTTGGTAGCAATTTCCATCATCCGAGTCAAGGTCATGTCTCCGATTCGACCAAATTTCAAACTCAATTCTCTGTTCTTGACACCATCCTTGAAGGCGCAGACTGCCTGATGATCAGACACATTCTCCACAGTATGGTGCAAAGTGATCCATCTCTGAATATACTCCCTGAGAGTCTCATTGGTTTTCTGCACGCAGACTTGCAGCTCCGTCAATCCAGCCGGTCGCTTGCAAGTTCCTTCAAACATTCTGACGAACACTCGGGACAGATCTTCCCAAGTGTAAATGCTGCTAGGAGGTAACTGATTCAACCACGCTCTGGCAGAACCTTCCAACATGAGGGGCAAATGCTTCATGGCCACCTCGTCATTCCCACCGCCAATCTGAACCGCCACTCGGTAGTCCTCAAGCCAAGTTTCAGGCTTAGACTCACCGGTGAACTTGCTGACTCCTGTTGCCAACCTGAAATTGGGAGGAATCACTGCAGCTCTGATAGCTCTGCTGAAACATTCCGGACCAGAAACGTGCACTCGACTGCTCGTGGGTGCATCTCTGTCGAGTCCACCTCGATGGGCTCTGTTCCGGTCGACCAAGCCTTGCACGATAATGGATCGCGCGTCGAAGCCTGGTTCTCTGGGGTCGACTGGAACTCTTCGCCCCGCACTGAGCTGACGTCTGTCATCTTGCTGCCGAGGAGCGTAAGACCCACCCCTCGGAGGGGAAGTGGGCACTCGACGCCTATCATCTCGGTCGTGTCGGTCTCCATATTGGTCTCGCTGATTCTCGCGCCCTTCACGCCGCGGAGGCGATCTGGGACTGTGAGCCGACTAAACCGTATTCGCAGCAACGGATCGACTGTGAATTCTGTTGCGCGACTGCGACACGGCTGAATTCTGATCTCCTGCTGCCCGGAGCAGATCCCTGATCTGCATCAAGCCTCTGCCAGCTTCCGACTAAGAGGGCTGGATGGACTCTGCTATACGGGTCGCAGCTGCTAAATTCTGGATTGGGGTTCGATATACCTGAGTCGGCGGGAAGAGTTGACGTCGATTGGCGTCGGGAACTCGTTGTCGCGCGTGCTCGTCGAGTGCTCGCTGAAGATTCTCCAGGCGAGCGCGTTCGGCCAAATTGGCCAAACGTGCCTCCTCCAAGGCGCGAGCCTCGGGGGTTTCTCCTGTGATGGGAGTATGCAGGGCATCCATGTTCCTGCGGCAAAGTTCTTCTCTTTGCAGAGAGTCGAGTGGCTCGGGCTGGTACTCTTCGTGGTCTCGTGCGGGGTCGCCTCCGTCGCCTGCCCCACCATCACGGGCGAAGCCAGGGGGGTTGCGAGGCCCGTCGACCATCAGGATTTCCGCCACTGGATCACTGCTATCGCATTCGGATGCAGTCTCTACGGAGCCAGTCGACAGATCAAACAGGCCGTAGAGAGATTCGTCGGGCTCGATTGCCGCAACTTGGGTGGTGGCTGTCTGGCGAGCCACCGCGTGTCTCACCCACCGCTGAAGCCTCGACCGACCCGAGCGCTTGCGCTGGCGGGAGACCGGGAGGGTGGTCGATAGGGGAGTCGACCGATATGGGGTCGACGGTTGCCGCAGCAGAACGCCGCGGACACGTGCGCGAAAATGCGTCGCACCGCGGACGGGGAGCGCATCGACGTCGAGTGGAGCCTCCTGGAGCCAGGCGGAGTCGTCGGCGACGAAGGTGAGAGCACCGAGACGAATCTCTCGACCCTCGACCAAAACTCCAGCAGCTACCATGATGAAAGTACTCGGAAGAATCGCAACTTCTCCACAAAATCGCTAAAACACCGGCCCCACGATGGGCGCCAACTGTCGTGGATCTAAATCTGACAGTAGAGTGGGGGTAGGTATGGAGAGGCAAGGTCCTAGCTATGGAGAGGTTGTAAACACAAGAGATGTACGAGTTCAGGCTCTTCTCGGAGGAAGTAAAAGCCCTACGTCTCGGAGCCCGGAGGCGGTCGAGTGGATTATGTGTATATGGATTACAGGGTGCCGAACCCTTCTGCCTGTGGAGGGGGGTGGCTTATATAGAGTGCTCCAGGACCCCAGCCAACCCACGTAATGAAGGGTTTAAGGTACATTAAGTCCAGGGCGTTATTGGTAACGCCCCACATAAAGTGTCTTTACTATCATAAAGTCTACTCAATTACAGACCGTTGCAGTGCAGAGTGCCTCTTGACCTTTTGGTGGTCGAGTGAGTCTTCGTGGTCGAGTCCTTCAAGTCAGTCGAGTGAGTCCCTCGTAGGTTGACTGGAAGGTGATCTCTTCTAAGGGTGTCCTTGGGCAGGGTACTTCGATCAGGTCTGTGACCCTACCCTAGGTACATGACTCCATCACCGTCCACTGTCCCGGGGCTGAACTAAACTGCGAGGAGACAAGTTATTATGTTTCATGGCTTGAGGAACTTGATGCTGTCAAGACAAATTTCTTTCCTGCACTTAGAAGTGTTAGTACTCAAAATGTGCGACCAATAGTGTTCGTACTGAACTACAGTCACATATATTTAGGAAAGATGGTAAGATTTCTACTATTTCTCCTCAGTGCATCTTTTGCATACATTATTTTTTTAAGCTAAACTTCATTGCTAAGTATGTTACTATACGATGTTCTTCAACAGGGACTCCCGATGAGTATTGTGCCTGATTGGATCGAGACTAAAGGTACCATGAATATTGTTAGCTTACGGCCAAGATATCCTACAATGCACTTTAGTGCATTCAGGATTTCTAATAGTGAGGAATGCTTAATAGTAAAAGACTGGAGCAAAATTGTGAACGATCACAGAGAAGTACTAGGGGGAAGCAATCAGAAGCGCAACCCACGATTAGGAGACAGGTTCATCTGCATGCTCCAATATGATGAATCAGCAAAGCTATACATGTTCTATGCTATTTTACCTGAGAGAGAGCAGCAGGAGTGATTAATTAGCTAGTTCATGCTCTTATTACTTGTCCTCTCATGTCCATGTTCTTCGTCCTGAACTTAATCTCAAAGAGTGATTTGCTTTTGTGGTGTTATGAATGCTTATAATATCATTACCATGTTGAACTCGATGATATCTTTGCTATGAAAACCGTTGGTGATGATATATATGATGCAAGAGTTTTTATATTAATTAATATGATGATGATGATGATGATGATGATGATGATGATGATGATGATGATGAGTTATTATATCATTTATGAAAGAAATTGCATATTAGTTTCAACTGGATGGATTCTAGCTAAGTGATCAAGTATATGCCATATCCATATTACCTCGATCACTTAAGTAGGTGATCAAGTATATATAATATGGATATGACATATACTTGATGACTTAGCTAGGATCCACACGCATCCAGTCAAACTAATCACCTAATGATTTAACAACTCATTATAATGTAAAACAATCACTAAATTAAATTGAAAACACAAAACTAAAGTGAAAATAAAAAATAAAACCAAAACACACCAAAACATTTAGTACCGGTTGGTGTTACCAACCGGTACTAATGTCCTACGCGCCCACGGAGCTGGCTCGTGCCACGTGTTTGCCCTTTAGCACCGGTTCGTGTTGAACCGGTACTAAAGGGGGGGCCTTTAGTGCCTACAATTTAGTGCCGGTTAGCGAACCGGCACTAAAGCCCCTTACAAACCGGTGCTATTGCCTGGTTCTGCACTAGTGAGCCCGGATTCACACGCTGCTGACCGACATGCTCGATGTGAATCATGTATGCCTGTCCCCATGGGTTAGTGCCGCTTTGGGTTCACGACTAGCCATGTCGGCCCGGGTTCTTTGTCATATGGATGCTAGCGACACAATCATATACGTGAGCCAAAAGGCGCAAACGGTCCCGGGCCAGGGTAAGGCGACACCCGTGGGAATACCGTGCGTGAGGCCGCAAAGTGATATGAGGTGTTACCGGCTCGATCAATGTGACTTGGAATCGGGGTCCCGACAGCTTTGGTATCAGAGCCTGACTGCCTGTAGGATTTCCAAGCCAACCTGGTCGAAGTTGAGTCTAGAAATTCTTTAGTTATATAAGGGAATTGATTGTGGAAGGGAACGTAAGGCTCTTTTTACTCCTTATACCTCATGCCCTTCTGATCTGAGTCATCCTATCTTTCCTATGGGGTTAAGGAACTAGGCTTCCTCTCCAGTCTATCAGGATCACGTGTTACTACTCCGTAGTCCCATAGGTTTGGTTGATCTGAGTCATATTCCAGTTTTCAAGTACTTCCGGTGTAGTCTGCTTAGTAATAACTCAGAACCTTAAGTGGTGATGTTGAGTATGGTGCCACCCCATCATTTGCAGGATATCTCATTTTGAGCATTTTACTGTCGTTATGCTGCCGGAATTGTCCTAGGAGTTTAAGAGATAGTATTTTCCTTGTACTATATTCTACACCCTTATGATGATGCTGAATCCATCCTTGTTTTCCTTGGTTTCGTTCTTCAGGATGTTGCCGGTTAATCGAAGTTCTGTTGCTCATAGCCGGAACCACGGAGATGGTAGGGATGAGGTTCCTCCCGATCAGTCTTCGTTGGCAAAGGTCATGTTAGAAGTTGAGATGAACAAGCGTGAGACCAACCGCTTGTTAGCACGTATCGAGGAGAACACCGCACCCCAGTGCAAGGAGTCAGCGACCATCTATGATTTCATTGGTCTGAAACCACCTACCTTCCATCATTCCATCGAACCACTCGATGAAGATGACTGGCTTCGTAGTATCACTCACAAGCTGCGTTCTGCGAACGTAGCTGAAAGTGACAAGGTCACCCATGCTACATATCACCTGGAAGGTCCTGCTAGTCTTTGGTGGCAGAACTATGAGGCTATGCTTCCAGATGGCCAGATAACCAGCTGGAGAGATTTCACTAAGGCCTTTCACGAGCATCACATTCCTCATGCTCTCATTGACCGCAAGAGAGAAGAGTTCTGTAGTTTCACCCAGAGTAAGATGGCTGTTGATGCTTACAGTAGGGAATTTGAGAACCTTGCCCGCTATGCTACAGAAGAAGTGTCCACAGACGCCAAGAAGCAGGCTAGGTTCTGGAAGGGTCTCAACCCCAAATTGCGTCGTGATCTCCACCTACATCACTGTGATACATTCCACGCTCTTGTGAGTAAGGCCATTAATGTAGAGACAGCTCAACTCACTTATGAGGAGTCTCGTAAGCACACCCGTGATTTGGGTTCTTCCTCCAGTTCTAGTTCTCAGAAGCGCCGGATTTGGGTTCCGAACTCCGCTCTTCCACCCGGTTATACACCAAGGCCTTCTTGTGTGGCACCTCACCCAGTTCAACCGTATGCTACACCCATGCCTATTGGTAGACCACTTGTCAATGCGGGTCCTTGTCCTACCTCCAAGATTTATTACGAGTGCGGAGAGACAGGCCACATTTCCCGTATTTGCACTCAGACCCATGTTGCTCCACCCCAGCCCGAGAAGTTTGTTGGCCGTGGTAGTAAGCCTTCACACCAGATGTTCAGTGCCAAGTCAGCTCCCACTGAACTTGGACGTGTGCATCATGTCTTAGCTAAAGACGCTCATGATGATCCAGATGTCGTTCTTGGCACACTCTTTGTCAACTGTCATCCAGCTTCGGTTCTATTCGATACTGGAGCATCTCACTCCTTCATTTCTGAAAGTTATGCCCGCTTGCACGACATGTCATTTTGTGATATGCCCTCCCCACTACTCATTCAAACTCCTGGATCCAAGTGGCAAACTTCTAGGATAAGTTATGGCAATGAAATACATGTTGACAGACTTGTATTCCTAGCTTCCTTGATATCCCTTAAGTCTTCAGATATTAACATCATCTTGGGTATGGACTGGATGAAAGCTCATTATGCCAAGATTGACTGTTACACCAGGTCTGTTCAGCTCACACACCCCTCTGGCAAGATAGTCACTGTCTCCACCAAAATTGCAAAGCATCAACTCTATTTTCTAAATGCCAGCCTTCTTCCTGACCTTGAAGATATCCCGGTAGTCCACGACTTTCCGGATGTCTTTCCAGAGGAACTGCCAGGTATTCCACCTGACAGAGATGTAGAGTTTGTCATAGATCTTATCCCCGGAACCGCCCCAATTTCTAGGAGACCTTACAAGATGGCACCCTTAGAGCTAGCCGAGCTTAAGAACCAACTTGATGAGTCCTTGCAAAAGGGTTTCATCCGTCCTAGTTCTTCTCCCTGGGCTTGCCACGTCCTCTTTGTCAAGAACAAGGATGGTACGGACCGGATGGTTGTAGATTATCGCCCCGTTAATTTGGTCACGATAAAGAACAAGTATCCGCTCCCCGGGATCAACGATCTGTATGATCAGCTTGCTGGATGCTCAGTCTTCTCCAAGATGGATTTGAGGTTAGGCTACCACCAAATCAAGATCAGAAATGGGGACATTCCTAAAACGGCTTTTATCACTCGTTATGGTCAGTACGAGTACACCGTCATGTCCTTTGGTCTAACCAATGCTCCAGCTACATTCTCTCGCTTGATGAACTCGATCTTCATGGAGTACTTAGATAAGTTCGTCGTGGTTTACCTCGATGATATTCTTATTTACTCGAAGAACGAGGAAGAGCATGCCGAACATCTTAGACTTGTGTTAGAAAAACTCAGAGAACACCGCCTTTATGCCATGTTCTCCAAGTGCGAATTTTGGTTGCCAGAAGTGACCTATCTCGGCCACGTAATCTCTGGTAAGGGCATTGCTGTCAATCCCGAAAGAGTTCAGGCCGTTCTTGATTGGACTCCACCTGAAACGGTTAAGCAAGTTAGGAGTTTCCTTGGCCTAGCCAGTTATTGTCGCCGCTTCGTTGAGAACTTCTCCAAAGTGGCCAAACCTCTCACGGAACTTCTCAAGAAAGATAAAAAGTTTGAGTTGTCCCCACAGTGTGAGTACAGTTTTCAGGAACTAAAAAGACGCCTGACTTCTGCTCCCGTACTTGTGCCACCGGATTTCACTAAAGACTTTGTTATCTACTGCGACGCCTCACGACAAGGACTAGGTTGCATCCTTATGCAAGATCGCCATGTGATTGCCTATGCATCTCGACAGTTGCATCCACATGAGGAGAATTATCCTACACATGATCTAGAGCTTGCAGCCGTAGTCTATGCACTTAAGACCTGGCGACATTACCTTCTCGGTAAACGTTGCGAGATATACACCGACCACCAGAGTCTCAAGTATATCTTCACCCAACCAGATTTGAACCTTAGGCAAAGATGTTGGTTGGAGTTTATCTCAGATTACAACTTAGGGATTACCTACACCCCAGGCAAGGGGAATGTCATGGCTGATGCGCTAAGTCATAAGTCCTATTGCAACAATCTCATGTTGCAACAGGGCCAGCCACTTCTCCATGAGGAATTATGTAAGCTTAACCTTCACATTGCTCCTCGCGGATTCCTTTCTACCTTGGTGGCGAAACCTACCCTTGAGGATCAGATCATTACTGATCAGAAGTTTGATAGGGGTGTTATCCGCGTCAAGAGAAACATTAAGAAGGGAGCTGGTGGATGTTTCTCTATGGATGATCGAGGTGTTGTTTTCTTTGAGAATCGCTTGGTGGTTCCCAAGAATCAACATCTGCGACAACTGATTCTTAAGGAGGCGCATGAATCTCCTCTCACGATTCATCCCGGTAGTACTAAGATGTATTAGGACCTACGCCAGAGGTTCTGGTGGACTAGGATGAAGAGAGAAATTGCTCAGTTCATTTCTAACTGTGACGTTTGTCGTCGCGTTAAGGCAGAGCATCAAATACCTGCTGGCACCCTTCAGCCTTTAGCTATTCCTCAATGGAAATGGGATAAAGTTGGTATGGACTTCATCACCGGCTTTCCCAAGACCAAGAGAGGGAATAATGCTATCTTCATAGTCATTGATCGTCTTTCCAAAGTGGCTCACTTCCTACCTGTTTGAGAGAGTATCACTGCTAGTCAGCTTGCTGACTTATATATTTCTCGAATAGTTTCACTTCATGGTGTCCCACTAGAGATCAATTTAGACCGTGGTAGTCTTTTCACTTCTCATTTCTGGGAGAGTTTCCAAACTGCCATGGGCACCCATCTTTCCTTCAGTACTGCTTTCCACCCTCAATCAAGTGGTCAGGTGGAAAGGGTCAACCAAATCCTTGAAGACATGCTTAGAGCTTGCGTTATCTCATTCGGTATGGATTGGGAGAAGTGCCTTCCTTTCGCCAAGTTTGCTTATAACAATAGCTACCAATCTAGTCTCAAGAAAGCTCCTTTTGAGATTCTGTATGGGCGAAGATGTCGAACACCTTTGAACTAGTCAAAAACCTGTGAAAGACAATTCTTTGGACCGGATATGATCCAGGAGGCAGAAGAGCAAGTTCGCATCATTCGTGAGAATTTGAAAACAGCCCAATCTCGTCAAAAGAGCCAGTATGACCATCGTCATAAGGAAGTGGCTTATGAAATTGGCGACAAGGCTTACCTTCGGGTTACTCCCTTGAAGGGTACCCATTATTTCGGTATCAAGGGCAAGTTGGCTCCTTGTTACATTGGTCCCTTTCTCATTCTCGCTAAACGAGGAGAGGTTGCCTACCAGTTGGAACTACCCCCACATCTTTCTTGAGTTCATGATGTCTTCCACGTCTCTCAACTCGGGCGTTGCTTCTCGGATCCCATCCGCGGAGTGGACCACGAAGCACTTGATCTTCAAGATAACCTCACCTATCGAGAGTACCCTGTTCGCATCCTTGATCAAGCAGAGCGTGTCACTCGATGTCATAACATTAAGTTTCTCAAGGTTCAGTGGTCTCATCATTACGAGAGAGAAGCTACTTGGGAGCGTGAAGATCGTCTTCGACTTGAGTACCCCACTTTCTTTCCGCCGACTCCTGAATCTCGGGACGAGATTCTTCCGAGTGGGGGCGAGTTGTCACATCCCTAGTTCTGGTATGACCTAGAATAGCTAGTCATGTGTGCATCATGTTTAAACTTCATTTAAATTTGAATTGGGGAATTGGGAAACCCTCAGAAATCATTTCTAAAAATGACCCAGATAAAAATTGCTCCAAAAAGGTCCAAGAAGATGTTCATGTTGCTCTCTGAAAATATTGGTCAGAGGTAAAATTCAAACAAATATTTTCAGGAGCTCATAAATATTTATTTTGGCCATTTGGAATTAATCCAGTACTTATTTGCGTTGGATAAATATTTTTATATATACAAAATATTGTCCAATAATTCTGAATTTTGGTGAGGGGCTTTGGATTAATTCCTTAGGTCCCTGCAAAATTTGACAGAATTAAATAAAATGGTTTGGTATTTTTATCAAATCAAAACAAATGTTAGAAAAATAGAAAAGGAAACAGAAAAAGGGAAAACACCTACCTGGGCCTTACCTGAGGCCTGGCACTGTGCGGCCCAGCTGGCCCTGCCAGTCACCCTCAACCTCCCGCCAGGAGGATGAGAGGCGCGTGGCCGACGCACGCCGGCGCACGCCCAGCCACCTCCTACTTCCCGTCGCTACCTCGACACCCAGGACGTCGCCACGCAGCCTCCCCGACCCCCTCTCACTCTCCCCCGTGCTTCTCCTCTCCTCCATCACCCTCTCTCGCCCGCACCCGAGCACAGCCGTCGCCGCCGATCGCTGTTGCCGCAGCCACCGCCTCCCCCTCGACCTCTCTCTATGCCCGAGAGCTCCGCCACGATGCCCTCTACATCCTCGACGAGCCAGGCAACCGGGGACGCACCGTATCGTCGCCACCGCCGTCGTCTTCCTCTCCGGCCACGCAGATCACCGTCGTCAAATTCGTCGCCGTCCGGACCTCCCCGAGCGTGCCGTCAAGCCCTTCGTGCTCACTGTGAGGCCATGAACCTTTTTCCCCTAACCCCGTAGCTTGCCGCTCGCCGTAGCCGTCGTTTTGTAGATGGCCGAAGCACCCCCTCCGTCATCCATGTCGCCGCCGTCACCCTGGCCACCGCAGCCCGTAGCCGAGGTCGTCACCCTACTCCCGATGATGCCATGAGGCCCTAGAGCCTCTCCGCTCGCTTCCCCATGCACCGCAGCCCTCGCCCGCACTTGGCCGTGCTCCGACCGCCGCCTCGAGCTTCGCTCCGGCGAGCTTCGACCGCCCCCGCCTCTCCCACTTGCTCCAATCGGTGCGGACGAGCGCGGGCTACGCCCCGGTGGTCTCCGCCGTCCTTTTGGTTGCCGGAACGGTGATCCCGAGCCCTTCCGCCGCGTTTGGCCTCGCCGGCGGCTAAACGCCGGTGGGGTTGACCGGGTCTAAACCCCCCAGTCGACCTGGGGTTTGACTACCAGGGTCAATGACAGGTGGGGCCCGGCCCTGCTAATGTTTCTGTTAGGATTAGTTTAATATCTAATTAACACTATTAACCAACTATGACACTGACGTGTGGACCCCACACGTTAGGTTTGCCAGTCGGCGCTGTTGACTTGCTGACGCAAGCATGATGCAGTGCTGACGCAATAAGCTATTTTCTGGATTTAAAATAATACATGAAATTCCAAAAAACAGTTTAAACTTCAAAAATTCATAGAAATTCAACCGTAGCTCAGATTGAAATAATATATATATGAAAAATTATCAGAAAAATTCAATCTATCCATCTGTACCATTTTCATGCATGACAAACCAACTTATACATGTTGTATATGAGGAATCATATAAATGGCAATTATAAAGAGTTAATTTAGAGTTGCATTTGAACCTTGGGTTTAAATGGACCTCTTCCAAATAGAATGCTAAATGCATTAGCTCAAAGCACATCACATACCCATGCCATGTTCATGCAACATAATGTTGCATATGATTGTGTATTGATTGCCGACACCGTTCCTTCTCGATAGGTCCTGCTCCGGAGACCGATCCAGAGTACCTGTCTGAGGAGCAGTGCCCCCTCTGTTGATCTACCAGGAAAGCAAACCCCCCTTGTTCATTCCGATACAATCCTACCCTCTCGCTCCTGCTCACTTTTATTGCATTAGGACAATCCATTCCTCTGCATAACCTGTCATTGCCACAGTAAATAGTTAAAACCCACTAGCATGTGTAGGAGTTGATTGAGCCCTGTTGTGTTCTTGCCATGCCATGCCTGCTATTGCTTAGAGTTGTGTCAGATCTGATTCATCGGGAATGAATTGGAGTGGTACGATATGTTCTGGTGCTGAGAGTTAAGCGTGTGAACACGATTTGGTAAAGGTAGCGGTGAGAGGCCATGTAGGAGTACATGGTGGGTTGTCTCACTGGAACCGTCCCTAAGCACTGAGTTCCGGGTATGTTGTCCAATGACTAGCTACTACCACACATTGGAATGCTTAAGTGCCCCTCTTGACTTATTAGCCAACTTGATCACTATCCAGGAGTCGCAAATAGTTTCTGGTGTTTGTAGGTAGTGTTAGTAGTCTACCAAGTGGCACCCGGCCAGGTGGGCTTGGGACAGACTAGGCACAAGTGGCACGGTGTACCAAGCATAGATCCATCCGGCGAGGTAGGCTTGGGAACCCTGCACATATCATTTGGGGCCGTGAGCGACACCCCGGCCGGATCTCCTTGCGGGTGGAACCCGAATAGGCGATAAACCTGGACTAGAGTCTTGTGTGGTTAGTCAGGTCGTGGCCGACACCCTCGCCAGGCTTCCGCTTGAAGGTTGCCGAGGTACATGACATGTACATGGTGATAAGTGGTGAGAGCGTGTGTGAAGAAGTACACCCCTGCAGGGTTATCATGATCTATTCGAATAGTCGTGTCCTCGGTTATGGACTTCTTGGATGCTTACGTGGTACATAGACAACTTAAGGTGGATACTCTAAAATGCTCAAGACAAGTGTGGGTGCTATGGATGGCCTTCTCGTAAGAAGACGACGATGAATCCATAGTGGTGTATTGATGTGGTGATTAGTGGAGTTGTGTGCGCTGCCTCACCTCAAAGAAGTTTCTCGTTGTCGTAGAACAGGATAGCCACTGAGTCAAAGCTGGCTTGCTGCAACTAAACCCCACATTACCTTCTTGATACAAATGCATGTATGATAGGATCTGATGTAAGTCTTGCTGAGTACCTTTGTACTCACGTTTGCTTTATTTATGTTTTGCAGGTGAGACAGAGTAGTATCCGGTTGGACTTCGACGAGTAGCTTGCACCTCAGCTACGATCTTGTGCCCTTGGGAGGGACTTGTAGATAGTCAGGCCTCTTAGCCTCTTCTTTTGTAGTTGTCTGTACCCAGACATGTAATGCTTCCGTTGCTTGTATGCTCTGAATGATGGGTCATGTGACCCCTGTTTGTATTTTATGCTATGTGGCTCTTCTGAGCCTTTATCTGTATGAGTATGCGTTATGTTGTGATGCCATGTTGTACAGCACATACTTGCATGTTATGCATACGTGTGACGTGTATTGCTATGTGTGG
This sequence comes from Triticum dicoccoides, assembly GCF_002162155.2. NCBI lineage: Eukaryota > Viridiplantae > Streptophyta > Magnoliopsida > Poales > Poaceae > Triticum > Triticum dicoccoides. The sequence continues at coordinate 684,310,806 of NC_041382.1, forward strand.
GATCCGACAATCTAGTTGTTTATCCTTGGCAGTCTCTCTTATGGGGAAATGTAGTCTAGTGCTTCCTTGAGCCATAGTAGTCCGCTACAGCCCGGTTCACCGAAGTCCTGCTAGCCTAGCACTACTGCTCAGGACACTTGACTGGCCGGCATGTGCTTCACTTCGTTCCTGTGTATGTCCCTTTGGGGAAATGTCACGCGGTGACATCCGGAGTCCTGCCTAGCCTGCTACAGCCCGGGTTCCCCGGAGTCCTGTTAGCCCAGTGCTACAGCCCGGAATCACACGCTGCTGACCGACATGCTCGATGTGAATCATGTATGCATGTCCTCATGGGTTAGTGCCACTTTGGGTTCACGACTAGCCATGTCGGCCCGGGTTCTTTGTCATATGGATGCTAGCGACACAATCATATACGTGAGCCAAAAGGCGCAAACGGTCCCGGGCCAGGGTAAGGCGACACCCGTGGGAATATCGTGCGTGAGGCCGCAAAGTGATATGAGGTGTTACCGGCTAGATCGATGTGACTTGGAATCAGGGTCCCGACACATTTCCTCCGTTTTGCGGTACGCCACACCCCTCCCGATGAACAGGACCCCCCTTTCAACCGTAGGAGGTCCGTTTCCTCCGTTTTGCGGTACGCCAGACCCCTCCCAATCAACAGGACCCCGTTCCGAACGTAGGAGGTCTGTTTCCTCCGTTGTGCGGTACGCCAGGCCTCATTTCCATCGCCTGTTCCGTCCAAGCCCTCCCGATGAACACGACCACACATTCCGTTCCGACCCAGCCAGTTGGCTCCCACGCGTTCCGTTGCCTCTCGATGAACACGACGCATTCCGTTGCCTCCCCATGAACACGACGCATTTCGTTGCCTCCCCATGAACATGACGACGACGCTGTTTTTTCGTTCCGACCCAGCCATGTACACGAGCCCTCGCCGTACGTATGCGCGAGTAGGCGTTCGAGTCCCCGCCTGTATGTACACATACGTGGCCATATTTTCTTTCTTGCACCCTGGCCGCTGTACGTACGTGTACATGCTACGTGCGCGCCTCTACTACGACACGTGTGTGCCTCTACTACGACACATGCGCGCCTCTACATCGACTAGTATGTACGTACACGTTCGCGACCAGAATGACAACACTACGTACACTTCGACCAGGTGGGTCCCGACTGTCAGGCACTTCCTTGCCTGCGAAGATGTAGCTGGTGGGTCCCAGCAGTCAGGGGGCAAATCGTTTTTTGCCCGGACGCACTTCCTTGCGTGCGAAGATGTAGCTGGTGGGTTCCAGCAGTCAGGGGGAAATGTTTTTTTCACGAAATACAGTGGCCCGTCCGATGGGTCCCAGCTGTCAGGTGGAGGAATCATTATTTTCCGCATAATGAGGCACTTCCTTGCTGCAGCCGTGGACCCAGCTGTCAGCCTCTCCACGTATAGTCCACATCCGATGGAAGTCGTTCCTTGACCACGTTGACCACGCCGCACCGAGAGCACCAGGGCGGTGGACGACGGTGAGGCCTAGGAAGGGGACGACACGGAGGCAGGGAAGACTCGGCGGTTGTTTCCCACACGGAGGGGAGTACGACTGTACGAGGGTTTACTGGTTCGTCTGTCGTCGCCGGAGAATAACAGCAGGTGTGGGTGAGTAGAGGGATGTCTAGGCCAGCGACGGGAGTACGATGGGGCAGTGAGGCCTGTGCGGCAGCAGAGCCGGGCGCGGGAGGAGGGAGCAGGCAGTCCCGCCGGCGCCTGTTTGAGCGGCTGGAGCAGGAAGAGCAGAGATTGAAGAAGCACGATGTCCGTTGGATGGCCATCCAACAGTCACTGCTTGTGCGTCAAACTTTTTTAGAAAAGCCTCAAATCTGTGGAAAACAGCATACAACCCATCTCCATTATTTCTAATAATTTACAGCCCATTTGCTAATTATTAAGGTTTCTTTTGGAGCCCATATTCTTTTTGTTAGCATTACAGCCCATATTGTGGCCACGGTTAAAAAATTATACGAAATTTTGCATATTTCGGTGCGGTCCAAACTGTTTTTAATCCCGAAATTTTGACTCACATTCAAACTAATTTTGAAAATAAATGTATATCAATATAAAATCCAACAAATTCTCCACGCATAAAAATTAATGTAATTTCAAATCTCGAAATGAAAAAAAGATATTTGAAACTAATTGCCAGTTTGATGTGTTTTAAAAATGTACAGCCCATTTCTCATTACTGATGGGCCATTTTCTCGGCCAGCCGAATGAAAGCTCTCCTCGTCTTGAAAGATTTGCAGCCCAACAGGCCTGACAAAGCGACTTACTTGGCAAATCACAAAAAAAACTGGGCTGTGGCCATGGACCCAGCTGTCAGCCTCTCCATGTACAGTACTCTTCCGATGGAAGTCGTTCCTTGACCACGTTGACCACGCCGCGCGGAGAGCACCACGACGGTGGACGACGGCGAGGCCTAGGAAGGGGATGACACGGCAGTGGAAGCCCACACAGAGAGGACTACGAGGGTTCACTGGTTCGGCTACGGTGTGAGGCTGCCGTCACCGCAGGGCCTGGCCAGTGGTGGGAATAGTAGGGGGAGGTGAGGCCTCTACGGCAGCACAGCCGGCCACGGGAGGCAGGAGCATGCGGCACGACCGGCGCTGCTTTGGGCGGCTGGAGCAAGAAGACCAGAGGTTGAAGAAGCACTACGGCCGTTGGATGGACGTTGTACGGTCACTGGAGCTAGAATCGTTCATATTGACTAAGTTGACAAAGCCCTTCATCCCCGTCAACTTAGTAGGCCCACAAGTCAGCCTCCCAACAAGGTGGGTCCCAGCTAGCCAGGGGAGTATTCATTTTTTGTGCGTAATAAGGAGGCACTTCCGGTGGGTCCGAGCTGACAGCGGGGGGCGTTTTTTTGCGAAATACGGTGGCCCGTCCGGTGGGTCCCAGCAGTCAGGGGGAAAAGATTTTTTTCGCAAAATACTGGTGGCCCGTCCGGTGGGTCCCCGCTGTCAGGTGGAGGAATAATTATTTTGCATGCAATAAGGAGGCACTTCCTTGCTGCGGCCGTGGACCCAGCTGTCAGCCTCTCCACGTATAGTCCATGTCTGATGGAAGCCATTCCTTGACCAAGTTGACCATGCCGCGCCGAGAGCACCAGGGCGATGGACAACGGCGAGGCCTAGGAAGGGGACAACGCGGAGCCGGGGAAGATGCGGTAGTGGATGCCCACGCGTAGAGGAGTGCGAGGGTTCGCTGGTTCGCTGCGGTGTGAGGCTGCCGTCGCCGCAGAATAACAGGGGGTGTGGGTGAGTAGAGGGATGGCCTGGCCAGCGGTGGGAGTAGTAGGGGTGGTGAGGCCTCTGCCACATCGCAGCCGGCCATGGGAGGCAGGAGCACGAGGCACGACCGGGGCTGGTTTGGGTGGCTGGAGCAAGAAGACCAGAGGTTGAAGAAGCACTACGGCCGTTGGATGGACATCGTCGGTCACTTGAGCTAGAATCGTGCATATTGACTAAGTTGACAAAGCCCTCCGTCCCTGTCAACTTAGTAGGCCCACAAGTCAGCCTGCCACTAAGGTGGGTCCCAGCTAGCAGGGGGTATTCATTTTTTGTGCGTAATAAGGAGGCACTTCCGGTGGGTCCAAGCTGACAGCAGGGGGAACGTTTTTTCGCAAAATACGGTGGCCCGTTGGGTGGGTCCCAGCAGTCAGGGGCAAACGCTTTTTTCGCGATATACTGGTGGGCGTCCGGTGGGTCCCTGCTGTGAGGTGGAGGAATAATTATTTTTCGCGTAATAAGGAGGCACTTCCTTGCGGCTGTCGTGGACCCAGCTGTCAGCCTCTCCACGTACAGTATTCTTCCGATGGAATTTGGTCGATCACCACATTGACCACGCCACGCCGACAGCACCACGGCGGTGGACGATGGCGTGGCCTAGGAAGGGGACGACGCGAAGCCGGGGAAGACGCGGCAGTGGAAGCCCACGCGGAGAGGAGTATGAGAGTTCACTGGTTCGGCTGCGCTGCCGTCGCCGCATAATAACAGGAGGTGTGGGTGAGTGGAGTGGATGGATGGTCTGGCCAGCGGTGAGAGTAGTATGGGGGCGGTGAGGCCTCCGCGGCAGCACAGCCGGCCACGGGAGGCAGGAGCAGGTGGCACGACCGGCGCTGGTTTGGGCGGCTGTTGCAAGAAGACCAGAGGTTGAAGAAGCACTACGGCCGTTGAATGGACATCGTACGATCACTCGAGCTAGAATCGTGCATATTGACTAAGTTAACAAAGCCCTTCGTCCCCGTCAACTTAGTAGGCCCACTATACTGGGTCCCGCCTAGCAGGGGGTATTCATTTTTTGTGCGTAATAAGGAGGCACTTCCTTGCGTGCGAAGATATAGCTGGTGGGTCCGAGCTGTCAGCGGCGGTAACGTTTTTTTCGCGAAATACAGAGGCCGTTTCGGTGGGTCCCAGATGTCAGGTGGAGGAAATCATTATTTTGCGCGTAATAAGGAGGCATTTCCTTGCGTGCGGCCGTGGACCCAGCTGTCAGCCTCTCCACGTATAGTCCACTTCAGATGCATGTCGGTCCTTGACCATGCTGACCATGCCACGCCGAGAGCACCAGGGCGGTGGACGACGGTGAGGCCTAGGAAGGGAATGACACGGAGGCAGGGAAGACTCGGCCGTTGTTTTTGTTTCCCATGCGGAGGGGAGTATGACTGTACGAGGGTTTACTGGTTCGTCTGCCGTCGCCGGAGAATAACAGCAGGTGTGGGTGAGTAGAGGGATGGCTAGGCCATCGATGGGAGTACAGTGGGGCGGTGAGGCCTACGCGGCAGCACAGCCAGCCGCGGGGAGGAGGGAGCAGGCAGTCCCACCGACGCTTGTTTGAGCGGCTGGAGCAGGAAGACCAGAGATTGAAGAAGCACGACGGCCATTGGATGGACATCCAACAGTATACAGGCCATCTGTGGAAAGCCTCAAATCTGTGGAAAACAGCATACAGCCCATCTGCCATTATTTCAAATAATTTACAGCCCATTTGCTAATTCTTACGGGTTTTTTTGGAGCCTGTATTCTTTATGTTAGTATTACAGCCCATATTGTGGCCACGGTTAAAAAATTATACAAAATTTTGCATATGTCAGTGCGGTCTGAACTGTTTTTAATCCCGAAATTTCGAGTCACATTCAGACTAATTTTAAAAATAAATGTATATCAATATAAAATCTAATAAATTGTCCACGCATAAAAATCAATGCAATTTAAAATCTCGAAATGAAAAAAAGATATTTGAAAATAATTGCCGGTTTGATGTGTTTTAAAAATGTACAGCCCATTTCTCATTACTGATAGGCCATTTTCTCGGCGAGCCGAATGAAGCTCTCCTCGTCTTGAAAGATTTGCAGCCCAGCAGGCCTGATAAAGCGACTTACTTGATAAATCACAAAAGAACTGGGCTAGCCATTTTCAGAAAGAAAAAAAAACTACTGGGTTGGTCTGTGGTAAACATAAAAGAAAAGGCTGTCTAGACAGGCCGGAGTGTCTCGCACAGCCCAGTTGACACCCTGCTTCCGTCTCAAAAACAAATTAGATAAATGCCACTCCAATTATGGCGATTCATAAAAATGCCACTACAATTTCCAAACTTTGAAAAATGCCACTGCAATTTTTGAAAACTTTGAAAAACGCCACTGCAGTTTGCAAACTTTGAAAAACGCCACTCCAGACTTCGAAAAATGCCACTAGAAATGGCATGAAATGGCATTTTTCAAAGTTTGGAAATTGCAGTGGCATTTCTCGGATACACCAGATTTGGAGTGGCATTTATGAAATTAACCCAAAACAAAAATAACTAGGCGAGCTGCTGGGTTCCTGGTGTCAGCCGCTCGTTGTGCAATGCTCTCGTTTATTGACTACGTTGACAATGGCATGGGACCCAAATGTCAGAAATCCACTAGGAGGAGCCATTTTTATTGGCTTGAAATAAGGAGGCACTTGCTTGCGTACTGCCATGACCTTGGCGGGTCCCTGCTGTCATCCTCTCCATGTACAGTACCAGTTAGTCATGCTTCAAAACGGATCGGCACGCCATTAAAAAAATAAAGGTCCATAACTAATGTGGCACCTCGGGCCAACGCGGACAGATCGAATTTTGCACGAGAAATTACACACCATGTTTCGTTGACATGTGGTCCCGTTCCAACATATCAATGAGACGACGGCGAGTAGTAGGAGTATTTCTGAACGGACGTGTAGGCCGGGGCGCCTCTTCGTGAATCGTGGCAACACTACAAAAAAAGACACATCTGTGACATTTTGGGCCGAACGAAAAAAAATTATGTCATACATATGACACTTCTATGACGATAATTGTGACAAAACCCGGTATCATCATAGATGTGGTGGGCTCCTACTTCTATGACAAAAAATCATGACAGAAAATGGGCTTTTCGTCCTGGGCGGGCTGGAGACGCAGCTGCATGACATTCTTTGGGCCGTCCATGACGGAAAAAACCGTGGTAGAAGCGAGGGGGAGGAAAATTTCGGGGAGTTCCCAGTTACGGTGGGAGGTCGGGGGCCGAGCGATGCGCGTTTCTCTCGTACACGTACACACATGTGTGCGAGGCGTTGGCTCTAACTGAACCCGAGCGAGGCGTTTGGCTCTAACTGAACCCGGGCGATTGCACTGTAGGCTACGCGTTACTGAACCCGAGCGATCGATCGATGGCTGTTAACTGAACCCGATCGAGCGATTCCTTGGCTACTGCTGCTATTTGAAGCCGATCGATGGGATGAACAGTGAGTGTTGCGGGGGGGTTTGGATGAACAGTGAGCGGTGGCGTTGCCTCTGGATGAACAGGACCCCGTGGTGTGGTGGAGGGCTGGATGAACAGTAGACAGTGGAGGGGTGCTCGTGGAGGGGTGGGTGAACAGGACCCTGTGGTGTGGAGGGCAGGATGAACAGTAGAAGGTGGAGGGGTGCCCGTGGAGGGGTGGTTGAATAGGACCCCGTGGTGTGGAGGGCTGGATGAACAGTAGACGGTGGAGGGGTGGTTGAACAGTAGCGGGTGGAGTAGCGCGCGATGGAGGCTGGATGAACAGGAGCCCGTGAGGCT
>NC_041382.1:684318145-684336499 GCF_002162155.2 Triticum dicoccoides
CCGTTTCGACCGTAGGAGGTCCGTTTCCTCCGTTTTGTGGTACGCCACACCCCTCCTGATCAACAGGACCCCTGTTTTGACCGTAGGAGGTCTGTTTCCTCCGTTTTGCGGTACGCCACACCCCTCCCGATCAACAGGACCCCCGTTTCGATCGTAGGAGGTCTGTTTCCTCCGTTGTGCGGTATGCCAGTCCTCGTTTCCATCACCTCTTCCGTCCAAGCCCTCCCGATGAACACGACCACGCATTCCGTTCTGACCCATGAACACGACGACGACGCTGTTTCTCCGTTCCGACCCAGCCATGTACACGATCCCTCGCCGTACGTATGCGCGAGTAGGCGTTCGAGACCCCGCCCGTATGTACACATACATGGCCGTATTTTCTTTCTTGCACCCTGGCCGCCTCTACTATGACACGTGTGCACCTCTACATCCACCAGTATATATGTACGTACACATTCGCGACCAGAATGACAATGCTACGTACGCTTCGACCAGGTGGGTCCTGACTGTCAGGCACTTCCTTGCCTGCGAAGATGTAGCTGGTGGGTCCCAGCAGTCAGGGGGGCGAAATACGGTGGCCCGTTGGGTGGGTCCCCGCTGTCAGGTGGAGGAATAATTATTTTGCACGTAATAAGGAGGCACTTCCTTGCTGCGGCCGTGGACCCAGCTGTCAGCCTCTCCACGTACAGTCCACGTCCAATGGAAGTCGTTCCTTGACCATGTTGACCACGCCGCCCCGAGAGCACCAGGGCGGTGGACGACGGCGAGGCCTAGGAAGGGGACAACGCGGAGCCGGGGAAGATGCGGCAGTGGATGCCCATGCGTAGAGGAGTGCGAGGGTTCGCTGGTTCGCTGCGGTGTGAGGCTGTCGTCGCCGCAGAATAACAGGGGGTGTGGGTGAGTAGAGGGATGGCCTGGCCAGCGGTGGGAGTAGTAGGGGGCGGTGAGGCCTCCGCCGCATCGTAGCCGGCCACGGGAGGCAGGAGCACGAGGCACGACCGGCGCTGGTTTGGGCGGCTGGAGCAAGAAGACCAGAGGTTGAAGAAGCACTACGGCCGTTGGATGGACATCGTACGATCACTGGAGCTAGAATCATGCATATTGACTAAGTTGACAAAGCCCTCCGTCCCCGTCAACTTAGTAGGCCCACAAGTCAGCCTCCCAGCAAGGTGGGTCCCAGCTAGCCGGGGGAGTATTCATTTTTTGCGCGTAATAAGGAGGCACTTCCGGTGGGTCCGAGCTGACAGCAGGGGGAACATTTTTTTCACGAAATACGGTGGCCCGTCCGGTGGGTCCTAGCAGTCAGGGTGAAATGATTTTTTTCACAAAATACTGGTGGCCCGTCCGGTGGGTCCCTGCTGTCAGGTGGAGGAATAATTATTTTCCGTGTAATAAGGAGGCACTTCCTTGCGGCTGCCGTGGACCCAGCTGTCAGCCTCTCCACGTACAGTATTTTTCCGATGGAATTCGGTCGTTGACCACATTGACCACGGCGCGCCGATAGCACCACAGAGGTGGACGATGGCGAGGCCTAGGAAGGGGACGACGCGGAGCCGGGGAAGACGCGGCAGTGGATGCCCATGTGGAGAGGAGTACGAGGGTTCACTGGTTCGGCTGCGCTGCCGTCACCGCAGAATAACAGGGGGTGTGGGTGAGTGGAGTGGAGGGATGGCCTGGCCAGCGGTGGGAGTAGTATGGGGGCGGTGAGGCCTCCGCGGCAGCATAGCCGGCCACGGGAGGCAGGAGCAGGCGGCACAACCGGCGCTGGTTTGGGCGGCTGGAGCAAGAAGACCAGAGGTTGAAGAAGCACCAGTCGAGCTAGAATCGTGCATATTGACTAAGTTGACAAAGCCCTTCGTCCCCGTCAACTTAGTAGGCCCACTATACTGGGTCCCAGCTAGCAGGGGGAGTATTCATTTTGTTTTTGTGTAATAAGGAGGCACTTCCTTGCGTGCGAAGATATAGCTAGTGGGTCCGAGCTGTCAACGGCGGTAAAGTTTTTTCACGAAATACAGAGGCCGTTTCGGTGGGTCCCAGATGTCAGGTGGACGAAATCATTATTTTGCGCGTAATAAGGAGGCATTTCCTTGCGTGCGGCCGTGGACCCAGCTGTCAGCCTCTCCACGTACAGTCCATTTCAGATGCATATCGGTCGTTGACCACGCTGACCACGTCACGCCGAGAGCACCAGGGCGGTGGACGACGGCGAGGCCTAGGAAGGGAACGACCCGGAGGCAGGGAAGACTCGGCCGTTGTTTTTGTTTCCCACGCGGAGGGGAGTACGACTGTTCGAGGGTTTACTGGTTCGTCTGCCGTCGCTGGAGAATAACAGCAGGTGTGGGTGAGTTTAGGGATGGCTAGGCCATTGATGGGAGTACGGTGGGGTAGTGAGGCCTGCGCGGCAGCACAGCCGGCCGCGGGGAGGAGGGAGCAGGCAGTCCCGCCGGCGCTTGTTTGAGCGGCTGGAGCAGGAAGAGCAGAGATTGAAGAAGCCCGACGGCCGTTGGATGGACATCCAACAGTATACAGGCCATTTGTGGAAAGCCTCAAATCTATGGAAAATAGCATACAACCCATCTGCCATTATTTCAAATAATTTATAGCCCATTTGCTAATTCTTACGGGTTTTTTTTGAGCCCATATTCTTTTTGTTAGCATTACAGCCCATATTGTGGCCATGGTTAAAAAATTATACAAAATTTTGCATATGTCGATGCGGTCTGAACTGTTTTTAATCCCGAAATTTCGAGTCACATTCAGACTGGTTTTTAAAATAAATGTATATCAATATAAAATCCAATAAATTGTCCACGCTTAAAAATCAATGCAATTTAAAATCTCAAAATTAAAAAAAGATATTTGAAAATAATTGCCGGTTTGATGTGTTTTAAAAATGTACAGCCCATTTCTCATTACCGATAGGCCATTTTCTCGGCGAGCCGAATGAAGCTCTCCTCGTCTTGAAAGATTTGTAGCCCAATAGACCTGATAAAGCGACTTACTTGACAAATCACAAAAAAACTGGGCTAGCCATTTTCAGAAAGAAAAAAAACTGTTGGGCTGGTCTGTGGTAAACATAAAAGAAAAGGTTGTCTAGACAGGCCAGAGTGTCCCGCACAGCCCAGTTGACACCCTGCTTTCGTCTCAAAAACAAATTAGATAAATGCCACTCCAATTATGGCGATTCATAAAAATGCCACTGCAATTTCCAAACTTTGAAAAATGCCACTGCATTTTTTGCAAACTTTGAAAAATGCCACTGCAGTTTGCAAACTTTGAAAAACACCACTCCAGACTTCGAAAAATGCCACTAGAAATGGCATGAAATGGCATTTTTCAAAGTTTGGAAATTGCAGTGGCATTTCTCGGATACACCAGATTTGGAGTGGCATTTATCAAATTAACCCAAAACAAAAATAACTGGGCGAGCTGTTGGGTCCCTGGTGTCAGCCGCTCGTTGTGCAATTCTCTCGTTTATTGACTATGTTGACAACGGCATGGGACCCAGATGTTAGAAATCCACTAGGAGGAGCCATTTTTTTATTGGCTTGAAATAAGGAGGTGCTTGCTTGCGTACTGCCATGACCTTGGCGGGTCCCTGCTGTCATCCTCTCCATGTACAATCATCTCCTGATTGTGTATGCGTCTACTTGCTAGGCCCACAAGTCGGCCTCTAAACCGTGGAGGACAAATACAACCCATTTAAAAAAATAACAACCCATTCCATATGTTCAATCGGAAAGTTCAACATTCAGACCAATGTAACAGGTCTGATCCACATATAGAGTACTGAACTTCCACGTTGACAACCATCATAGCCAAGTTAACTATCTACTCCCACTAACACTCTAGTAGCATACAAGTACTAACTTACTCTTAGCTAACTAGACGATGCTGGCCGCCATCTGCTGTCCATGCTAAACACCGGCACCGGCGTCCTCCGCCTTGCCTCGGACTTGCCAGAGGTGCGATAGGAGGCACTTGCTTGCATACGAGCTTGTTAGTTTCTTCAGAGGTAGGCATTTTTATTCAAAAAACTGCCACTTCACATCTTGCGTCGCAAATAAAAACTGCCAGGAGCGCATTTGTAGGCTAGCTAATAATTGATCAGTAACTTCTAAACACTAAGCGAACAGAAATAAGTAACTGTTAATGCATCTCAATGATTCATAGATCATATACAAATATGTAGCTCCAAAAGCAAAGATCAGCCACTTCGGATCTTGCGTCGCAACTAAAACTAACTAGTACGATTCCCATACATAAGATCAACATGTTAATGCATCTCAATGACTCACAGATCATATACAAATATGTAGCTCCAAAAGCAAAGATCTAGAAAAAACATTTGTTCTTCCTACTAACATGGATGCTTCTATTGGCCAACATTCAGTACAGACTGAAAGACAAATTTGTTTGTGAAGTCTACAGTTCCTCTTGCAAACATAAGTGGTTTCACCAACAGCTGGAACCATGAGAATGAACCAGACATGATGGAGGAACATGCACTGCAATATGATTTGGTCTTCCCTCGATCACACTGCGAGACTATTTTCGGAATACAAACTTTAACTTAGGCAAAATGATGTCCATTGTATAATCAGACCAAAGCAATAAAGCACCTAGTGTTGGCCAATAAATAGTACAGTACTACTTTTCTGCAATCCATGAAGTGACTATCCAATCTTTCTGTGTCTATTTTCAAATGGCACTGCATGCAGTGACTATACTATTCTCTTGTGCAGTTCAACCAAAATTGCGCGAACTTTGTTGGTTTGCCAAATAGCAACGGGCGGACATCTCTGTCTGCACAAATATCAAGCAGCTAGTAAACATATACCACACCTTGTATTTTCGGCTTAAACATGTCTCTTCCGCTTAGCATCTGTCATGTTCTGCACTGGACAATCTGATACAGTTATGTTTTGCCCTGGACAATTTCATACTGAATTGATTTGCTCGTTTAGAGCAGAAATATAGCACCTATTCTTCATCAGACCAAGGATATCCATGTTCGCAGTGATGGAAGAGGTGAAATCGATACAACCAAAATTGAGCATCCAATCTTTGAATCATGTCCTGCACCTCCAATGTAGGTCCACCCTCCCAATAAATTCACATGCAAACCACTAGTATTACTATCTAATGACAGTACAAAAAGAGTGGCAAGATAGTAGCAAACCATGTACCTTCATAATGAACAGCTCATAGTGCCACCAATTGGATATAAAGGTTGGGGAAAACATGCTCCTAATGTTGAACCAGTTGGACTTTTTGTGCAGTTCCACTAAAATTGAGCACCCCTGTTTGCATAGATATTGAAAGTGTGATTACTCTAAAAGTGGCACAAGTTGAAGTATAGACTCACAAATATAAGCATTCCAATTTCTTAATGGGAAAAGGTCGCAAGACTATTTCTAACCACCTATTTGAAGGAATAAATAAAGCAACAGCGGCTGATGTGAGGAAGGCATACATAGTTTTTTCTGGAAAAGGGAGCCATTCCTGACCTTTCCTCTTCTTTTAAGCAAATTTTGTGCAGTTCTACTAAAATAAAATAACATCACCGCCTTGACAATTGAGTGACACTATACAAAAGGAAATGACTTAACATTACATCATGACGTCAGGTATGTAGTCGACAGGCATTAGAGACAAACATACAAACCTCCTCAAGAGAACAGCCGGAGGAGGAGGTGCCCACTCTTGACCTTTCCTCTTGTCTTCATAATTGTCTGTGCAGTTTAACCAAAATAAAATGACATCAGCACCTTGGCATTTTGGTGACACTGTACAAAAAAATTAACTTATCTCATGAAAGTGAGGTATGTAATCTATAAGCATTAACAGTGCAAAAATCTGATGGGAGTAACAAGTATCATCGTTGGTATACTGGCTGTGCAACAGCATTAGAATGCTTATAGCTGAAAAATCTTTAATACATCCACAATCAACAGCTAACCCTGAAATAATCCAGTGACATTAAATGGCATTGCTTAAATTTATGGGTGGCATTAGACTGAGAGCGGCATTAGTTAAATGTGGCATCACTTTAGCAGTAGCATTGCTTGACTTGACTGCTGGCGTTATACTAACAGCAAAAAAAGTGGCAATAAGAGCATGGGAGGCACCAGTACGATGTACCTCCACGGACGCAGAGTGGTGAGGGAGGTATGGTTGCCCAGAGCAACAAATATCCAGGCAGCATATGTGGATTACGGTCCCATTTTTGTTCTCTTTAGCCACCTTTTTCCTATGCGAGGACAACAAACCGATCGACCTGGTCATTCTCTATTGCGTTGTCATGCCTTTCTACCCTTCTTCAACCAAGAGACATGAGACTCGTTCCTTAGCTACTGATTTTCCCCTTTTCAACCTAGATGCGGGTTCGATGCCTACTCTCTTGGACAGTACAGTCTCCCTTCCTTTCCTTATTCAACCCGGACATGGATTAGTCTGCATGAAGTAGGGTTTCCTTTAATAGTGCAAATTATGGTTTTCGTCTGCGTGGCCAGCAGAGTAGAGGATAGCAAATTGGGAAGATGGTGGAGTGGAAAAAGATCCACATGCAACAACGTAGCAGATGGGGTAATAGAACAAGGTTATGGCTCGAAAAGAGGTAGCATACCTGAGGGTCGGCGGGAAGTGGCTTCGCTCGTGGTCGTCATCCTCCGCACACACTACGGCAGCGAGCTTGGGAACGGAGGCCATCCCGCGCGGGCACTAGGTCTGAGAGGACGGCCTTGTCGTCAGTGCGTGACCTCACTCGCCGACGATGAGTGCGTCAACACTGCACGTCCTTTTCTTCCCCGGCGGATCTGTGACCACCGGTGAGGAGGGAGAGAGGGGCCGTCTTTTTTAGATCTAGAGAGAGGGTGGTAGTGTGAGAAGCAAGTGGGCAGCCCTTAGCAAGAAAGCGCTGAAGCTCCAACCTATATATATCTTTTTTATACTACTAGTATTGGAGGTGGGGTAGTGGTAGAGTAGTTTATATTTTCTCTGCGTACAGTACCAGTTAGTCGTGCTTCAAAACTGATCGGCATGCCATTAAAAAAATAAAGGTCGATAACTAATGCGGCACCTCGGGCCAACGCGGCCAGATCGCATTTTGCATGAGAAATTACACACCATGTTTCGTTGACATGTGGTCCCGTTCCAACATATCAGTGAGACGACGGTGAGTAGTAGGAGTATTTCCGAACGGACGTGTAGGCCGGGGCGCCTCTTCGTAAACCGTGGCAAACTCGCAACCGTCCACCGACTCTTCGCCTTTCCCTCTCGATTTGGAACTGCTGTCGCACGCTCTTCCTCTCCCTCCTCCATTTTCCTTCAGCCCTTCACCCTTTCTTCTGCCATTGTTCGATCATCTTCTCCGTGGAGGGAACAGGCCGGAAACGACCTCGTTATTCTTGCCCCGATCTGAAAGATGACGTGGTGGAGGAACTCATTGAACGGTGCGACGTCATCACCTTGGCTAGCATGGCAGGTTCGTTCCACCCCATTCTCGACTCAACTAATAACATCATTGCAAGGAACCCAAGGGTCAAGGAGCGGTTTGATCTCCCCTATCTTCTTCGTCGTGACCGTGATGACTGGCGCCGGCACGATGGAGGCCTCGCCCTGTGCAAGTTGATGCCGCTTGATAATGATACGTGTGATGTTAAGATGCCATCGCTTGAGGGCAAGGCTTGGGCGGGTGCAAATGGAGATTGGGTTGTTTACATTGGGTCCAACTGCAAGTGGGAACTTGTGAGTGTGTACACTCGTCATCGGGTTCCACTTCCAAAAATCTCAGCACACTGCCCAGAGGTTGAGCACACTGGTAATCTACGCACGTTCAAATATGATCATGCTGACTGTCGTCTACGGAAGATAGCAATTTGTCGAGTTCCCAACCGCTCTTGGAATTACAACAACTATCAAGTTGTTTCTATCTTCGACAAGCTTGTTGCCGTCCTTCGTGGTTCGACTCGATGGATATTGCTCAAAAATCAGTTTATGTACATAGATGAGTACTGTGATGCAATTGAATACGAGGGCCTTGTGTTTGCTGCCACCACTCGTGGCACTGTTTTTGCATGGCATCCTCGTTGTTTCGGTACGTTTGTCTTCCACCGTAATTATAATTGTTTCATCCACATGCATGCAGGTTAGCAAGTTTTCCTTTACTAATTAACCTTCTTCTTGTGTTTCCAAGGTCCTGTGAACATCCCACCACCTATACTTGAAGATTTTTATAACAAAGGGGGAGATGACGGTGGTGATGATCACGAGCATGAGGACGAGCAGCGCCGATATACTCTGTGGCGCCTGGCAACTAATTCCGATGTATCACCTCTTCTTGTGTGTATACAGCCCACTGATGATGTTACTACTAAGGAAGCAGGTGTAGTCTCCCATGGTCGCACTCTCCGGACCTATTCCAACACCCGTTGCATGGTATTCGGGATGGATACTAGGGTGCTAGCGCCAACTCCTTCTCCCTGGCACAGAATTGATAGTCTTGGAGAAAACTCGCTCTTCCTTGGACAAAACTATCCGATGATGGTGAAAGGCGATCCAACTGCTGTTGACACATTTATGAGAAGCAATTGTGTCTATACCTCAGACATTTGGGTGGTTCCCTACCCTGGTACTGATATAGTAGGCCGCTTCAGCCTGGATGATCAGTCCTGCGTTGGTCTCCAGATCGACAACGGATGGCCTATCCCAGAGAATCACTTGTGGTTCAAAGCAAGCATTTCCAATGCCGTGGAATGGTTGAGTTGAAGTTCATTTCATGGCTTGTTATTTGTTATGTGGTGATAACTTTAGTATTTATAATGTATCCTCGTTGTCGATGTGGGTTGATGACCTGTTGTACTATGTAATAAAATGATATGCCTGTGATAAACTTACTAAATTAATGAATGGCTTTCGCGTTGCTTCTCTGAGTGAGTGGTGCGACGAGGCAAAAAAATATTTTCCGAATACATAATTGTACGTGCATTGCAACAGGTTATCGGATGAGGCCAATCAACAATAGTAGTACACTATTTGTACTAGCTTCACATGCTTCGCGCGTCGGGCGGGTGTTTTTACTGTAGCCATATGTTAATGTGTTCGTTGTACGTAACCAGCACCTCGAATCCTCGATATACTAGTAGTATAGTATATAGTAGGAGTAAGTAGTAGGAGTAGTAGGGTGGCATGGGCCAGAACAAGCATTCACGTCCAGGAGTACGGCACACGCCACCACCACGACATCCATCTGACACCATATTATTTCTTGGAGTCCGTGCGAGAGCAATCTCTTCAACCTCGTCGTTTCTCTAACTTCAGCCATTGCACGGCAGGCGAGGTGGGGGTTTGCCGATAGTCGGTTTCCTTAACTGCGGTTCCACTTGTAAGGCCAACTCCAACGCACGACCCCAAACAGACCTCCATTTTGCACGAACTCCAACGATAATTTTGACTACTCCTGTAGTAAGTTGGATTAGTGCCTTCTCGATGCATTCATTGTTGATCTGCGGAGGCTCGATCTTGCGTGCTTCTTTCATCTTCGAGTGTAAAGAAGTAGACGTTGCTTCCTCGCATCTAGTCTCATGTCTAGCCTCTATTCTATACTAGCTAAAAGTGATAGAACATCTACTAAATTGCGCTCTATCAATATATGGATGTACTCTTCTTCCCAATACAAAAACTTGCATCCATTCTACTCCCTCCGTTGCACAATACTACATGCCTTCTATTTGTCAAAATATATATGTATCTAGACATGTCTTAGTATATAGGTACATCCATTTTTGGACAAATGGAAGTCAAGTATTTTGGAACGGAGGGAGTACACAATAAAAATTTTAAGTTAGCACAACTAGTCTAATCCGAGAGCAGAACCGAAGATTTGGTCGGGTTCTTCCTCCTTTTGCCGACACATGGGACATCCAGCATCCAAGTCGTGTCATGAAAGAAAATAGAGTGGTAGTTGAAGCCATGAGATGTGCATCTTGGGTTAAACTGTAAATAGAATCTTATTACTCTTGAGTAACTCCAAAAGCGGCCACCGAAGATCTTTATTGGATTTGTTTTTCATCACCAGCATGTTGAGGTGAAAGATGTGCAGGTTCAGTGGGTCCTCTTGCGTTTTCACTGACATGTGGGGCTGCATGTGAGCAAACAGACGATGGGCTCCGCGCGTCCGCTGGCTGGCTGAGAAGAGAGATAGAGGAGGGTTGAGCACGGACTGTAGGAAATTTGTTCTACGTACCTCGATATAGGCTCGATATAGTGGGGTGGCATGGGCCATAACTAGCATTCACGTCTAGCAGTACGGCACACGCCACCCACACGACTCCCATCTGACACCAATTTTCTTGGAGTCCGTGCTACAGCCATCTCTTCTCCCTCCTGTCCTCTTTTCTCAGCCATCGCACGGTGGGCGGGGTGGGGGTTTGCCGATAGTCGGTTTGCTCAACTGTGGTCCCACTTGTAAGTGAAAATGCAACACCGCATGCATTCCTGCTTGAGCGGCGTGCCGGACCAACCGTGTGGGGGTGCGACGCGAACACAGCAGGCTTTTCCTTTTGAACTCGTAACTTGTAAAATTTGGTTCTGCTCCATGGCACGACCGATAGATAGACAATAACGATTTTGCCTAGAGTAATGAGAAGTTTGCTTCTGGCGCCGTTCATGCATGGAGTACGTACGAAAATTATGAAGTTGATGCGAAAGGTAAGATAATTACTGTAGTATCATATACTACTACATGGATTTGACGGAAGGATAAAAATACATACGGATCCATCAACGTTCAACGACATCCTCACGCCCTAGTGCGCCGGGTCACCAACCGACGTGTGAGGAGCAGCGGCGTTGGCGGCGAGCTCAACGTGCTTCTGAACAGTGCCGTCCAAGGTTGCCCTGCGCTCCAAGAAGGCCAGCGTCCTATCGTCCTCCTCTTGCATGTACTAGTCCTTGTGGACGATTTGCACGTAGACGTGAGTGATTATGTCGATGGTGTCTTGCTGCGCCAGGCACTGCGCGGCGAGCGTGACCTCGAGGTGGACATTCTCCGGCGCGACGACGGGCAGTCGCAGGGCCACCAGTGCGTCGAAGAGGTTGTTACCATAGTGGCCGTTGAGGGTGGCGGGCATCGCAGAGCCTGGGCGTGTCAGCTGGAGGCTTACGTCAAAGTCGTCCGCAAGCTTCTCGACGATGGTGAACTTGTTGAGGAAACCGACGAGGACCTCGTCGAACAAGGATGCGAAGCTGTCGTCCAAGTGGCCCCTCGCCCTGGCGGCCTCAAGCAATACTGCTTGCCGGGCCGCAGGCCGGCATCGTGGACCATCTGGCACAGCCGGCTGATGCTCGCGCTCATCGCCTCCATGGGTCTAGCGTAGCTTCTAGTCAACTGATCTTGCGATTCGAGTGATCACTCAGCCCTTGGTTAGCGTGCGTAGGTGCATAGGATTTCGTACTACTCCTCGGCCTTCTACTACACCTGCCTTTGGTTGCATGATAGGTGGGCCAGCCACCCCCTGGGGCCACGTGTCATTCACCTCCTGACCTGTCTCTCACACGCACCCTGCTAGTGTATATACTCCCTCCTTTCCGGTTTATAGGGCTTATCTCAAAATTTTAGTTTTTCCATTTCATAAGGCTCAATTTGGTTGTTTTCCATCACATGTTTAGATTCCAAGGTGCATTAAATCATTGCATGCAAGTACTAAGAGAAAATTGACCAATGCATGTAATTTATGCATGCATGCATTGCAATTAATGCATTGGTAAACATACTTTTTAAGGGAAACAAGAGCATTAATTGGGTGCTTTTGCAAACTACAAAAAGTATTCCACCACTCACCATCTACCTTGGTTGGTGAGAATTTTGAATTGAGCCTTATAAACCGGAAAGGAGGGAGTATAGTGGTTTTCTTTTTCTCTCCATATCAACCATTTTATATTGCGTACGTGTCATTCAAGAGTGAAATGATGGTTGCTTCGTCCGACTAACTTACTGTATGATTTGACTGCTCCTTAGTGGCCCCTACACGTACTCCCCCTACGTGTATGCAACAGTCACACGTACACATGGACGCAAAAACGCGCGCGACACCCTAATGCATGCATGTCCGAGCACACGACGGAACACACACGGTGACGCTCAAGTGCTCAACCTACACGTGCATGCACACACATACTCAGTCAGGGTGAGCTAGTGACCGTATGAACACCGGAAAATATATATATTGAGCGCAATGAGCGTATTATGAAGTCCACTGACCGTATTTTTACAAATATACAGTGACAGACAGTGTATTTATCTTGTTTGAAATTAAGCCATGTTAACCGGAGAGGAGGCAGCATGGACTAGCATTACTTTGTTGTGTCCCGTCAACTTGCCGAACGAGGAGAAGGTTACAGGACGGGAGAAGCTTGCGCGCGGTGGCTCGCAGGACAAGGAGAAACTTTTGACTAATGCAAGCTCTCCCTTGCTCAGGCGGTGGACGTGCAACAATTAATTCGGTGTCAGATTGCCAGAAGCATACTACACTATACTACTAGGAACCGGATGGAGGAGCGTCTACACTCTTATTATAATTTTAAAATGTGATAAAGCAATCTTCAACACATTTGGTTCTCTTCGAGGGTTCTCGCATGTGATAATGGAAGTTGATTGCATGGAACACTCGCCACAATTCTCGCTTAATTTTGGCTCATATCCTGTTACAAATAGTAGCGCTCAGTAATATTTCCTCTTTTTTTGTTATTCATCATGTAAACAGGTCAGCAAACCTTGCGGCGCATCTTCGTGCGAACCGTGATTGCTGCACTTTGAATGTGGCCGAGAGCTGGCTTGATGAAACACCTCGCTTCCTACTTCTTTTTTTGGCTTCCTAGTGACCAGTGTCTTGGCTGATCGTCCTAAGAATGCTTATATATGAATAAATCTCACTCATTTACCCGCAAAAAAGATTAAGCCATATTAACCGGAAAGGAGGGAGTATGGACTAGCACTACTTTTTGGTGTGTCCCGTCAACTCGCAGAACGAGGGGAAGCTTGCAGGACAAGGTGAAGCTCGCTTACGCCTTTTGACTAATGCAACCTACCCTCGGTGGACATGCATCAGTCCATTCGGTGTCAGGTTGTCAGAGGCATACACTGTAGTACCCAACATGCGGAGTACCATCATTATTCGACTTCACGAAGGGGTGAAGAGCCAAGCGCAGTACTAGTACGCGTACTTGGTTTTGCACCTTCATACTACTCCACCCTCCATCACAGTTTACAGGGCGCGCTTCATTATGATGCATTTCTCTCAATGCATTTCCACCACCAGAGAGACTTTAGACGTGTTTGGTTTAATGCTCAATTAATTAGGGCGTGGTAACCACAATCAAGTCCAAAATTTTCTCTCCATGTACTGTACTACTACGGAGTGCATGCATGTGTGTACCCGGGGTGGAAGCACTGCATGCATGTGTGTACGCATTATTCCCTCTAGTAATAGACGCCGTGCTATAACTACCAATGCTATTTTTCAGGCCGATCGCTAGTCGCCTTGGTCCCACAGATTTTTTTTTCTTTTTTCTGAAGCGCGCTGTATAAACAGTGATGGATGGAGTAGTATGAGCGGATTGAAAGAAGAGCGTATTGATGGTTGCTTCTTCAGAGCAACTTACAGTGGGAAAGGTGGGGCTTATGATTTGACTGCTCATTACTCACTATTAATGCGGCGCAACGACCGGGCTGAGTCTCCCATGCGGTTGTGCACTACCCCCTCGGTTCTTAAATATACTCCAGAGTATTTGTCTTTCTAAAATATGTTGAAATCTCTGTTAAGACGAATAGAATATTTAGGAATGGAGGGAGTACACATACGAAGCAAAATGAGTGAATCTACACTCTAAAATATGCCCGTTTGAAATTTGTAAAAAGACAAATATTTAGGAACGAAGGAGTATAATTTCGTGCATGGCACATGGACCCGGATGATGAAGAGGCTTCTGGCAATGCTATCAAGCTTCCATCATTTGTTTACATAATTAACGTACTATGCAAATAATTTTCCAGCGACATGAAATTGTACAATGGTGTGAGCTTTCAGCTTTTGTTTCGCGTGTCTTGCCATCGATGCTCTTTCGAAAACAATAAAAAATTAACTTCCTTGCTAATGCATGTCAATTATTAGCATATCAGATCTAATAATTACATCACAACTGAAGACAAAGTTGTGAGAAGGTGTTAAATTAAAATTGATCCATGCTTTCATTGGCAGCAACGTCCCCCCAGCTCTGTCTAAATCAACAAGGCATGTTGGGGAAAAAAGTAGCTGTCTGGAGCATGCAACATTCCGATCATTTTGTGCAGTTCCACTAAAATAGAGTTGAGCGTCCCTGTTCCAAAGATATCAAGTGTGATTACGATAATAGAGGACTGCTGATGAAACAATAAACACACAAATAGAAGCCGGTAACCTTTGCGGTCTCTCTTAAGACTAACTAGTTGGAGAAAATTAGGCTCAGAGTTGGATGAGGAGGATAGAGCAAAACCAATCTCCCTTTGTGCAATCGCACTGAAATGTAGAGACGTTGCCCGTGTGACATTTTAGTACAACTGCACAAAACACTCTTAAGAAAAAAGTGATTTGTGCAGTTCACCAAAAGGTCGCAATAGCAACGAGGTGAAATGGATAGCCCTGTTTGCAAAAAAGAGGTAGAAAGGAAACAATTACTGGCCAATAACAGTTGATGACACATGCGACGACAAAAAAGAAGCATATTCCTTGTCCTAAGGGAAGATAACAACACGGTTGTGCTTGTCTAAAACAGTGTGAGGACGAGAATGCAATATGGAAAGTACGCCGGACGAGCTACATTTTGGGCAAAGAACTATGGAAGATCCACATGCAGCGATGTGGGAAAACGGGCAGTGGAGCAAGGCTGGAGGGGAAACCTAGAGGTCGTCGGGATGTAACTAGGTGAGCGGCGGCGGGCGGAATCTGCGAGCAGGTGGCTTAGGCCCTGCCGCGCCGGAGCTTGGTCAGAGAGAACGGCGTGTACCGCAGAACGGGACGTGCTGCCTCGGCGCCGTCGAACGGATAAACGATGCACTTCCTTCCTTTCCCCCGGCGGACGGGATGCAGCCGAATCAGTGACCAACGGTGAGAGAGAGAGAGAGGCCACCGCACTCCCTTTCCCCCGGCGGACGGGATGCAGCCGGATCAGTCACCAACGGTGAGAGAGAGAGGCCACCGCACTCCCTTTCCCCTGGCGGACGGGATGCGGCCGGATCAGTGACCAACGGTGAGAGAGAGAGAGAGGCCACCGGAGTCTTGTGTGAGATACTCTGAAGAGCGGACTACCTTTTCCTCCATAAAAATCGTTTTATATTCTGTGTACGTGCCATTGAGCGCTATAACTTTATTTAAAAATAACGCGGCAACGCGTCAAGTCAAACTTTGTTTCGTGCACGCGTGGTACACGACCTCCCTAGGTAAACAACCGCTACAGGTGTTCAAATTAGCACGTGGGCTGCCATTTCGTAAAGAAATGAGCTCCACCGTGTACCCGCGCGGGTGTGGCTGGGCACGAAGCGTGAGTACATGCACGGTGCACCTATTCTCTTCTTGTATACGTACACCACCTACGTGGGGTTGTGTGAGAGAGATACAAACCTAGAGAGATATAGTGTGTGGGTTCTTGAGAGTTTTTTTGGGGGGGTCAATCAAAAAGTTTAATATATGCAATGTGTGTGAAATAGAGTCCTGGATATAACATATATATAGAGGGGGCGATCCACGAGAAGAGAGTGGAGGTATCATCGGCTTGAGGTGTCTATAGAATCAAAGAGAGGGATGATGTGTGTGTGCGTGTGCGCGTGCGCGATCGATAAAGAGTGCCATCGAATTTGTGTGTGCCCACGTCAAAGATATAGAGTGGCTGGCCTACTGGAATGTGAGATGGGACATGTGTAGTTTGTCTCTGTGGCATGGATACTTACCTGCAGCGCTCGACTATCGGTGTGTGGTGGGGGAAGAGGGAGGCCCAATTAACTATAGAGGTACAATGGCTGGTATATGTGTGGAGGAGGAGAGAGGCCTACCTCATGTATTAAGGAGATCGATCTGCCTCATGTATTAAGGGAGATCGATTGGCATCCATGCATATGTGCAGGAGATGAATAAGGTTGGGGGAGAGACAGAGCTAGAGTGTTGGAGGGGGTGGTAGTGGAGTTGCTTCTAACAAATGGTGGGATAGGCTTGCTAGACAAACGGAGGGCACGCCCGCAATATCAATAAGAGAGGAGATGGCTGCTGGTTGTCTATGCACGTGCATGTGAGAGACGGATCAGGAGGCATGCACGAATGATGAGGGGGATGATGTGGCTGTGGTAAGCAGACGTAACTACATAGGAAGATCAATCGCCCTTTGTAAGAGAAAGGAGAGACATAACTTGTGAGGTACGTTGATCGATGGGGGGGTAGTTAAAGTCGATCTAGGTATATGTTGGGAGATCGATCGGTATACATGCATGTGTGTGTTAGAAGCAAATGAGGCACGAGGAGAAGGATAGAGAGAGGGATGCATGTAGGAGGTGGTACGAGAGGCATACTATATCGAGGGGGAGGAGTGTGCGAGTACGAGAACGATGAAAAGAGTGGTGGGAGTGAGGCATGGACGGTGACAAGAGAAGAGGGGAAGCTTGTGCTTGTGCTAGGCACACCTGGCTAGAGAGGCATATCGATCGATGTGTGCCGTAAAGAAGGAGCTGGACATGTCTAAACTAAGCAGATGACATATATGATGTCAAAAGTAGGCACTGCAAGGCAACATATGCATGATATGACTAACATCATCATGCCAAGGTAGAGCAAACACCTTGGGGGGTAAATAGGAGTGGTCAGCGGCGTCCGAATCCGCCTCAGAATAGATATCTTCCTCTGGATTACAATCTGGAGAGGGGTGGGGAGGGTTTGCCATTGAACCCACCATGGAGCGATGTCTGCATGACATTGTATTGCCGCACAAAACTCTTCTCTTTTTCTCTACATGTTCAGCATGACTGTGTACAATATTTGACATGCATACGAGAAAAATATGGTGAGATTATGTAAGGAGAGCATGCAGAAATTTAGAGAGATGGTAACAACCAGTGGATCGATGTTTTTCCGTTGAACCAAAATAGCCCTAATGGATCGACGTGAATGTATAGTAATAAGTGATGCAACAAGTGTACAACCTCTTTGCTGTAGTCGTGTCAACCTCTCGCTCGATCGATCACTCGCCCAGCTGCTGCTGCTCTCCCCCTCGCTCGTGCTGCTGCTCTGCTCTGATTAAGCCACACTTCAGTCGACTGAATCGACTTTTGGGTCAGTCGATTTTCAGGGGTTGGGGGGCTCGCCGGAGTTAAGGAAGAACCACCCGCAGCGGGGACGGGTGCTCGCCGGAGAGGTACCCCACTATCTATCTTAGGGGGGGGCAGGGGGCCTAGAGGGATGGTCGGGGCGGCGGTGGCGAGTTGTTTCGGGGCGGCGAGGCGGCGCTGGGGCCGGCGGTTCGGCCGGTGGTGGCTGGCGGCTCAGGGGGGTGCAGGTTGAAGATGAACTGCAGACCCTCCCTAAACTACATGTCAAGTGCCTCTCTGCTACCATTGCGTTCAGTTTCGACAGTAGCATTCAGATTCCATAGTAAATTTTACTTTCGACAGTTAAGTTCAGAGTCAACAGTTTTTACCTCATCTGTTGTAGTCAGGTGGTTTTTGGTGATGTTAATTTTACATCCATTTTACATCATCTATTGGAAATGCTATTAGAATCCCACTTGAGATTGACGATGTCTGTCTTGTGCTGCTTCAGCCTTGACGTCTTACGGCTCACCGGAGCTGCTCCAACGACAAAACGGTCCATCACAATAGAGCAGTGCCCTAGACGCCGTCTACAGATTCCTCAGATCTTCCTCCACACCTCCGACAGCCACCTCTGCCTCAACTGCTTCAGCGACCAACCCAATGATGTTGAGGTCGACACGGCTACAGCAAAGAGGTTGTACACTTGTTGCATCACTTATTACTATACATTCACGTCGATCCATTAGGGCTATTTTGGTTCAATGGAAAAACATCGATCCACTGGTTGTTACCATCTCTCTAAATTTCTGCATGCTCTCCTTACATAAGCTCACCATATTTTTCTCGTATGCATGTCAGATATTGTACACAGTCATGCTGAACATGTAGAGAAAAAGAGAAGAGTTTTGTGCGGCAATACAATGTCATGCAGACATCGATCCATGGTGGGTTCAATGGCAAACCCTCCCCACCCCTCTCCAGATTGTAATCCAGAGGAAGATATCTATTCTGAGGCGGATTCG
>NC_041382.1:684336919-684387623 GCF_002162155.2 Triticum dicoccoides
CTTGGCATGATGATGTTAGTCATATCATGCATATGTTGCCTTGAAGTGCCTACTTTTGACATCATATATGTCATCTGCTTAGTTTAGACATGATCGTGTCGACGTATCATAGGCGCCTATCTGACCCGCTGACGAGCTGACACGTGTTTCGTCCGGCCAATAAGAATTTTACACGTGGAAAGTTCCCATTGGTCGGGGCTGTTAACGGGTTATCGGATCCAAAACCCGACCCGATAGCTTAACGGCGTTCCGTTACGGTGGATGCCACATGTCGGTCACCCTTGACGAAAGCACTTTTGTGACGCATGATTTATCGTCATGCAAGTGGACACTTCCGTGATGATAATTTTGGTAATGTCATGGAACACTTCTACGATAGCACAGGTATGACTATCTTGATTCTGTCATAAATTTGTCATGGATGTAC
Source organism: Triticum dicoccoides (assembly GCF_002162155.2). Taxonomy (NCBI): domain Eukaryota; kingdom Viridiplantae; phylum Streptophyta; class Magnoliopsida; order Poales; family Poaceae; genus Triticum; species Triticum dicoccoides. Next base: position 684,337,347 of record NC_041382.1, read on the forward strand.
ATGCATGACAAAAAAGCGACCTACTGTGACAAACACGTATCATCACGGAAGTGTATTTTTTTGTAGTGAAGTGGTATATGGATAGTAGATAAAGGTTTTTGTAATATGAAAATAGAAAAACAACAAGGTAACAAGTGATAAAAGTGAGCATAAACGGTATTGCAACGATAGGAAACAAGGCCTAGGGTTCATACTTTCACTAGTGCAAGTCCTCTCAACAATAATAACATAATTGGATCACATAACTATCCCTCAACATGCAACAAAGAGTCACTCCAAAATCACTAATAGCGGAGAACGAACAAAGAGATTATGGTAGGGTACGAAACCACCTCAAAGTTATTCTTTCCAATCAATCCATTGGGCTATTCCTATAAGTATCACAAACAGCCCTAGAGTTCGTACTAAAATAACACCTTAAGACACAAATCAACCAAAACCCTAATGTCACCTTGATAATCCAATGTCACCTCAAGTATCCATGGGTATGATTATAGGATATGCATCACACAATCTCAGATTCATCTATTCAACCAACACATAGAACCTCAAAGAGTGCCCCAAAGTTTCTACCGGAGAGCCATGATGAAAACGTGTGCCAACCCCTATGCATAGGTTCATGGGCGAAACTCGCAAGTTGATCACCAAAACATACATCAAGTGAATCACGTGATATCCCATTGTCAACACAGATACGCATGGCAAGACATACATCAAGTGTTCTCAAATCTTTAAAGACTCAATCCGATAAGATAACTTCAAAGAGGAAACTCAATCCATTACAAGAGAGTAGAGGGGGTAAGAAACATCATAGGATCCAAATATAATAGCAAAGCTCGCGATACATCAAGATCGTATCACCTCAAGAACACGAGAGAGAGAGAGAGAGATCAAACACATAGCTACTGGTACATACCCTTAGCCCCGAGGGAGAACTACTCCCTCCTCATCATGGAGAGCACCGGGATGATGAAGATGGCCACTGGAGAGGGATTCCCCCTCCGGCAGGGTGCCGGAATGGGTCTAGATTGGTTTTCGGTGGCTACGGAGGCTTCTGGCGGCGGAACTCCCGATCTATTGTGCTCCCCGGTAGTTTTAGGGTATGTGGGTATATATGGGTGAAAGAGATACGTCAGGCGAGCCACGAGGGGCCCACGAGGGTGGAGGGCGCGTCCTAGGGGGGTGGGCACGCTCCCCTGCCTCGTGGCTCCCTCGTTCCTTCCCTGACGTGCACACCAAGTTTTTCCGATAGCTTTCCTTCCAAAAATAACTTCTCCAGTTGGTTTCATTCCGTTTCGACTCTGTTTGATATTCCTTTTCTTCGAAACACTGAAATAGGCAAAAAAAACAGCAATTCTGGGCTGGGCCTCCGGTTAATAGGTTAGTCCCAAAAATAATATAAAAGTGGATAATAAAGCCCAATATTGTCCAAAACAGTAGATAATATAGCATGGAGCAATCAAAAATTATAGATACGTTGGAGACGTATCAGCATCCCCAAGCTTAATTCCTGCTCGTCCTCGAGTAGGTAAATGATAAAAACAAAATTTTTGATGCGGAGTGCTACTTGGCATAATTTCAATGTAATTCTTCTTAATTGTGGCATGAATATTCAGATCCGAAAGATTCAAGATAAAAGTTCATATTGACATAAAAACAATAATACTTCAAGCATACTAACTAAGCAATCATGTCTTCTCAAAATAACATGGCCAAAGAAAGTTCATCCCTACAAAATCATATAGTTTAGTCATGCTCCATTTTCATCACACAAGAATGCTCTCATCATGCACAACCCCGATGAGCCAAGCAATTGTTTCATACTTTAGTAATCTCAAACATATAAACTTTCACGCAATATATGAGCGCGAGCCATGGACATAGCACTATGGGTGGAATAGAATATAATGAGGGGGGTTATGTGGAGAAGACAAAAAGGAGAAAGTCTCACATCAACGAGGCTAATCAATGGGCTATGGAGATGCCCACCGATTGATGTTAATGCAAGGAGTAGGGATTGCCATGCAACGGATGCACTAGAGCTATAAATGTATGAAAGCTCAACAAAAGAAACTAAGTGGGTGTGCATCCAACTTGCTTGCTCACGAAGACCTAGGGCACTTGAGGAGGCCCATTGTTGGAATATACAAGCCAAGTTCTATAATAAAAATTCCCACTAGTATATGAAAGTGACAAAACAAAAGACTCTCTATCATGAAGATTATGGTGCTACTTTGAAGCACAAGTGTGGCAAAGGATAGTAGCATTGTCCCTTCTCTCTTTTTCTCTCATTTTTTCATTTTTTGGGCCTTCTCTTTTTTTGGGGGGGGAGGGCTTTTCTTTTTTTATGGCCTTTATCTTTTTATGGCATCTCTTTTTTTTTATTCCTCACTTGGGACAATGCTCTAGAAAATGATGATCATCGCACTTCTATTTATTTACAACTCAATGATTACAACTTGATACTTAGAACGAGACATGAATCTATATGAATGCCTCCGGCGGTGTACCGGGATATGCAATGGACCAAGAGTGACATGTATGAAATAATTATGAATGGTGGCTTTGCCACAAATACTATGTCAACTACATGATCATGCTAAGCAATATGACAATGATGAATGTGTCACGATAACCGGAATGGTGGAAAGTTGCATGGCAATATATCTCGGAATGGCTATGGAAATGCCATAATAGGTAGGTATGGTGGCTGTTTTGAGGAAGATATAAGGAGGTTTATGTGTGACAGAGCGTATCATATCATGGGGTTTGGATGCACCAGCGAAGTTTGCACCAACTCTCAATGTGAGAAAGGGCAATGCACGGTACCGAAGAGGCTAGCAATGATGGGAGGGTGAGAGTGCGTATAATCCATGGACTCAACATTAGTCATAAAGAACTCACATACTTATTGCAAAAATCTACAAGTCATCAAAAACCTCGGCACTACACGCATGCTCCTAGGGGGATAGATTGGTAGGAAAAGACCATCACTCGTCCCCGGCCGCCACTCATAAGGAAGACAATCAAATAACACCTCATGTTTCAAATTTGTTACATAACATTTACCATACGTGCATGCTACAGGACTTGCAAACTTCAAAACAAGCATTTCTCAAATTCACAACTACTCAACTAGCACGACTTTGATATTATTACCTCCATATCTCAAAACAATCATCAAGCATCAAACTTCTCTTAGTATTCAATGCACTCTATATGAAAGTTTTTACTATTCTTGGATGCCTAGCATATTAGGATTATTTAAGCAAATTACCATGATATTTAAGACTCTCAAAATATTCTAAGTGAAGCATGAGAGATCAATAGTTTCTATAAAACAAAACCACCACCGTGCTCTAAAAAGATATAAGTGAAGCACTAGAGCAAATGACAAACTACTCCGAAAGATATAAGTGAAGATCAATGAGTAGTCGAATAATTATGCAACTATGTGGAGACTCTCTAATATTTAATAATTTCAGATCTTGGTATTTTATTCAAACAGCAAGTAAAACCACATAAAGTAAAATGACGCTCCAAGCAAAACACATATCATGTGGCGAATAAAAATATAGCTCCAAGTAAAGTTACCGATGAACGGATACGAAAGAGGGGATGCCTTCCAGGGCATCCCCAAGCTTAGGCTCTTGGTTGTCCTTGAATATTACCTTGGGGTGCCTTGGGCATCCCCAATCTTAGGCTATTGCCACTCCTTATTCCATTGTCCATCGAATCCTTACCCAAAACTTGAAAACTTCACAACACAAAACTTAACAGAAAACTCGTAAGGTCCGTTTGTATAAGAAAATAAATCACCACTTCAAGGTACTGTAATGAACTCATTCTTTATTTATATTGGTGTTAAACCTTCTGTATTCGAACTTATCTATGGTTTATAAACTCTTTTACTAGCCATAGATTCATCAAAATAAGCAAACAACACACGAAAAACAGAATCTGTCAAAAACAGAACAGTCTGTAGTAATCTGGATCAAATGTATACTTCTGTAACTCATAAAATTCTAAAATAAATAGCTGGACCTTAGGAATTTATCTATTAATCATATTCAAAAAGAATTAACTAAATATCACATTCCAAATAAAAATGACATCAATTCCCGTGAGCACTAAAGTTTCTGTTTTTTACAGGATGATCAACAAGACTTTCCCAAAGTCTTCCCAACGGCTTTACTTGGCACAAACACTAATTAAAACATAAAAACTCAATCATAAAAGAGGATAGATAAATTATTTATTACTAAACAGGAACAAAAAGCAAGGAACAAAAATAAAGTTGGGTTGCCGCCCAACAAGCACTATCGTTTAACGCCCCTAGCTAGGCATGATGATTTCAATGATGCTCACATAAAGGATAAGAATTGTAACATAAAGAGAGCATCAAGAAGAATATGACTAGCACATTTAAGTCTAAACCTCTTCCTATGCATAGGGATTTTGTGAGAAAACAACTTGTGGGAACAATAATCAACTAGCATAGGAAGGTAAAACAAGCATAACTTCAAAACTTTAAGCACATAGAGAGGAAACTTGGTATTATTGCAATTCCTACAAGCATATATTCCTCCCTCATAATAATTTTCAGTAGCATCATGAATGAATTCAACAATATAACTATCACATAAAGCACTATTTTCATGATGCACAAACATAGAATTTTTATTACTCTCCACATAAGCAAATTTCTTCTCATGAATAGTAGTGGGAGCAAACTCAACAAAATAACTATCATGTGAGGCATAATCCAATTGAAAACTAAAATCATGATGACAAGTTTCATGGATATCATTATTCTTTATAGCATACAAGTCATCACAGTAATCATCATAGATAGCAACTTTGTTCTCATAATCAATTGGAACTTCTTCCGGAATAGTGGATTCATCACGAAATAAAGTCATGACCTCTCCAAATCCACTTTCATCGATATAATCATCATAAATAGGAGGCATGCTTTCATCATAATAAATTTGCTCATCAAAACTTGGGGACGAAAAATATCATCTTCATCAAACATAGCTTCCCCAAGCTTGTGGCTTTGCATATCATTAGCATCATGGATATTCAAGGAATTTGTACTAACAACATTGCAACCATGCTCATCATTCAAAGATTTAGTGCCAAAAATTTTAATGCATTCTTCTTCTAACACTTTGGCACAATTTTCCTTTCCATCATACTCACGAAAGATATTAAAAAATGAAGCGTATGAGATAGACTCAATTCCATTTTTTTCTTTTATAAACTAAACTAGTGCTAAAACAAGAAACTAAAAGACTCGATTGCAAGATCTCAAGATATACCTTCAAGAACTCACCTCCCCGACAACGGCGCCAGAAAAGAGCTTGATGTCTACTACACAACCTTCTTCTTGTAGACGTTGTTGGGCCTCCAAGTGCAGAGGTTTGTAGGACAGTAGCAAATTTCCCTCAAGTGGATGACCTAAGGTTTATCAATCCGTAGGAGGCGTAGGATGAAGATGGTCTCTCTCAAGCAACCCTGCAACCAAATAACAAAGAGTCTCTTGTGTCCCCAACACACCCAATACAATGGTAAATTGTATAGGTGCACTAGTTCGGCGAAGAGATGGTGATACAAGTGGTATATGGATAGTAGATAAAGGTTTTTGTAATCTGAAAATATAAAAACAGCAAGGTAGCAAGTGATAAAAGTGAGCATAAACGGTATTGCAACGATAGGAAACAAGGCCTAGGGTTCATACTTTCACTAGTGCAAGTCCTCTCAACAATAATAATATAATTGGATCACATAACTATCCCTCAACATGCAACAAAGAGTCACTCCAAAGTCACTAATAGCGGAGAACGAACAAAGAGATTATGGTAGGGTACGAAACCACCTCAAAGTTATTCTTTCCAATCAATCCGTTGGGCTATTCCTATAAGTGTCACAAACAACCCTAGAGTTCGTACTAGAATAACACCTTAAGACACAAATCAACCAAAACCCTAATGTCACCTAGATACTCCAATGTCACCTCAAGTATCCATGGGTATAATTATACGATATGCATCACACAATCTCAGATTCATCTATTCAACCAACACATAGAACCTCAAAGAGTGCCCCAAAGTTTCTACCGGAGAGTCACGACGAAAACATGTGCCAACCCCTATGCATAGGTTCATGGGCGGAACCCGCAAGTTGATCACCAAAACATACATCAAGTGAATCACGTGATATCCCATTGTCACCACAGATATGCACGGCAAGACATACATCAAGTGTTCTCAAATCTTTAAAGACTCAATCCGATAAGATAACTTCAAAGGGGAAATTCAATCCATTACAAGATAGTAGAGGGGGGAAGAAACATCATAGGATCCAAATATAATAGCAAAGCTCGCGATACATCAAGATCGTATCACCTCAAGAACACGAGAGAGAGAGAGAGAGAGAGAGATCAAACACATAGCTATTGGTACATACCCTTAGCCCCGAGGGAGAACTACTCCCTCGTCATCATGGAGAGCACCGGGATGATGAAGATGGCCACCGGAGAGGGATTCCCCCTCCGGCAGGGTGCCGGAACGGGTCTAGATTGGTTTTCGGTGGCTACAGAGGCTTCTGGTGGCGGAACTCCCGATCTATTGTGCTCCCCAGTAGTTTTAGGGTACGTGGGTATATATGGGTGAAAGAGATACGTCAGGGGAGCCACGAGGGGCCCACAAGGGTGGAGGGCACGCCCCCCTGCCTCGTGGCTCCCTCGTTCCTTTCCTGACGTGCACTCCAAGTTTTTCCGGTAGCTTTCCTTCCAAAAATAACTTCTCCAGTTGGTTTCATTCCGTTTCGACTCCGTTTGATATTCCTTTTCTTCGAAACACTAAAATAGGCAAAAAAATAGCAATTCTGGGCTGGGCCTCCGGTTAATAGGTTAGTCCCAAAAATAATATAAAAGTGGATAATAAAGCCCAATATTGTCCAAAACAGTAGATAATATAGCATGGAGCAATCACAAATTATAGATACGTTGGAGACGTATCACTATGTTGATATTGTTTCAACTACATGCGTGAACATGTGCCAAGTCAAGCCACTCGAATTGTTCAAAAGAGGATACCACCCTATCATACCACATCACAACCATTTTAATAGCATGTTGGCACGCAAGGTAAACCATTATAAGCTCATAGCTAATTAAGCATGGCATAAGCAACTATAATCTCTAATTGTTATTGCAAACATGTTTATTCATAATAGGCTGAATCAGGAACGATGAACTAATCATATTTACAAAAACAAGAGAGGTCGAGTTCATACTAGCTTTTCTCATCTCAATCAGTCCATCATATATCGTCATTATTGCCTTTCACTTGCACGACCGAATAGTGTGTATAATAATAATAGTGCACGTGCATTGGACTAAACTGGAATCTGCAGCATTCAATTCAAGAGAGAAGACAAGGTAATATGGGCTCTTTGTTAGATCAACAATAATGCATATAAGAGCCACTTTAACATTTTCATTATGGTCTTCTCCTCTCGACCCCCAAAGAACAAGAAAGAAATAAAACTATTTACACGGGAAAGCTCCCAACAAGCAAAAGAAGAACGAGAAATCTTTTTGGGTTTTCTTTTTAGTTACTACTACAAGCATGGAAAGTAAACTAATTAAAAGCTTACAACTAATTTTTTTTGTTTTTCTTAAGGTTTATTAAACACACAAGAAGAAAGCATAAAAAGGAAAATAAACTAGCATGGATGATACAATGAAGAAGTATGAGCACCGACACCTAGCATGAGTGTGTGAACGTGAATGTAATGTCGGTGAGAAATACATACTCCCTCAAGCTTAGGCTTTTGGCCTAAGTTGGTCTATGGCCACGGCTGGCCTGGCTGATATCCAAAGTAATAGTTGGGGTCGTACTGTGAAGAAGCCTCGGATTGCCACTGGTTGGCAATCACCTCCGGATCCCACTGGTAATCAGACTGTCGTGGAGGATCAAATTGTGATTCCGACTCTGGCTTTGTAGCTGTTGTAGGGTTCCGGTAGGCGTGAATGGCCTCCAACGGAACAAGGTACTTGCCTGCAGATAAATCAAACAAGGAAGGAGCAGACAAGGTAATAGTCTCAGGATGATTTTTACCAAATATTAATTTGTACTTAAGCTCCTTTTCCCTACTCTTAACAATAAAATCATGTGCTACCATACTCTTATAATCTAGATAAATAGGAGGCAGCAATTTTTATTCTTTCTCATAGTGCCTAATAGGTATGTTAAAGTGTGCAGCGAGGCGCGAGGCGAAGATGCCTCCAAGGACAGGGCCCTTAGTACGGTTAAGATTTAACCGCTTTGCAATAATAGCGCCCATGCTGAATGTATCATCACGAAATAAGGCATGGCACAAAATAACAATATCATGGGCACTCAGGTTTCCATAGTTTCCGTGCCCAATTAAGCATCTACTAACAAATATAGCAAAGTAATGTAGAACAGGAAAGTGTATGCTAGTAATTCGTGCGTCGAAACCTTCCTCATTTCCCCTACAATAATGGTGTCAATAAACCCATCCACATCGTCACGATGGGGTTCCTCTACGCTGCCCGCGAAAGGGGTCAAACAAACCCGACAAAAATCATGAAGTGACATCTCCTTATGCTCATCATATAAATAAAATTCCACCATAGGTGGTGAGCTCCTAGCATGGAAATTAAAGTTTTGCACAAAGATATTGGTGAGCAAGAGATATTGTTCACGTTGGTCGTGGAGGAAGGCGGTGAGGCCTGCATTCTCAACCAATTCATAGAAATCATCATAAATTCCGGCTGCTCTCAAGAAATTATCACAAGGCCATTCACACGGCCGAACTTCTGCGGTGCGAGGGAGATTATACTTGGGCCTCTTATCCTCCTCACTTTGCTTATCCTTCGAGCTTCGGCTCGATGAGCCCCTCAAGAATCTCTTCATCTTTTTCTGAAAATTTCTGAAATTTTAGTAACTTCAAAATAAAAGTGAACCAAACTCAACAATATCGATAGCAACTACTCCTACAAGTGCCTAGAGGAAATATCATGCATCAAAACTACTTTTGACCATATAAATTTGACATGCAAGCTCAAGAACAGGGTCACCTAAGCAGAAAAAATATGCAATGAATAAAGCACTAGAACAAAAACTAATTAGACCATTGGAGGAGTCACATACCAAGGAACAATCCCCCAAAGCAGTTTTGTGAGAGGTGCTTTGATCAAGGAGATCGAAAATGGCAGAAAAATGAGCTTGGACTCGGGTTTAAGCTGGTTAGTGGTGTTTGTGGGAGGAAGAAGGCGTGTGTGGTAGCTGGAATAAGTGGAGGGGAGGCACCATGGGCCCACGAGGCAGGGGCACACCCAAGGGGGTAGGGCGCGCCCTCCACCCGTGCCCTCCACCCTCGTGGCCAGGTGCTTGCTCCCCCTACTGTGTTCTCAGTGCCAGATATTCTCAAATATTCTAGAAAAAAATCATATTTAAATTTCAGGGCATTTGGAGAACTTTTATTTTCGGGGTATTTTTTTATTGCATTGATAATTCAAAAAACAGACAAAAATTGCTATTTTTGCTTTATTTAATATAAATAACAAAAAGTAAAAAGAGGGTACAGAGAGTTGTGTTTTCTAAATTCATCCATCTCATGCTCATCAAAAGGAATCCACTAACAAGGTTGATCAGGTCTTGTTAACAAACCCATTTCGAATAACATGGAACCGGAGAATTTTTGAATAACACTAGGTTACCTCAACGGGGATATGCACATCCCCAACAATAAGAATATCATATTTCTTCTTGACAGTAGGAAGAGGAAATTGAAAACCTCCAAAAATAATCGATGGAATTTTTCCAATAGAGTTTATACTATGAACTTGAGGTTGTTTCCTCGGAAAGTGTACCGTATGCTCATTGCCATTAACATGAAAAGTGACATTGTCTTTGGTGCAATCAATAACAGCCCCTACAGTATTCAAAAGGGGTGTTCCAAGAATAATAGATATACTATCGTCCTTGGGAATATCAAGAATAACAAAGTCCGTTAAAATAGTAACGTTTGCAACCACAACAGGCACATCCTCACAAATACCGACAGGTATAGCAGTTGATTTACCAGCCATTTGCAAAGATATTTCAGTAGGTGTCAACTTATTCAAATCAAGTCTACGATATAAAGATAGAGGCATAACACTAACATCGGCTCCAAGATCACATAAAGCAGTTTTAACATAGTTTCTTTTAATGGAGCATGGTATAGTTGGTACTCCCGGATCTACTAGTTTCTTAGGTATTCCACCCTTAAAAGAATAATTAGCAAGCATGGTGGAAATTTCAGCTTCCGGTATCTTTCTTTTATTTGTAACAATTTCTTTCATATACTTAGCATAAGGATTCATTTTAAGCATATCAGTTAATCGCATACGCAAGAAGATAGGTCTAATCATTTCAGCAAAGTGCTCAAAATCATCATCGTCATTTTTCTTGGATGGTTTAGGAGGAAAAGGCATGGGTTTCTGAACCCATGGTTCTCTTTCCTTACCGTGCTTTCTAGCAACAAAGACTCTCTTATCATAACGTTGATTCTTTGATTGTGGGTTATCAAGATCAACAGCAGGCTCTATCTCTACATCATTATCATTGCTAGGTTGAGCATCAATATGAACATCATGATTAACATTATCACTAGGTTCATGTTCATTACCAGATTGTGTTTCAGCATCAGAAATAGAGATATCATTAGGATTCTTAGGTGTGTTAATAACGGGTTCACTAGAAGCATGCAAAGTCCTATCATTTTTTTTTCTTCCTCTTAGAAGGACTAGGTGCATCAATAATATTTCTCTGAGAATCTTGCTCAATTCTCTTAGGATGGCCCTCAAGATACAAAGGTTCCTGAGTCATTTTACCCCCTCTAGTCATAACTCTAACAGCGTTATCATTTTTCTTACTATTTAATTCATTGAGCAAATCATTCTGAGCTTTAAGTACTTGTTCTACTTGAGTGGTAACCATAGAAGCATGTTTACTAACAAGTTTAAGTACACCTTTAACATTAGCCATATAATCACCCAAGTGTTCAAGCATATCAGCATTGCATTTTAATTCTCTACCAAAATAAGCATTGAAGTTTTCTTGTTTAACCATAGAGTCATCAAACTCATCCAAGCATGGGCTAACAAACTTAGTAAATGGGATTTCAGTTTTATCATATCTATAGAGAGAATTTACCTTGACTACCTGTGTTGGGTTATCGGGACCATGTATTTCTTCAACAGGCGGCAAATTAAGACTGTGTATTTCTTCAATAGGAGGTAAATTCTTAACATCTTCAGCTTTAATACATTTTTCTTTCAAAGATTTCTTTGCCTCTTGCATATCTTTAGGACTGCGAAATAGAATACCCCTCTTCTTCGGAGTTGGCTTAGGAGTTGGTTCAGGAATTGGATCACGAAGTGTCCAATTATTTTCATTAGTCAACATATTATTCAATAGAATTTTAGCTTCATCTGGTGTTCTTTCCCTGAAAACACAACTAGCACAACTATCCAGGTGGTCTCTGGAAGCATCGGTTAGTCCATTATAAAAGATATCAAGTATTTCATTTTTCTTAAGAGGATGATTAGGCAAAGCATTAAGTAATTAGAGAAGCCTCCCCAAGCTTGTGGGAGACTCTCTTCTTCAATTTGCACAAAATTATATATTTCCCTTAAAGCAGCTTGTTTCTTATGAGCGGGGAAATATTTAGCAGAGAAGTAATAAATCATATCCTGGGGACTACGCACACAACCAGGATCAAGAGAATTAAACCATATCTTAGCATCACCCTTTAATGAGAACATAAATAATTTAAGGATATAAAAGTAGTGAGTTATCTCATCATTAGTGAATAGGGTGGCTATATCATTTAATTTAGTAAGATGTGCCACAACAGTTTCAGATTCATAACCATAGAAAGGATCAGATTCAATTAAAGTAATTATTTCAGGATCAACAGAGAAATCATAATCCTTATCAGTAACAAAGATAGGCGAAGTAGCATAAGCAGGATCATATTTCATTCTAGCATTCAAAGTTTTTTGTTTTAGCTTAGCTAATAATTTCTTAAGATCACTCGTATCATTGCAAGCAAGAAAATCTCTAGCAGTTTCTTCATCTATAACATAGCCCTCATGCACAATAGGTAATTCATATATAGGGGAGAATCTTCATTATCACTTTCATCAATATCATCAGTTTCAATAATTTCATTCTCTCTAGCCCTAGCAAGTTGTTCATCAAGAAATTCACCCAGTGGCACAGTAGTATCAAGCATAGAAGTAGTTTCATCATAAGTATCATGCATAGCAAAAGTGGCATCATCAATAACATGCGACATATCAGAATTAATAGCAGAAGCAGGTATAGGTGTCACAAGCTTACTCAAAACAGAAGGTGAATCAAGTGCAGAGCTAGATGGCAGTTCCTTACCTCCCCTAGTAGTTGAGGGATAAATTTTTGTTTTAGCGTCTTTCAAGTTCTTCATAATGATAAGCAGATATAAATCCCAAGTGACTCAAAGAATAGAGCTATGCTCCCCGGCAACGGCGCCAAAAAATAGTCCTGATAACCCACAAGTATAGGGGATCGCAACAGTTTTCGAGGGTAGAGTATTCAACCCAAATTTATTGATTCAACACAAGGGGAGCCAAAGAATATTCTCAAGTATTAGCAGCTGAGTTGTCAATTCAACCACACATGGAAACTTAATATCTATAGCAAAGTGTTTAGTAGCAAAGTAATATGATAGTAACGGTAATGGTGGTAAAAGGTAACGATAACAAAAGTAATATTTTTGGTGTTTTGTAGTGATGATAACAGTAGCGACGGAAAAGTAAATAAGCGAAGAACAATATATGGAAAGCTCGTAGGCAATGGATCGGTGATAGAGAATTATGCCGGATGCGGTTCATCATGTAACAGTCATAACCTATGGTGACACAGAACTAGCTCCAATTCATCAATGTAATGTAGGCATGTATTCCTAATATAGTCATACGTGCTTATGGAAAAGAACTTGCATGACATCTTTTGTCCTACTCTCCCATGGCAGCGGGGTCCTATTGGAAACTAAGGGATATTAAGGCCTCCTTTTAATAGAGTACCGGAACAAAGCATTAACACATAGTGAATACATGAACTCCTCAAACTACGGTCATCACCGGTAAGTATCCCGATTATTGTCACTTCGGGGTTAACGGATCATAACACATAATAGGTGACTATTGACTTGCAAGATAGGATCAAGAACTCTCATATATTGATGAAAACATAATAGGTTCAGATCTGAAATCATGGCACTCGGGCCCTAGTGACAAGCATTAAGCATAGCAAAGTCATAGCAACATCAATCTCAGAACATAGTGGATACCAGGGATCAAACCCTAACAAAACTAACTCAATTACATGATAAATCTCATCCAACCCATCACTGTCCAGCAAGCCTACGATGGAATTACTCACACACGGCGGTGAGCATCATGAAATTGGTGATGGAGGATGGTTGATGATGACGATGGCGATGGATTCCCCTCTCCGGAGCCCCGAACGGACTCCAGATCAGCCCTCCCAAGAGAGTTTAGGGCTTGGCGGTGGCTCCGTATCGTAAAACATGATGAATCCTTCTCCTCTGGTTTTTTCTCCCCGAAAGTGAATATATGGAGTCCAGGTTGAGGTCGGTGGAGCGTCAGGGGGCCCACGAGGCAGGGGGCGTGCCCCCACCCTCGTGGACAGCTGGGACACCCCCTGACATGGATCTTCCTTCCAATATTCATTATATATTCCAAAATAATGCTCCGTTGATTTTCAGGTCATTCTGAGAACTTTTATTTCTGCACAAAAATAACACCATGGCAATTCTGCTGAAAACAGCGTCAGTCCGAGTTAGTTCCATTTAAATCATGCAAGTTAGAGTCCAAAACAAGGGCAAAAGTGTTTGGAAAAGTAGATATGATGGAGATGCATCAAAGACCCCCCTCTCCATAGCCCCGAACGGGCTCCAGATCCGGCCTCTCGATGAAAAACAGGAGGTGGCGATGGTTTTGTATCGTAAAACATGATGAAACTTCCTCTTTTATTTTTTGTCTGAAGATGTGAATTTATGGAGTTGGAATTAGGATCAGCGGAGCCTCATGGTCCCCACTACCCACCAGGGGGCTAGAGGGGGGTGGCGCGCCCTGGTGCCTTATGGGAATCTCGGCCTCCCCACCAGTGGGTCTTGGTTCCGGTATTTTTTTATTTATTCCAAAATAATTCTCCAAAAAAATTCGTCCAAATCCGAGAATTTTTATTTCTGCACAAAAACAACACCATGGTAGTTCTGCTGAAAACAACGCAGTCTGGGTTAGTTTCATGCAAATTAGAGTCCAAAACAAGAGCAAAAGCGTTAGGAAAAGTGGATGCGATGCAGACTTATCAGGGACGCTCAAGTGCCGCCGCCTCAACACTTTCATATCGGACCAGATGGCTACTACGGGTTGGTGATTACCAAGCTAGGCAAAAGTCTAAGCTTGGGTAGTATGTATTTCTCACCGACATTACATTCATGTTCACACATTTTATTTCAGTTGTCGGTGTTCATCCTCTTTCATTGTATAATCCATATTAGTTTATTGTCGTTTTCTTCTTGTGTGTTTGAAAAAACTTTGATAAAATCCAAAAATATTTCTCGCTTCTTTTCAGTATTCCTTTCAAGTTTAATTATTTGTAGTATTAAAAGAAAACCAAAAATATCTCTCTTTTCTTCTTTTGCTTGATTTGGAGCTTTCTCGTATAAATAGTTTTTCTCGTTTTTTGTTTTTCTCCTTTGTTATTTTTTGTTTTCTTCGGAAAAACTAAAAACTCCAAAAATATTTTAGTATGTTTCTATGAAATTCTTTTCTTTTGTTGAGTTGTCATAAGGAGATGACCACGATGAAAATGTTGAGTGGCTCTCATGCACATTATTGTTGATCTAACAAAGAGCCCATATTACCTTGTCTTATCCTTTGAATAATATGTTTGCAGATTCCAGCTTAGTTCACGACACTCTTGCACTATTATTATTTTCATATCATTCGGTCATGCAAGTGAAAGGCAATAATGACGATAATTTGATGAAGTGACTGCGGCAAGGAAAAGTGGGTATGAACTCAACTTGTTTTTGTTTTTGTAAATATGTTTAACTCGGTATCCATGATTCGACATATTATGAGTAAACATGTTTATGATGATAATTAGAGATTATAATTACTAATGCCATGCTTAAGTAGCTAGGAGTAGATAATGATTTATCTTAGGTGCCAACATGCATTAAAATGGTTATGATGTAGTATGATAGTACGGTATCCTCCTCTGAATGTTTCAAGTGGCTTGACTTCACACATGTTCCCATATGTAAATGATTCAAAACCAACATAGCCTCCACGATATTTATGTTCATGGCGTTTATATCCTACTCATGCTTTCAATGTTAATTATTCACAATGCATGTTTATGATCGTTGTCGCTCTCTAGTTGGTTGCTTCTCAATCTTTTTGCTAACATTCGCCTGTACTAAGTGGGAATATTGCTTGTGCATCCAAATCCTTAAACCCAAAGTTGTTCCAGATGAGTCCACTATATCTATCTGTATGCGGTATTACTCTGTAATTCCAAGTAAATTTGCATGTGCTACCTCTAAACATTCAAATGAACATATGTTTTATGTGCCCGTACAACTCATGGAGTGACAGAGGTCGGTCAGTATCTTCCATGCTAAGCGGCTTATTCTCATGATAAGTGTTTATTCACTTGTCCTTACATGAGAGAGGCTGGTATTCGGGATGCCCAGTCCCATGATCAAATCGCAAAATAATAATACAAACTCCCCCAGAAAGCTGTTGGTATGAAGGGCACCAGAGGATTCGGCTAGCCATGGCTTGTGTTTGTTGGCTGAGGGGGAGTGAACTTAACCTTTCCGCTTGGTAACCACCGCTAATGTGTTTAGCATGGAATACATTGAAAACTCTCGGTCGTGACATTGACAAGAATGGCATGCCTCTCAAAATTATACTTAAGCTTCGAGCTCTGACACCTCTGCAAATCCCTGCTCCCCTTTGCAAAGGGCTTATTAATACATCTCTAATGGATCTATAATTTATGAAGTATTCATGCTATTATTTTATCATTCTTGGGTGTTTTACAATCATTTTTATAGCAACTTTATAGCATTTATTGGGACTAACCTATTGACCCAGTGCCTAGTGCCAGTTGTTGTTTTTTGCTTGCTTTTTACATCGCAGAAAATTAATATCAAACGGAGTCCAAACACCACGAAACTTTTTGTGGATTTTTTATGGGCCAGAAGGAACCCAATGGGCCAGAGCTACACCTAGGGGGTGCCCCAGGGGGGAACAACCCACCAGGGCGCGCCAGGGCCCCCTGGCACGCCCAGGTGGGTTGTGCCCACCTCGGTGGCCTCCCGTACCCCCTAATTGCACTATAAATTCCCAAATATTCCGAAACCCTTTGGGGTTAACCTAGATCAGAAGTTTCCCCGCTGCAGGGCTCCATAGCCACCGAAAACCAATCTAGACCCGTTCAGGCACCATGCCGGAGGGGGGAATCATCTCTGATGGCCATCTTCATCATCCCGGCGGCCACCACGATGAGGAGGGAGTAGTCCACCCTCGGGGCTGGGGGTTTGTACCAGTAGTTATGTGTTTAATCTCTCTCTCTCTCTCTCTCATGATCTATATCATGGGCTTTGTTAATATAGTCGGATCATACGATGTTTCTCCCCTCTATACTCTTGTTGTGATGAATTGAATCTTTACCCTTTGAAGTTTTGTCATGTCGGATTGAATGTTCAGATTTGAGAACACATGATGTATGTCTTGCGGTGTGAATACTTGAGGTGACAATGGGGTATCTTATTGATTCACTTGATATACGTTATGGCACTCAACTTGCGGATTCCCACGGTGATATTGGGGTAATCTATGCATAGGGGTTGATGCACGTTTTTATTATCTTTTCTCCGATAGAAACTTTGGGGTCTCCTTGTAGTTCTTTGTGTGGATTGAGTATTATGAATATGAATATGCTTTGGTGTTACTCTAGTACGAACTCTAGGATAGATCGAATGGAAACAATAGCTTTGTGTTATTTTAGTACGAACTCTTGAATAGATCAATCGGAAAGAATAGCTTTGAGGTGGCTTCGCACCCTACAAACAATTCCTACCTTTTGCTCTCCGCTAATAGGAACTCGGGAGTGATTATTCGCTGTACTTTGAGGGATAATCGTATGATCCAACTATGTTAGCATTGTTGAGAGATTGCACTAGTGAAAGTACGGACCCTAGGCCTTGTTTTCAAGCATTGCAATATTGTTTGTGTGCCCGTTTACTATTTGCTACCTTGCTATTTTTATTATTCAGATTATAAAAAAATATATTTCTACCATCTGTATTACACTTTTATCACCATCTCTTCGCCGAACTAGTGCACCTATACAATTTGCCATTGTATTGGGTGTGTTGGGGACACAAGAGATTTCTTGTATTTGGTTGCAGGGTCGTTTGAGAGAGACCATCTTCATCCTACACCTCTCACGGATTGATAAACCTTAGGTCATCCACTTGAGGGAAAATTGCTACTGTCCTACAAAACTCTGCGCTTGGAGGCCCAACACGTGTCTACAAGAATAAAGTTGCGTAGTAGACATCAAGCTCTTTTCTGGCACCGTTGCTGGGGAGGTGAGTGCTTGAAGGTGTATCTTTAGATCTTGCAATTGAATCTTTTAGTTTCTTATTTTATCACTAGTTTGGTTTATAAAAAGAAAAGTACAAAAAATGGAATTGAGGTTGCATCATATTATTGATCATCCTTATAATATCTTTCTTGAAAATGATGGCTCGGAAAATTATGCTCAGTTATTAGAAGAAGAAGTCAATAAAATGTTTGGCACAAAATATTTGAATGTTGAGCATGATTGCAATGTTGTTAATATGAATTCTTTGAATATCCATGATGCTAATGACATGCAAAGCTACAAGCTTGGGGATGCTATGTTTGATGAAGATGATATATTTTGTTCCACAAGTTTTGATGTGCAAATTTATTATGATGAAAGCATGCCTCCTATTTATGATGATTATATTGATGAAAGTGGGTTTGGAAGAGTGTCAACTTTAGGAAGTAATGATCCCACTATTTTGGAGGGTGTTCAATCTTATTGTGGTAATTATGAAAGTGGATTTGGAGCGGTCATGACTTTATTTAGTGATGAATCCACTATTTCGGAAGAGGTTTCAATTGATTATGACAACAAAGTTGCTACATATGATGATTATGGTGATGACATGTATGCTATAAAGAATAAGGATAACCATGAAACTTGTCATCATGATTTTAATTTTCACTCTCATGATAGTTATTTTGTTGAGTTTGCTCCCACTAGTGATGAGAAGAAATTTTCTTATGGGGAGAGTAATAAGTTTTCTATGCTTTCATGTCATGAAAGGAATGCTTTATGTGATGGTTATATTGTTGAATTTCTTCATGATGCTACTGAAAATTATTATGAGGGAGGAACTTATGCTTGTAGGAATTGCAATGATATCAAGTTTCCTCTCTATGTGTTGAAAGTTTTGAAGTTATGCTTGTTTTGCCTTCCTATGCTAGTTGATTCTTGTTACCATAAGTTATTTTCTCACAAAATCCCCATGCATAGGAGGTGGGTTAGACTTAAATGTGCTAGTCATATGCTTCATGATGCTCTCTTTGTGTTTCAATCTTTATCTTTTATGCGAGCATCATTGAAATCATCATGCCTAGCTTAAAAGGCATAAAAGAAAAGCGCTTGTTGGGAGACAACCCAACACTTTTACCTACTATTTTTGTATGTTCACATGATTAGGCTACTGTAGTAATCATGTTTTATTGCTTTTCTTTCAATAAAGTGCCAAGTAAAGCCTTTAGGATCTTGTTGGGTGATAGTTGCTTTGATCTTGCTGAGAAACAGAAACTTCTACACTCACGAAAATAATTCTAGTTTTTAACAGAAGAGTGAATTTGAGTTGAATATTTTTGCAAAAGATTAATATACAAATTTCTCAGGTGGTCCTAAATTTTCATAATTTTTGGAGTCGAAGAAGTATGGTTTGAGTGCAGATTACTACATATTGTTCTGTTTTTGACAGATTCTGTTTTCAATGCATAGTTTGCTTGTTTTCTAGTTTCTATGGCTTATATTGCTCAATATAAATTGTAGAAATTATATGCTACAGTAAGAATTGTGTGAGAACAATTATGAATCTTGTCTGTGACAGTACCAAAAGTGGAATGGTTTGCTCTTTATCATACTAACCTATCTCACAAAGTTCTGTTAAGTTTTGTGTGATTGAAGTTTTTAAGTTTTAGGTGAGATATCAATACAAGGGGAATAAGGAGTGACAAGAACATAAGCTTGGGGATGCCCAAGGCATCCCCAGGTAAATATTCAAGGAATATCCAAGCAACTAAGCTTGGGGATGCCCCGGAAGGCATCCCCTCTTTTATCTCCAACATTATCGGTAACCTCACTTGGAGCTACATTTTCATTCGTCACATGATATGTGTTTTGCTTGGAGCATCAATTTATTTTGTTAGGATTTGATTTCTGTTATTTAGAATAATGTTTTTCATCTTTTATTTCAATAAAAGTAGCAATGATAGCCTTTGCCATGCTTATTTTGCAAGTATACATGTTGCTGTTTGAAAACGGAAAGTTTACCGCTGTTGCAAAAATTCCCTAGAAAAGTCGGAATGTGATAAAATGTTGAAACTTTTTTCAAATGAGCTTTCATAAATTTTCTACAGTGTGTTAAATTTTCATAATTTTTGGAGTTAAATAAGTATTGATACTCTTGCATCCTTTACAGACTGTACTGTTTTGGCAGATTGTTGTTATGTTTGCATTGTTTGCATATGTTTGCTTGTTTAATGATTCTATTTGAGGATAGGAGTATTAAATATGCAGAGGCATTTAGTATGCAGTGTTAAATAATAATTTTAGTCATTTGCTATAGTAGAGAATGATAAGGTTTTTGCATTGGTTTATACTAACTTATCTCACGAGTTCTTGTTGAGTTTTGTGTGGATGAAGCTTTTGAGATTTAGGAAAACCGTGATATGAGAGGAACTAAGTAGACGCAAAATCTCAAGCTTGGGGATGCCCAAGGCACCCCAAGATAATATTTCAAGAAGTCTCAAGCATCTAAGCTTGGGGGTGCCCCGGTAGGCATCCCACCTTTCCTCTTCAACAATTATTGGTTAGTATCGGTTGAGCCTAAGTTTTTGCTTCTTCATATGAGTTGTGCTATTCTTAGAATGTAATTTTATTTTCATTTTGCTTGTTGTTTTAATAAAATACTTAGATTTGAAAGTTTTTAAATATAATAGAGTCCTCAGATAGTTGCCAGAGAGGCTAAGTAAGCGGCATTCACATCCCGTCAATGAAGCTCTTTTCTATGTCCTTTACTCTTGTGCTTCGCTTATATCCTATGAGTAAATTGTTGAATAAATTGAATGTCATGAAGTTGGAATAATATCATGCCTAGTGGTAGCTTCACATTGGGTTTAGAAAGTGAAATCTTTTGAGGCTTGACAATCATGATATTGGTCATACAAGCAATTCACGAATAATTAGTATAAGGAAGAGAACTTTCACATATAAATACACTATCATGGAAATATTTTGTGATTGTGAGCCCCCATCAAAATATTATATACCAAAATTGTTGACATTGGACAAGGAAGACAACGTAATGGTTTATGTTTGTTCATATTCACATAGAAGTTATATTGTCATAGATCCTTCAACATGTGGTGCTTGCCCCCCATCTTTGCTAGCCAAAAATTCCGCACCAAGTAGAGATACTACTTGTGCATCCAAAACCCTTAAACCCAAATCTTATTTTCAAGAGTCCACCATACCTACCTAAGGATTGAGCAAGATCCATCAAGTAAGTTGTCATTGGTGCAAAAAGGCAATAAAAATTGCTTCTAAAAGTGTGAGATCATTTAGTGTAAGAGAAAATTGAGCATTGTGATGGCAAAGTAATAAAAGCGACGGACTGCATAATAAAGGTTGATGTCATAAGAGGCAATATAATGTGATGTTCTTTTGCACTAAGGGGTTGAGCATACAAACAAATAAGCTCGTGGCAACCTCTGCTTCCCTCTGCGAAGGGCCTATCTTTTACTTTTATGTATTTAATTACTTTTATGCAAAGAGTCAAAGTTCTTCTCTCTATTTCTTTTTATTTTTCTCTTTTGGCAAGCATCATGTGGTGAGGAAATATCTAGGGACATATATCTAGTTGAATATGGGTATCATGAGTTACTATTGTTGACATCACCCTTGAGGTGAATACGTTGGGAGGCGAAATTATAAGGCTCTATCTTTCTATGTGTCCGGTTGAAACGTTTTGCTCATGTGTACAAGGTGAGTGTTAGCAATCATAGAAGACTATATGATGGTTGAGTATGTGGAGCTCTTACTTAAACTCTGTTGAATAAGTTGAATTGCAATTGATTGGTGAATAAGGACATAGGTTGTTGAGTTTCAAGAGAATTCATTGTTTAAACCTTAACATGTGAATTGGTAGCCACTATAACATGAGAAGTTTCATAAGAAAGAATTGTTGTTATGATGCTAGGAAAAGTGATTGAAATTATCATTGATCAAACTTATGCACTTTGCTAGCATTCACACTTCACAAATTATTTGTTTTATCATTTACCTACTCGAGGACGAGTAGGAATTAAGCTTAGGGATGCTGATACGTCTCCAACGTATCTATAATTTATGAAGTATTCATGCTGTTATTTTATCATTCTTGGGT
The DNA here is from genome assembly GCF_002162155.2 of Triticum dicoccoides. Classification (NCBI taxonomy): domain Eukaryota; kingdom Viridiplantae; phylum Streptophyta; class Magnoliopsida; order Poales; family Poaceae; genus Triticum; species Triticum dicoccoides. The sequence continues at coordinate 684,359,241 of NC_041382.1, forward strand.
GTTTTACAATCATTTTTATAGCAACTTCATATCATTTTTTGGGACTAACCTATTGATCCAGTGCCCAGTGTCAGTTGTTGTTTTTGCTTGTTTTTTACATCGCAGAAAATCAATATCAAACGGAGTCCAAACACCGTGAAACTTTTTGTGGATTTTTTATGGGCCAGAAGGAACCCAATGGGCCAGAGCTGCACATGGGGTGCCCCGAGGGGGGCACAACCCACCAGGGCGCGCCAGGGCCCCCTGGCGCGCCCAGGTGGGTTGTGCCCACCTCAGTGGCCTCACGTACACCCTCTTTGCACTATAAATTCCCAAATATTTCGAAACCCTTCGGGGTTAACCTAGATCAGAAGTTCCATCGCCGCTGGGCTCCGTAGCCACTGAAAACCAATCTAGACCCGTTCAGGCATCATGCCGAAGGGGGGAATCATCTCTGATGGCCATCTTCATCATCCCGATGACTACCACGATGAGGAGGGAGTAGTCCACCCTCGGAGCTGAGGGTTTGTACCAATAGTTATGTGTTTAATCTCTCTCTCTCTCTCTCGTGATCTACATCGTGGGCTTTGTTAATATAGTCGGATCATATGATGTTTCTCCCCTCTATACTCTTGTTGTGATGAATTGAATCTTTACCCTTTGAAGTTTTGTCATGTCGGATTGAATGTTCAGATTTTAGAACACATGATGTATATCTTGCGGTATGAATACTTGAGGTGACAATGGGGTATCTTATTGATTCACTTGATATACGTTATGGCACTCAACTTGCGGATTCCCGCGGTGATATTGGGGTAATCTATGCATAGGGGTTGATGCATGTTTTTATTATCTTTTCTCCGATAGAAACTTTGGGGTCTCCTTGTAGTTCTTTGTGTGGATTGAGTATTATGAATATGAATATGCTTTGGTGTTACTCTAGTACGAACTCTAGGATAGATCGAACGGAAACAATAGCTTTGTGTTATTTTAGTACGAACTCTTGAATAGATCGATCGAAAATAATAGCTTTGAGGTGGCTTCGCACCCTACAAACAATTCCTACCTTTTGTTCTCTGCTAATAGGAACTCGAGAGTGATTCTTTGTTGTACTTTGAGGGGTAATCATATGATCCAACTATGTTAGCATTGTTGAGAGATTGCACTAGCGAAAGTACGGACCCTAGGCCTTGTTTTCAAGCATTGCAATATTGTTTTTGTGCCCATTTACTATTTGCTACCTTGCTGTTTTTATTTATTTAGATTATAAAAATATATTTCTAGCATCCGATTACACTTTTATCACCATCTCTTCGCCGAACTAGTGCACCTATACAATTTGCCATCGTATTGGGTGTGTTGGGGACACAAGAGATTTCTTGTATTTGGTTGCAGGGTCGTTTGAGAGAGACCATCTTCATCCTACACCTCTCATGGATTTATAAACCTTAGGTCATCCACTTGAGGGAAAATTGCTACTGTCCTACAAAACTCTGCACTTGGAGGCCCAACACGTGTCTACAATAATAAATTTGCGTAGTAGACATCACTTATCCATTTAGTTTTATGTTATTTATTTTTAATGTTGAGTCATCACCTTCTCAATCAAGCACTAGTCCTGAGAGCACTATTGTCATTCTTATGCATTGTGTATAGTTAATACTGTGTGCATCATGACTTGGTCTTTTCTGCCATGAATTACAATGTTTAGTCGCTACTTGAACTTTGGAGGTGCTCTGCATTTCTGTTTTGCGGTCTCAGAAAGGGTTGTTTTGACAAAGTGTTGGCATTTGAGATATGTTATTATTGCTCGCTGGTTGATTATTCCATTGATACAAATGAATATAATTTGTAAGAGCTATCATTTGCATGGTTAGTTATGATATTTGCTGAAAACCTTGGTACTATTTAAGCTTATATACTGATACAAAAACAAAAGAGTTCATAAAAGTTTTTCTTTATCATTTTCAGTTTGTCAACTGAATTGCTAGCTTGAGGACAAGCAATGAGTTAAGCTTGGGGGAGTTGATATGTCTCCGTCGTATCTACTTTTACAAACACTTTTGCTCTTGTTTTAGACTCTAATTTATACGATTTGAATGAAACTAACCTGGGCTGGCGCTGTTTTCAGCAGAACTACCATGGTGTTGTTTTTGTGCAAAAATAAAAGTTCTCAAAATTGGACGAAACTTTTTGGAGATTTTTATGGAATATATGGAAAATACTAGAGCCAAGATCCACAGGAGGGGACCCACCACTGGCCCACGAGCCACCCTGGGCGCGCCCTGGTGCCTCATGGGGCCCACGTGGGTCCGCTGACCCTAATTTCAAGCCTATAAATTCCTATTTTCAGAAAAAAAAGAGAAGAAGTTTCATCACGTTTTACGACATGGAGCCATCGCCACCTTTCGTTCTTCATTGGGAGGCTAGATCTAGAGTTCGTTCGGGGCTCCGGAGGGGGAGATTCGTCGCCATCATCATCACCAACCCTTCTTCATCACCAATTTCATGATGCTCACCACCAGGAGTGAGTAATTTCTCTGTAGGCTTGTTGTACGGTGATGGGTTGGACGAGATTTATCATATAATCGAGTCAATTTGTTAGGGCTTGATCCCTAGTATCCACTATGTTCCGAGATTGATGTTGTTATGACTTTGCTATGCTTAATGCTTGTCACTAGGGCCCGAGTGCCATGATTTCATATCTGAACCCTTTATGTTTTCATGGATATATTTAAGTTCTTGATCCTATCTTGTAAGTTATACGCATCTATTACGTGTTATGATCCGCATACCCCAAGGTGACAATAATTGGGATTCTTTCCGGTGATTACCGTAGTTTGAGGAGTTCATGTATTCACCATGTGTTAATACTTTGTTCCGGTTCTTTATTAAAGGAGGCCTTAATATCCCTTAGTTTCCTTATGGACCCCGCTGCAACGGGAGGGTAAGACAAAATATGTCATGCAAGTTCTTATCGCAAGCACACATGACTATATACAAATACATGCCTACATTACATTGATGAATAGAAGCTAGTTCTGTGTCGCTCTAGGTTGTGACTGTTACATGATGAATGTCATCCAACATAATTATTCATCATCGATCCTATGCCTACGACTTTCTCATATTGATCTTTACTAAGTTACTACTGTTGTTGTTATTGTTACAATTGCTATAAAACTACTAGTGTTACCGCTACCATTACTGTTGCTATTGCTACTATCGCTATCAAACTATCATATTACTATGCTATTGATCACTTTGTTGTACATATTTAGTTCTCCAGGTGTGGTTGAATTGAGAACTCAACTGCTAATACTTGCAAATATTTTTGGCTCCCCTTATGTCGAATCAATAAATTTGGGTTGAATACTCTACCCTCAAAAACTGTTGCGATCTCCTATCACTACTAGGGAAAACCTTATACACAGAATCTTAGCAGCAGTGCGGTCTAAAAACAGACGCTACTGCTAATTAGCAGTAGCGAGCTTCAGAAAACCGCGCTACTAATAGCACGGTAGCAGTAGCGGTCTAGGTGAAACAAGCGCTACTACTATAATTACCACGACGTTGCCCCCAGGCTAGATATAGTAGTAGCGCCCTTTCGAGGACGCGCTACTGCTAATTTACTTAGTAGCAACATTTTTCCTCAAAACACGCTACTGCTAAGTATTGCACCTAATTAAGTTTAGTCCCATACTACTAAGCGAACAAGGTGTTTACCACCTTAAATATGTTACTTTTCAAACTATCTCGAGCACTTGGTTTTCATTGAACTATATGTGTAGGATTTGTGGCTGCAATATGAATCTTCACATGTGCCTATACAGGTATTGTGAGGATTCATGTTGACTATTTAGATTCTACACAAAAAGATCAATGATGACCAATGTATATATTTGAAGTTTTTACATGCTTAGACTTAGCAGTAGCGTTTTTTCAGGGCAAAGCACTATTGATATTATAAAACAGAAAGGAATAGTTGTAGCGCGTTTCGCTTGACACGCTATAGCTAACTTAGCTATAGTGCGTTCCGGCAAAATGCACTGCTGCTAGTTTGACTTAACCCCCGACCACGCGGGCTCAAAATTTTGCTAAGTCCTTCCCCTCCACTTCCCCCTCTCCCCCAACTGCTCCATCGCCGTCGTCGCCCTGCCGCTCTCGACCTCACCGCCACCGCCCGCCGCCGCCCTCAACTTCACCACCACCACCGCCCGCCGCACACCCTCGACGCCGCCCCCGACCCCAACCTCGACGCCTCCCCCGACCCCGACATCGACGCCGCCCTTCGCCGTGCGCCCGAGCCCCGACCCCATCCTCGACGCCGCCTGCCCCTCCATCGCTGCAGTCACCGTAAGGCTCTGCCTCTCCTCTCCCCTACCCTCCTCTCTTTCTACTAGGGCAATTCATATATGTGTTGATGTTGTGTTGATGTTCATATGAACCCTAGATTTTTTTAGGTAAGTAGGCATTTTTTAGCATTTAGGAAAAATAATTAGCAAATTTTTAAGGAAATTAGCTAGGGAAATTTTTTATGGAAATGCCTAAACAGTAATTTCATTCAAAAAAACAGAATTGTTTTTCTTTCAAAAACTTGGTTAAACTAATTGTTGCTATGTAAACAAAAAACAAGATTGTTGTTATATGATATATGTCATTGATGTTCATTTGCATATTCCATTATTGAAGTGGTTCAATTGTGCCCAAGTGGCTTTGTTGTTTCCAGGGAATGAAGTCGAGTGGCCTATGTTTTGCCGGAATATTGATTCATTTCCGTTCCGGCAAATTTCAGGTTCTCGATTTGTCCACTTTTTCGTAAAAGGCATGCCAAAATTTTCCGTGAATTTCGGCATGACTTGTGCTACAAACTAGGACATATCGAGTGCCCGGGATTTGCCGCACCGGGAAGGAGTCAACATTCCTGCAAAGCATAGGCCTTTTTTATGTCATTATTTATTTTATTAGGTATAGAATTAATTGACTAGATTTAATCATAAGAACTAGTTGAAATAATAGAACTAGTTGAACATGTCACATTTGTTGTTATTTTTTTAGTCAAAGCAATTTTTCCCGCATCGACGTCGACAATGCCTATACCGCATCCTCGTCGTCGAGTCGGCGGAGGACACCTACGTCACCAGATGGGCCATGTCCGGGACTGGGCTCCGCCGGGGTGGTATTGGGAGGCGCTAACTACCGGGGGGCGCAGGTTGGTGAGGAGCCAGCCTATCGTTGACCCGAACCTTCTTTGGTGGCGGTCGCGTGGGCCAATGACGGTCCAGAGGCTCGAGGACCCCACGGAGGTGGTGCGTCACTGTGTCAGTGAGGAGGATGCGCACGTTCGTCGCTGCTTGTTTGCGTTGGAGCACAGGTTCTCCAGGGATCTCACTGGAGCTATGATTCCTGTGATGGTTCCTTCTCTTTGGGTGTCCACCACCCGCGCCGATACCCGTCGTGCGCTAGGTTTTTAGTTGTATTAGTGATGTTATATGTATGATACTATTTGGGATGTATTGGTGATAATATTCGACGATGTACATGTTGGAAATATGCCCTAGAGGCAATAATAAAAGTATTATTATTATATTTCCTTGTTCATGATAATTGTCTTTTATTCATGCTATAACTGTATTATCCGGAAATCGTAATACACGTGTGAATACATAGACCACAATATGTCCCTAGTGAGCCTCTAGTTGACTAGCTCGTTGTGATCAACAGATAGTCATGGTTTCCTGACTATGGACATTGGATGTCGTTGATAACGGGATCACATCATTAGGAGAATGATGTGATGGACAAGACCCAATCCTAAGACTAGCACAAAAGATCGAGTAGTTCATTTGCTAGAGCTTTGCGAATGTCAAGTATCTCTTCCTTTGACCATGAGATCGTATAACTCCTGGATACCGTAGGAGTGCTTTGGGTGTATCAAACGTCACAACGTAACTGGGTGACTATAAAGGTGCACTACAGGTATCTCCGAAAGTATCTATTGTTTTATGCGGATCGAGACTGGGATTTGTCACTCCGTGTAAACGGAGAGGTATCTCTGGGCCCACTCGGTAGGACATCATCATATGCGCAATGTGACCAAGGATTTGATCACGGGATGATGTGTTACGGAACGAGTAAAGTGACTTGCCGATAACGAGATTGAACAAGGTATTGGATACCACGATCGAATCTCGGGCAAGTAAAATACCGCTAGACAAAGGGAATTGTATACGGGATTGATTAAGTCCTTGACATCGTGGTTCATTCGATGAGATCATCGTGGAACATGTGGGAGCCAACATGGGTATCCAGATCCCGCTGTTGGTTATTGACTGGAGAACGTCTCGGTCATGTCTGCATGTCTCCCGAACCCGTAGGGTCTACACACTTAAGGTTCGATGACGCTAGGGTTATAAAGGAAGCTTGTATGTGGTTACCGAATGTTGTTCGGAGTCCCGGATGAGATCCCGGACGTCACGAGGAGTTCCGGAATGGTCCGGAGGTAAAGATTTATATATAGGAAGTCCTGTTTCGGCAATCGGGACAAGTTTCGGGGTCATCGGTATTGTACCGGGACCACCGGAAGGGTCCCGGGGGCCCACCGGGTGGGGCCACCTGCCCCGGGAGGCCACATGGGCTGTAGGGGGTGCGCCTTGGCCTACATGGGCCAAGGGCACCAGCCCCAAGAGGCCCATGCGCAAGGAAACTTGGAGAGGGAAGAGTCCTAAAGGGGGAAGGCACCTCCGAGGTGCCTTGGGGAGGATGGACTCCTCCCCATCCTTAGCCGCACCCCTTCCTTGGAGGAGGGGGCAAGGCTGCGCCCTCCCCCTCTCCCTTGGCCCTATATATAGTGGGGAAAAGGAGGAGCAATCATACCTAAGGCCTTTGGTTGCCTCCCTCTCCCTCCCGTGACACATCTCCTCTCCCGTAGGTGCTCGGCGAAGCCCTGCAGGATTGCCACGCTCCTCCACCACCACCACGCCGTTGTGCTGCTGTTGGATGGAGTCTTCCTCAACCTCTCCCTCTCTCCTTGCTGGATCAAGGCGTGGGAGACGTCACCGGGCTGTATGTGTGTTGAACGCGGAGGTGCCGTCCGTTCGGCACTTGATCATCGGTGATCTGAATCACGACGAGTACGACTCCATCAACCCCGTTCACTTGAACGCTTCCGCTTAGCGATCTACAAGGGTATGTAGATGCACTCTCCCTTTCTACTCGTTGCTGGTCTCTCCATAGATAGATCTTGGTGTTTCGTAGGAAAATTTTTGAATTTCTGCTACGTTCCCCAACAGTGGCATCATGAGCTAGGTCTATTGCGTAGATTCTATGCACGAGTAGAACACAAAGTAGTTGTGGGCGTTGATTTTGTTCAATATGATTGCCGCTACTAGTCTTATCTTGATTCGGCGGCATCGTGGGATGAAGCGGCCCGGACCGACCTTACACGTACTCTTACGTGAGACTGGTTCCACCGACTGACATGCACTAGATGCATAAGGTGGCTAGCGGGTGTCTGTCTCTCCTACTTTAGTCGGATCGGATTCGATGAAAAGGGTCCTTATGAAGGGTAAATAGCAATTGGCATATCACGTTGTGGTCTTTGCGTAGGTAAGAAACGTTCTTGCTAGAAACCCATAGCAGCCACGTAAAACATGCAAACAACAATTAGAGGACGTCTAACTTGTTTTTGCAGGGTATGCTATGTGATGTGATATGGCCAAAAGGATGTGATGAATGATATATGTAATGTATGAGATTTATCATGTTCTTGTAATAGGATTCACGACTTGCATGTCGATGAGTATGACAACCGGCAGGAGCCATAGGAGTTGTCTTTATTTTTTGTATGACCTGCGTGTCATTGAAGAACGCCATGTAAATTACTTTACTTTATTGCTAAACGCGTTAGCCATAGAAGTAGAAGTAGTCGTTGGCGTGACAACTTCATGAAGACACGATGATGGAGATCATGATGATGGAGATCATGGTGTCATGCCGGTGACAAGATGATCATGGAGCCCCGAAGATGAAGATCAAAGGAGCTATATGATATTGGCCATATCATGTCACTACTCTTATTTGATTGCATGTGATGTTTATCATGTTTATACATCTTATTTGCTTAGAACGACGGTAGTAAATAAGATGATCCCTCATTAAAATTTCAAGAAGTGTTCTCCCCTAACTGTGCACCGTTGCTACAGTTCGTCGTTTCGAAGCACCACGTGATGATCGGGTGTGATAGATTCTTACGTTCACATACAACGGGTGTAAGACAGTTTTACACAGCAAAAACACTTAGGGTTAACTTGACGAGCCTAGCATGTACAGACATGGCCTCGGAACACGGAGACCGAAAGGTCGAGCATGAGTCGTATAGAAGATACGATCAACATGAAGATGTTCACCGATGATGACTAGTCCGTCTCACGTGATGATCGGACACGGCCTAGTTTGACTCGGATCATGTAATCACTTAGATGACTAGAGGGATGTCTATCTGAGTGGGAGTTCATTAGATGAACTTAATTATCCTGAACATAGTCAAAAGACCTTTTGCAAATTATGTCGTAGCTCGCGCTATAGTTCTACTGTTTAGATATGTTCCTAGAGAAAATATAGTTGAAAGTTGATAGTAGCGATTATGCGATCAGTAGAAAGCTTATGTCCTTAATGCACTGCTCAGTGTGCTGAACCCCAAACGTCGTTTGTGGATGTTTCGAACATCGAACATACACGTTTTGATAACTACGTGATAGTTCAGTTAAATGGTTTAAGTAGAGGCACCAAAGACGTTTTCGAAACGTCGCGGAACATATGAGATGTTTCGAGGGCTGAAATTGGGATTTCAAGCTCGTGCCCACGTCAAGAGGTATGAGACCTCCGACAATTTTCTTAGCCTACAAACTAAGGGAGAAAAGCTCAATCGTTGAGCTTGTGCTCAGATTGTCTGAGTGCAACAATCACTTGAATCGAGTGGGAGTTGATCTTCCAAATGAGATAGTGATGTTTCTCCAAAGTCATTGCCACCAAGCTGCTAGAGCTTCGTGATGAACTATAACATATCAGGGATAGATAAGATGATCCTTGAGGTATTCACGATGTTTGACACCGCGAAAGTAGAAATCAAGAAGGAGCATCAATTGTTAATGGTTGGTGAAACCACTAGTTTCAAGAAGGGCAAGGGAACAAAGGGATACTTCATGAAACGGCAATTCAGCTGCTGCTCAAGTGAAGAAACCCAAGGTTGAACCCAAACCCGAGACTAAGTGCTTCTGTAATAAGGGGAACAACCACTGGAGCAGCATTACCCTAGATACTTGGTAGATGAGAAGGCTGGCAAGGTCGATAGAAGTATATTGGATATACATTATGTTAATGTGTACTTTACTAGTACTCCTAGTAGCACCAGGGTATTGGATACCGGTTCGGTTGCTAAGTGTTAGTAACTCGAAATAAAAGCTACGGAATAAGCGGAGACTAGCTAAAGGTGAGCTGACGATATATGTTGGAAGTGTTTCCAAGGTTGATATGATCAAGCATCGCACGCTCCCTCTACCACCGAGATTGGTGTTTGCGTTGAGCATAGACATGATTGGATTATGTCTATCGCAATACGGTTATTCATTTAAAGAGAATAATGGTTACTCTATTTATTTGAATAATACCTTCAATGGTCTTGCACCTAAAGGAATGGTTTATTGAATCTCGGTCGTAGTGATACACATTTTCATGCCAAAAGATATAAGATAGTAATGATAGTACCACTTACTTGTGGCACTGCCACGTAAGTCATATCGGTATAAAATGCATGAAGAAGCTCCATGTTGATGGATCTTTGGACTCACTCATTTTTGAAAAGTTTGAGACATGCGAACCATGTCTATTGGTATATATGCATGAAGAAACTCCATGCAAATGGACCGTTTGAACTTACTTGATTTTGAATCACTTGAGATATGCAAATCATACCACATGGGCAAGATGACTGAAAAGCCTCGGTTTCAGTTAAGATGGAACAAGATAGCAACTTGTTGGAAGTAACACATTTTGATGTGTGTAGTCCAATGAGTGCTGAGGCATGCAGTGAATATCATTATGTTCTTACTTCACAGATGATTCGAGTAGATGTTGTATATATTTACTTGATGAAACACAAGTCTGAATTATTGAATGGTTCAAGTAATTTCAGAGTGAAGTAGAAGATCATTGTGACAAGAGGATAAAATGTCTATGATATGATCATAGAGATGAATATCTGAGTTACGAGTTTTGGCACACAATTAAGACATTGTGGAAATTGTTTCGCAATTAATACCGCCTGGAACACCATAGAGTGATGGTGTGTCCGAACATCATAGTTGCACCCTATTGGATATGGTGCATGCCATGATGTCTCTTATCGAATTACCGCAATTGTTCATGGGTTAGGCATTAGAGACGACCACATTCACTTTAAATAGGGCACCACGTAATTCCGTTGAGATGACACCGAAACCTAAGTTGTCGTTTCTTAAAGGTTTGGGGCTGCGACGCTTATGTGGAAAAGTTTCAGGATTGATAAGCTCGAACCCAAAGCGGATAAAATGCATCTTCATAGGACACCCAAAACAGTTGGGTATACCTCCTGTCTCAGATCCGAAAGCAATATGAATTGTTTCTAGAATCGGGTCCTTTCTCGAGGAAAGGTTTCTCTCGAAAGAATTGAGTGGGAGGATGGTGGAAACTTGATGAGGTTATTGAACTGTCTCTTCAACTAGTGTGTGGCAGGGCACAGGAAGTTGTTCCTGTGGCACCTACACCAATTGAAGTGGAAGCTTATGATATTGATCATGAAACTTCGGATCAAGTCACTACCAAACCTCGTAGGATGACAAGGACACGTACTACTTCGGAGTGGTACGGTGATCCTGTCTTAAAAGTCATGTTGCTAGACAACAATGAACCTACGAGCTATGGAGAAGCGATGGTGGGCCCAAATTCCGACAACTGGTTAGAAGCCATGAAATCCGAGATAGTATCCATATATCAGAACAAAGCATGGACTTTGATGGACTTGCCCGATGATTGGCAATCCATTGAGATAAATGGATCTTTAAGAAGAAGACGGACGTGGATGGTAATGTCACCGTCCATGAAGCTCGACTTGTGGCGAAAAGTTTTTCACAAGTTCAAGGAGTTGACTACGATGAGATTTTCTCATCCGTAGCGATGCTTAAAGTCCGTCGGATTCATGTTAGCATTAGCTGTATTTATGAAATCTGGCAGATGGATATCAAAACGAGTTTCCTTACCAGTTTTCGTGAGGAAAGGTTGTATATAATACAATCAGAAAGTTTTTGTCGATCCTAAGGATGCTAAAAGGTATGCTAGCTCCAGCGATCCTTCTAAGGACTGGAGTGAGCATCTCGGAGTTGGAATGTATGCTTTGATGATGATCAAAGATTTTGGGTTTGTACAAAGTTTATGAGAAACTTGTATTTCCAAAGAAGTGAGTGGGAGCACTATAGAATTTCTGATGAGTATATGTTCTTGACATATTGATGATCAGAAATGATGTAGAATTTCTAGAAAGCATATAGGGTTATTTGAAAGGTGTTTTTCAATAGAAAACCTGGATTAAGCTACTTGAGCATTAAGCATCAAGATCTATAAGGATAGATCAAAACGCTTAATGGTACTTTCAAATGAGCACATACCTTGACATGATCTTGAAGGTGTTCAAGATGAACCAGTCAAAGAAGGAGTTCTTGCCTGAGTTGTAAGGTACGAAGTTAAGACTTAAAGCTCGACCACGGCAGAATAGAGAGAAAGGACGAAGGTCGTCCCCTATGCTTAGACGTAGGCTCTACAGTATGCTATGTTGTGTACCGCACCGAAAGTGTGCCTTGCCATGAGTCAGTCAAGGGGTACAAGAGTGATCCATGAATGGATCATAGGACAGCGGTCAAAGTTATCCTTAGTAACTAGTGGACTAAGGAATTTTCTCGATTATGGAGGTGGTAAAAGAGTTCGTCGTAAAGGTTACGACGATGCAAGCTTAACACCTATCCGGATAGCTCTGAGTAGAGAGACCGGATACATATAATGGAGCAATAATTTAGAATAGCTCCAAGTAGAACAGTTGTTTGGAATAGCTCCAAATAGAGCGTGGTAGCTGCATCTAGGAGATGACATAGAGATTTGTAAAGCACACACGGATCTGAAAGGTTCAGACCCGTTGACTAAAACCTCTCTCACAAGCAACATGATGAAACATAAAACTCATTGAGTGTCAATCACATAGTGATGTGAACTAGACTACTCACTCTAGTAAACTCTTGGGTATTAGTCACATGGCGATGTGACCTGTGAGTGTTAATCACATGGCGATGTGAACTAGATTATTAACTCTAGTGCAAGTGGGAGACTGTTGGAAATATGCCCTAGAGGCAATAATAAAAGTATTATTATTATATTTCCTTGTTCATGATAATTGTCTTTTAATTCATGCTATAACTGTATTATCCGGAAATCGTAATACACGTGTGAATACATAGACCACAATATGTCCCTAGTGAGCCTCTAGTTGACTAGCTCGTTGTGATCAACAGATAGTCATGGTTTCCTGACTATGGACATTGGATGTCGTTGATAACGGGATCACATCATTAGGAGAATGATGTGATGGACAAGACCCAATCCTAAGACTAGCACAAAAGAACGAGTAGTTCATTTGCTAGAGCTTTGCGAATGTCAAGTATCTCTTCCTTTGACCATGAGATCGTATAACTCCTGGATACCGTAGGAGTGCTTTGGGTGTATCAAACGTCACAACGTAACTGGGTGACTATAAAGGTGCACTACAGGTATCTCCGAAAGTATCTATTGTTTTATGCGGATCGAGACTGGGATTTGTCACTCCGTGTAAACGGAGAGGTATCTCTGGGCCCACTCGGTAGGACATCATCATATGCGCAATGTGACCAAGGATTTGATCACGGGATGATGTGTTACGGAACGAGTAAAGTGACTTGCCGATAACGAGATTGAACAAGGTATTGGATACCGACGATCGAATCTCGGGCAAGTAAAATACCGCTAGACAAAGGGAATTGTATACGGGATTGATTAAGTCCTTGACATCGTGGTTCATTCAATGAGATCATCGTGGAACATGTGGGAGCCAACATGGGTATCCAGATCCCGCTGTTGGTTATTGACTGGAGAACGTCTCGGTCATGTCTGCATGTCTCCCGAACCCGTAGGGTCTACACACTTAAGGTTCGATGACGCTAGGGTTATAAAGGAAGCTTGTATGTGGTTACCGAATGTTGTTCGGAGTCCCGGATGAGATCCTGGACGTCACGAGGAGTTCCGGAATGGTCCGGAGGTAAAGATTTATATATAGGAAGTCCTGTTTCGGCAATCGGGACAAGTTTCGGGGTCATCGGTATTGTACCGGGACCACCGGAAGGGTCCCGGGGGCCCACCGGGTGGGGCCACCTGCCCCGGGGGGCCACATGGGCTGTAGGGGGTGCGCCTTGGCCTACATGGGCCAAGGGCACCAGCCCCAAGAGGCCCATGCGCAAGGAAACTTGGAGAGGGAAGAGTCCTAAAGGGGGAAGGCACCTCCGAGGTGCCTTGGGGAGGATGGACTCCTCCCCATCCTTAGCCGCACCCCTTCCTTGGAGGAGGGGGCAAGGCTGCGCCCTCCCCCTCTCCCTTGGCCCTATATATAGTGGGGAAAAGGAGGAGCAATCATACCTAAGGCCTTTGGTTGCCTCCCTCTCCCTCCCGTGACACATCTCCTCTCCCGTAGGTGCTCGGCGAAGCCCTGCAGGATTGCCACGCTCCTCCACCACCACCACGCCGTTGTGCTGCTGTTGGATGGAGTCTTCCTCAACCTCTCCCTCTCTCCTTGCTGGATCAAGGCGTGGGAGACGTCACCGGGCTGTACGTGTGTTGAACGCGGAGGTGCCGTCCGTTCGGCACTTGATCATCGGTGATCTGAATCACGACGAGTACGACTCCATCAACCCCGTTCACTTGAACGCTTCCGCTTAGCAATCTACAAGGGTATGTAGATGCACTCTCCCTTTCTACTCGTTGCTGGTCTCTCCATAGATAGATCTTGGTGTTTCGTAGGAAAATTTTTGAATTTCTGCTACGTTCCCCAACAGTACAGACACATGAGATGATTTACTTTTGCTTATTGAATGCATGCTAATTTGAATACTTATTTATTTTACGATTTGGTTTTGCTTATTGAATGCTCATGTCAATATGAGTCCTATAAGATATTTTGAGTATTCTGGTAGTTGTCTTCGATTGATTTTCAATTAATGTTTCAACTATGAACATAGGAAATGTCTGACAACAAAAAAGATTTCGGTATTTGCAAATACTGCGAAGACGAGCACGACCTGTGCGACGGAATCTTCCTGGATGATGATAGGTGCTTCAGCATCAAGCTGGACGTGAACTTCGAAGTGGATATAGTAAGTCACAACGACAAATCTTTTTTCGTAATTAAGCATGACATCTACTTCATTTGCTTCAACTTATAAATTATTATTTTTTACTATTTTACTAGCGTATCGCCTGCCATACAAGAGTTTTTGTCTTGGATAAGATATGTTTCAGTGGTACTATGGAGGCAAAGAAAGTTTACTTGAAGACAGAGCATGGTTGTATTTTCCACGCAAAATTATACAACGCAGACGACTACACCTATTTTGGATGCAAAACTTGGCGAGCACTATGCAAGACTTATGCATTTGAGCCTGATATGGTTATCACCTTTGATATACGTCCGGAAGATGATATTGAAGGTAATATCGACATCTGGGTCGATGTGCAAACACCTCCAGTTATACCATTATGTCAGTTTCTCAACCATATTTATGTCTTTGATATTGTTTATTCAAAAATAGTTGACAACCAATTTCTATTGTCAGCTTATTTCCGTTCAAGCAAACATGTCCAGCGCTTGGTAGACGGGACCTACTACTATCCCGGGGCTGAACTAAACTGCGAGGAGCTAAGTCATTATGTTCCATGGCTTGAGGATCTTGATACTGTCAAGACAAATTTTCTTCCTGCACTTAGAAATGTTAGTACTAAAAACGTGCGACCAATAGTGTTCGTAATGAACTACAGTCACATCTATTTAGGAAAGATGGTAAATTTTTACTATGTGTCCTCAGTGCATCTTTTGCATACATTATTTTTAAGCTAAACTTCATTGCTAAGTATGTTACTATACGATGTTCTTCAATAGGGACTCCCGATGAATGTTGTGCCTCATGGGATCAAGACTAAAGATACCATGAGTATTGTTAGCTTACGGTCAAGATATCCTACAATGCATTTTAGTGCATTCAGGATTTCTAATAGCGAGCAATGCTTAATAGTGAAAGACTGGACCAAATTTGTGATGGAGGAGCGCAGAGAAGTACTAGGGGGCAGCAATCAGAAGCGCAGCCCACGATTAGGAGACAGATTCATCTGCATGCTCCAACTTGATGAAGGAGGAGAGCTACACATGTTTTATATTATTTTACCTGAGAGAGAGCAGCAGGAGTGATTAGCTAGCTAGAAATGAGTTTGAAGATGATGATATGCTACACTATGACTATGATGATTAAATAGCTAGTGTTGGCGGTAATGACTATAATGATTATTATTAGCTAGTGTTGGCGGTGATTAGATAGCTACCGCATCTAGTATTGGTGGTGATTAGCTAGCTAGAATGAGTTTGATCGAATGATGATGTGCTACACTATGACTATGATGATTAAATAAATACTGTTGGTGGTAATGACTATGATGATGATTAAATAGCTTGTGCTGGCGGATTAGATTCAAGTGGAGGCAACATGTGATGCACATCGAAAGTACTACTAGTCCAAACTAGATCAAGTTTGGATTAGTAGTATACTTTTAACATGCACCACATATTGCCTCCACTTGAACCTAATCCATCTTCATTTGACACACTGTTATGGACATAATGATATAAACCTCATAATTGATATTGTATCAAAATTTGTATAACGACGTATAAATACACTAAAAATAAAAAATGAAAAAAAAGAATACTAGTAGCGATGGATAGTAAACACGCTGCAACTAGCTAGATTAGCAGCAGCGCGGGAGAGAACAAGCGCTGCCGCTACGTGTCTTAGCAGTACCGCGTGTCGCACGCGCTACTGCTAAGTAATAGCTGTAGCGCCTTATTAGTAGCGCGGCAGCCCGCGCTACTAGTGGGAATTAAACCCGCGCTACTACTAGGGTTTTCCCTAGTAGTGTATACTTGTTGGTTATCACACCGCAAACAGCTCGTATCATTTTTGACGGTTTTCTTACAATACCGTTTGCGATTAATGCATGGCACACAGTTTTATAGAAGGGTTTCTGATTGTAGTGTCGCGTTAGCAGCAACATGCATTAGTGTTTCCTTGTCCTACTAGAGACCATGTTCTGCATTAACTCAAACAAATCCTACCGAAATCATATCATGCATTCAATCAAATCAAGAAATATTACCAAAATCTCAACCGAATCAAAACTTTTCTTGCATTCCACCAAAACCTCAACTAAATCAAACATGTCCTTAGCTTCCCCTAACCATGCTCAAATCAAATCTTACACAAAATATGGTGGGTGTAACATATATATGTCGGACATGATTGTTGTTGAAACACTAGAATGTGTATGCCCCGTTGCAATGCACGGGCAATTGTATATATAGTCAGGAGTTGGTACGTTCGCCTCACCTCTTCCCCCGGCTCCCTATGTTGAAGTTTCCCCTCTCCACGCCCTCTTGTTTCTTGTAGATTTTTTTGTAATCTCAAGCAATGCTACATACAAAATAAAAATAAAGTAAGTTGAAATAATCTAAACCAAATAGTACTTTACTTTCCTTGTCCTACTCATTCCCTCCCTCAATTCACTTGTTCCCAACCTGTGGTTGGATGGTTAGAGGGAAAGTGGTATCCCGAGCCCACCAGGTTAAGTCTTGGTGCTCACATTATTCCTGAATTTATTTCAGTATTTTCGGCGATGCGTTTTTAGTGGGAGGAGACGTTCCCGTCGATGACGAGGCACCTACGGTGACTTCGTAAATCTCAATATGATATGCCGGTCTAGTCTTTCGAAGGTTCTTATAGGGATAGGGTGTGCGTGTGTGCATTCATAATGGTGAGTGTATGCGCGTATGTATGAGCGCTCGTGTCTGTAATGTGCTAAAAACACTTGTTGTTTTCTCACCCGTGCATATCCCGAATTCGTAGGATCTCGCAGTAATATGGAAACTAATCCTTTTTTCGTTTGGCAAATTTAAACATATACTCCTAGCTTCAGATTCCCCATGTTAAAAGGAAACAAAATATCTGACCAAGTGTCTTGCCTAATCCATCAGTGTATACCATTTGATAGTACTAAATCTTCTTACGATTGCTACCAAGTATGGGCCACTAACATATGTAGTGAGATTGGATTGCGTAGGTGGTGCCAGTGGGTAAAGGTATATATGAGACACGATTGATGTTGAACCCAAATAATTCATCCAATAATCAGTTGATGGCCAATTAATCGCTACTCGTAGAGTGGTCGACCAGAATAGCACCTATTCGTCGCGATAACTCGTCAGGCCGATTAACTGGCCCATCACACCGATATAATCGGTTGCCATACCGATTAATCGCTACTGGCCCATTAACTGATGGGCAAAGAAAGCCCCAAATTTAGGCCTGTGACCCTTCCCAGCCCATCCCGCTCCTCAAAAGTTAGGGTTCGACCCTCCTCGAGCCCCCTCCCGCTCCTCCCATCCCCTCCCGACCTGGCTGGTGGCTGGCCAAGTCCTCATCGACGCTAGCCACTGCACTACACCGCTCCAGCAGCTCCGTTGCTGGTAGCCTGCCTGGTCCCCATCCCCTCCCGATAGCTGCTCCCGATTACATGACTCGGTGGCTACTCAGCATCCCCTCATGGCGGCTGCTTCCCATCTCTTCCTCCATGGCATCACCGGCAAGCAAGGTACTGCCATCTTCTTCCTCCCTCTCAGTGGATAATCCATCTAGAGTATGTATGTCCCGTTGCAACGCAGGACCGGTTAGCTAGTAGAGGGAGTAAAGAGGATGAACGTGCATGTGTGGGTTATAGCGGCCAGGTTTTCCCCTGGTTTTCTCGATGTGCCAAACATGAAATGGAGGCGGACGAAGGTTGAGCGAAACATTATGTCTTTTTTAGGTAGTGTATATATATATATATATATATATATATATATATATATATATATATATATATAGATGTATATAGAAGATAAATTGATTTTCCATGTATGGTAGTGAATCGTCTGGGACTGTTGGAGACAATTTTTGATTGAAATTATTGGGGCCAATTTTTGATTGATGATTGATTTTGTTATTAGGCAATGGATCTGTTGGGAGACACGTAAGTGCATCATAACAAAGAAAGAAAAGAGATATGATTGAATCAGCGCTTTCCAAACTGAATGGGGTTGCGGTCAAAAAGAAAATATTACTTTAATTCAGTGAAGCCGGAAGTAGAACGAAAGATGTATGAACTTCCTTTAATAATTAATAATACAGTTTACATACCCCAAATGCCCAATCTACAAAACCATATACAGTACTCCCTCCATTCCTTTATCAAAGGTGTATATTTTTGGACACGATGACCAAGGCAACAAATTGTAGATACGTCAGTACAAAATTATCCTTGTCAAATTTGATGATTACTGGCAAGTAAACCAGTTATGCTTTGAAAGAAAGAGATACATGCAATAAGGGGGGAGACTTTCCTTCTTTTTCTATAAAGAGAGATATAGAAAATCGGGAGAGAGATACTCCCCGCGTTCCTAAATATTTGTCTTTGTAGACATTTCAAATGAATTACCACATACGGATGTATGTAGACATATTTTAGGTATAGATTCACTCATTTTGTTTCGTATATAGTCATTTGTTAAAATAACTAGACAGACAAATATTTAGAAATGAAGGAAGTACTTTTCTTTTTTCTACAGGGATAAAAAAAGATTACGAGGAATTAGAAGAAATGCATCTTATATTGTGAAATTTTATCAAAAACCTAATAGACCTTATATAAAAAGGAACGGAGAGAGTAGTAGCAAATGCAAAGCACTTCCCGAGCAAATACCAAAAACAAAAATTCAAACCTCGAGCCCTCGAATGTTCGTTTTACTATAGGCCTGTAGCCTGTTGGCTAGGCGCAGACGGACCAACCAACCCACTCCGCTGCCGCTTCGGTTTCGCCCCCTCCCCCTCCCCGTTGCCCCTTCCTCTTCCCGAGAGCGAGGACCGAATTCCACCAGGCACAACCCCGTTCCCCCCTGTCCCCTCCAAACCCTCGCCGCCGATGGCCGGCGGCTCCTCCTCCCCCTCGCCGGCCTCCGCGCTCATCCAGGTGCGCTGCGCGGGCTGCCGCGGCGTCCTCGCCGTCGCCCCCGGCATGACGGAGTTCATCTGCCCCAAGTGCCAGATGGCGCAGCGGCTGCCCCCGCAGCTCATGCCCAATCCCTCCTCCTCCACGCCCTCCCCGCCCAAATCCTCCGCCGCCCCCGCCCTCCCCGCTCCGCCGCAGCCCCGGAAGCGGGCGTCGCAGGCGTCACAGACGTCGCAGGCGCACGGGGTGGACCCCACGAAGATCCAGCTCCCCTGCGTCCGCTGCCAGGCCGTCCTCAACGTGCCCCACGGCCTAGCCAACTTCCGCTGCCCGCAGTGCGGGGTCGACCTCGCCGTGGACCTCTCCAAGCTCCAGAACTTCCTCACCGCCGCCAGCAACGGCGCGCCCCCAGCGTCAGTCCCTGTGCCCCCGACGTTCCTCCCGGTGTTGCCGCCAGGCACGCCGCAGCTGCCACAGCTGGTTGCTGTCACGACAACAGTCCCTATTGGGCTGCCCACCACAGAGCCACCCGAGGAGATCAATGAGGTATATTGATTGGTGGGTGGTATGGCATGACATCATGCGTCGAGCAGTTTAGCATCACACAATTTATTGATTCATGTCGCATTCTCCATTTGTTCAACATGTGCGCCTGCTAAATAGTGTTCGCGAAATGTCCGTGGCATTTCTCATAAACATTCAGCTGCTCTGGTGGTGTATCCAATGTCTCCATGTCTGCCTCATTGGTGTATAATCGGGCCCGCAAACTTAAACTTACTGGGATTTTTTCAAACAGGTTGCAATTGATGTTGAGCGCGATGAAGATGAAGGTGGTACCGTCGGCGAAACTTTCACTGACTATGTAAGAGTTCCATTTACTTTCATGGCTCAGTCTGCACTTTGTGGAAATGCTTTGCAGTACTTGCAGTTATTACTATTTTTATACCCAATTCCTTTATAATTTCCCGTATTTCCACTTTTCCAGAGGCCTCCCAAACTATCTCTTGGTCTGCCTCATCCGGATCCGGTAGTAGAGACTTCTTCGCTGTCAGCTGTACAGCCTCCTGAACCGACTTATGAGTTGAACATCATGGATGAGTTGGATCAAACTAAGACATTATCTTGCTTACAAATCGAGACAATAGTATATGCTTGTCAGGTTTGTTCACATTCTATGATTTGGCTATTATTTTATTTGTACCATCACACCTCTTGTAAATCCTTGTGTTGTTGTATGACAGCGGCACCTTCATCATCTC
Organism: Triticum dicoccoides; assembly: GCF_002162155.2. Taxonomy (NCBI): domain Eukaryota; kingdom Viridiplantae; phylum Streptophyta; class Magnoliopsida; order Poales; family Poaceae; genus Triticum; species Triticum dicoccoides. The sequence goes on from NC_041382.1 coordinate 684,379,892, forward strand.
CCTACTGGTGATAGAGCAGGTTTTTTTGTTGGTGATGGTGCTGGTGTTGGTAAGGGCCGGACAATTGCTGGATTAATCTGGGAAAATTGGCAACAGGGAAGGCATAAGGCAGTGTAAGATTTTTGGCAATAATTCCCATCCAGTCGATGCTCTGCTGAACTGTTAAGAATTTCTGCCATTATGTCTTCACCACACCTTTAGCTGAATTTCTAGTTGCGATTTCCAGGTGGGTATCGGTTGGTTCTGACTTGAAGTATGATGCTCGAAGAGATTTAGATGATGTTGGTGCAAAATGCGTGCAAGGTATGAAACCTATTAAATTGAATGACATTTCACCTTGAGTCAATGCCATCTGCATTGCACCAACTGTGTGTGACCCCTGCGGATCTACATGATAGCATCTTGAACTGTATATGGATTGACATGTGGATTTAACAACACAACATTTATCTAGAAAATGCTAGCAGGGAGTGATTAAGTGCGACTGTTATTTTAGGTAGAATTTAATAAACGGTATATGTTTCAATCTAGCAATAGATGCATCATAACGGACCATATATTTACTATACCGCACTCCAAATAATCCATAAAGTTAATGCAAAAATGATATATAGTAAATATACATACCCCATTGCAAATAGTTGGCAGGAACTGGGAACCTGTTCCTGAGCCTGTCATCGAAACTGAAACTCTTCTGAGTCTTCTTACTCCCTGTAGCAGTAGCCGTAGCACCGTAGCCCAGTCACCTGTTTCATATCTGCTGCCTGGTCATGACTAATTGAAGTTGCCAATTCGGTCCTATGGCGACTTGACTTGACAATTTGCTACATGGAAATTACTGTGTATCTTCTCAAGAAAATGCAAAAGCTACGCGTCTCTATGCTTTGAAAAAACCGAAGAGCTTAATTGCAAGCCTAGGACCAGGGTACCAGGCCATACGTGCATAAGCAATACACACATGGATTGACTACCATTCTCGGAAAATTAAAGTTGGATTGTCGCATCAGGCCGCGTCCACAATCTTGCCTCTGTTGACTGCGTATATGGGCGCTGGCCAAGGCATTTCGTGCCTTCCAGATGCACCAAGTGGCATGCTGGAAGAGCAACACCATTCCTTTCCAGTGGCTGTGTGGGGGTGATTTTGCATATTTTTAAATTGTCTATATGTGATTGGATGTGGTATGTATGTACATCCCTGTTAAGTATGCATGAATTCATTATGTTCTAAATTTGAAATATTAAGCTCTAAATTTAAAATACTGCACACAGTACGAATGGGTATCTGTGGCACATTGAAATACTACAAGCGAAATTTAAGCAATAAATCCTAGCATCTCGATGATAGAAGTGCATGTATTTGGTATATGTTTTCCTGCTCGGAAATATAAACTACATGAAGCATATAAATTACCTAAACATAATATTTTGTTTGCAAACGATTGGCAGGATCGCAGAAGGATCACGATCATAAGGATCTTATGATCAGGATTAGGAAAACTTATGATCCTAAAAATGACATGTCTCAGAAAGGTCCAGTATAGGGATAATGAGAACCTTGGATAAAAGAGAATATATAACCTTTAGTGCTTTACAATGACTTCTGCCTGAATATTGGCGCTATCCTGTTTAGGTAATTAAGTGTTTTTTGAATACCAAGGATCTCGACAGGCACTGTCCATACATGACTTTTTGTAGGAAGTTGTGAGGAGAATCATGTATTGATAACATTTGATCATACTACTCCTGGCATTTGCGATTTGCATCCTTGAGAGAAATTCTCCACAAAAAGTAGTTTTTGACTTTTTTCTTCCAACTGCTAGGCAGATTGTATTGTGTACTCAGTTTGCGCTTCATATTCTTTGCCAAAAAAAAGTTTGCATTTCATATTTATGGCTGATAATTACAATTGATATTGCTATATTTGTTATGCAGTGCATCCTTTAAATAAGCTACCATATTCTAAGCTAGACTCGAAGGCCATTGGGATAAAGAATGGCGTAATTTTTGTAACTTACAGCAGCTTGATAGCATCATCCGAGAGAGGCCGTTCTCGTTTGCAGCAACTAGTCCAATGGTGTGGACATGAGTTTGATGGTCTCATAGTGTTCGATGAGGTAATTTTCTTGTACATAGGAAATGAGAGTTTTTTTTCTTTTTACTACAGATTTGCTCTAGATATTTATATTTGCAGTAAAAAGAAAGAACTAGCAGAGCCGAATTTTATCTTTTTTTTTCTGCTGCGTTTGTTTTGTAGCCATATCTGTATAGCTGAGTGTATTTTGTGCTCAATTTATCTTTTCCTTGCAGTGCCACAAGGCCAAAAATCTGATTCCTGATGCAGGGAGCCAGCCCACCCGCACTGGTAAAGCAGTTCTTGAGATCCAGGTTTGTTTATGGCCGGAATCATAATCTAGCTGGAAATTAAGTCTTCACTGTTCTCTATGTTTCCAACTTTGTGAATGTTAGAAATATCCTTAATACTAACATTTTTTAATCTAATCTGAACATTAGGGTATTCTTTTGTAATATTTTTAGAAAAATAAGGGCCTTCTGATGGGCTGATTGCCATGATATGATGGATTTCATCAAGTTCTAGGGGTTCATTCAATATAAGAGTATGCAATCTAGCTTAATCTGTTACTGCATACCAAGTATTATTGTTTTCACAGTATGAAAAGAAATACAATTGTTAAGTGTGCATGCGTAACACATCAGAGTTCAGTCAATATAAGAGTATGCAATCTACCTTAATATGTCGCTGCATGCCGTGTTTTTGATTTTCACAGTATGAACAATTTTTTTGATGCGTTTGTGTTAAGTTTTCACCCGCAATTTATATCATGCTAAACGTTTAATGTCTTTCAGAAGTAGCTGACAACATTTACCGTGGGTTATCCTCGTCTTATTTTAATAACTTAAATTTTGCGTAATAAACAAATAGTGAAGGCACGTAATACTGATGGCGTTAATTGAATTTTGCTGCCATCTGATATTGGTACGTCATGTTTTAAAGAATATATATTTGATATACGCATGTTGAATTAAATACTATGACATCATCTATATGACATAACAGGAAAAGTTACCTGAGGCCCGTGTTGTTTACTGCTCAGCAACTGGTGCATCAGAACCACGGAATTTGGGCTATATGGTTCGACTCGGACTCTGGGGGGACGGAACATCATTTCAGGATTTTCCGCAATTTTTAGGTTAACTGATTTATCCTTTTACTTGAATCTTTCATGTAACAATTAGTTGAAAGCATATGCTTAAGTTGACAGCACAATAAGTAATTGTTTTCCTAACTAACTAGATCGGGCAGTGCAGCACAAGCTGCATAACACAACATAGCAACTGCAAGCTTTGAGTTTATTGCTGTGCAAAGTAATATAGTTGAGATCACACAGTAGGATCATCTGACTTCACTGTGCAAAGAATGACTTGGTTGGCCAGAAGTTTTAGAAATAGACTGCTAATATAGTTGTTGGGTAGTATCCAGTGTTCAAGAAAGCGTTTTTAAGCGATGCTTAAGCGCGATTAAGCGCTGAGCGATGGCAAAGCGCTTCGCTTTTGCCCTAAGCGGTAGATTAAGCGTTTTTTATTTAAATTTGACCAAAATTTGGCAATTTTTGTACTTCTTCTGCTGGTCTGCTTGCGCAATAATGGCAATATGCTATTTATCTTATTGCTAGGCTATGTTCAAGAACTATTTCCTTCATATTTTGGCAAAATTCTGTCCACATGATATCTGTTAGGTTATGTCTATTTGAACTGAACTGCATTTTAGTTGTTATTTTGCTTGCTATGCTAACCTGATATGTATTTGCTATTGTGTGAACTGTATTTCAGATGCTACTTCAATTACCCATGTGCCATGCTTCCTATTTTCATGCGTATATCATTCAAAATCTGTCAAATTCTAGCCAATTTCAAAAAACGCTTAAGTGCGATTAAGCTGTGCTTAAGCGCTCATTGCTCTAAGCTGTGGCCTTCTGCTTTGCTTACGCTTTCCGTTTTCTTGAACATTGGTAGTATCTTTGGTTTATTGCTGCTTCGAGTAATTCAAGCTCCACCTTTAATTAATCTAAATCATCATTTCTGGAGTGCACTCTGTGGTTTTCAGTTTTCTTTGCAAGACAGTGAGTGAGTATTTGGGTTTTGCGTTGGATTATGTTAGGCAGTTACTTTGTGTTCCCTTTGGATTCTGCGAGTCATTTTAATGAAGCATTGCATGCCTTATGCTTAGAAGGAACTGCTGTAAAACCCAGTAGAATTTATCAAATGTTGTAGTTCTAAATACTTTATGCAAACATATGCAGGTGCTCTTGAAAAAGGTGGTGTGGGTGCTCTTGAACTTGTTGCCATGGACATGAAAGCTAGGTTAGTGGTCTTTCCAGATCTCATGCACCATGACACGAAGAGCCCATATGAATGGGTACCAATTACCATGTGTCAATTGTGCTGTGTATAAATGGGAAATCAACTACTCCCTCCGTTCCAAAATAGATGACCCAACTTTATACTAACTTTGTACTAAAGTTAGTATAAAGTTGGGTCATCTATTTTGGAATGGAGGGAGTAGAATTCATCTGCTATAATCTGTTTGAACTATTAGCTGATGCATGTTCTTTTAATCAGAATGATATATTGAGTACTCCTTTCATTAAATGTCTTGCAGGGGTATGTATGTTTGTCGTACACTAAGTTATAAGGGGGCAGATTTTGATACTGTGGAGGCTCCTCTTGAGGAAAGAATGACGGTAAAAACCATAAAATATTAGCCTATATTTATTTGTCTTATAGCTTTATTTTTGGTGGTATGGTTGCTTTGCACTTTCATGCCTTCTTCCCGTCAATTTTTGCTTATCCATAAAGTAAAACTCTATAATTTGTATTCCAACTTGTTGTTTGTTTGTGTTTGAGAAAATGTTTATTTGTAATGATATTCATGTGTTACAACAAGTAATTGATTTTTAGGCTCTCTGTCCACTTTTTAACATAAAAGACTATTAGCTTACAATAAAGTTGCTTTATTTTTATCTACAATGCAGAATATGTACGGAAAGGCAGCTGAATTCTGGGCGGACTTGCGCCTTGAGCTCCTGTCAGCAGGTGAAATCTCTGGAGAAGAGAAAGGTGTTTCAAATCAAATATGGCGGCTATATTGGTCCAGTCATCAGGTGTTGCATCCTTACATTTTTTGGAAACTAACTTCATTGAATTTTATTACCTTTGCAATTCTGCATCTTTTACAGTTCCATGACTGCATGGTTTTCTAAAGTCATTTTTTGCTCTTCTATTTTTGTAAAGCTTACAGTATAGCATAAGGAATATCCTAGATAATTGCCTCTCATGCTAAAAAGTACTTACACTGTTACTCATATAAAATGGATGGCTACTTTTTGCAGCGTTTCTTCAGGCATATGTGCATGTCTGCAAAGGTCCCTGCTGTTGTGAAGTTGGCTAAGGAGGCTTTGGCTGAGAACAAATGTGTGGTGATTGGTCTTCAGAGTACTGGAGAGGCTCGAACAGAGGAAGCTGTCACAAAATATGTGCGTTCATGTTTCCTGCTGAACATCTCAAATCTCTCTCTCTCTCTCTCTCTCTCTAGCGTTTGTAGCAACTTACAAAGTGACTGCTTGATTATTTCAAATTTGAAACAGGGTGTTGAAATGGAAGACTTTGTTTCTGGTCCCCGGGAGCTTCTTCTGAAGCTGGTTGAAGAAAATTACCCTTTACCTCCAAAACCTGATACTTTTCAGCAAGGTTTGTGCTAGTTGTTTTAGCATGTTAACCCTAGCCAGGTTTTACCGAGTTCCACATCTTTAGTCCTTGTTGCATGCAAAGTACTGTGTGTGATGCATGAAATATTGTTACCTAGAAGGCGAGAAGTTAGTGCTCACTCTAGTGATATTTCCTTTTACTGGTCAACTATACATTTTCAGTTATATCCATTATCACTCGCATAGTCGCATAAACAGAGTAATGGGTTAGAATGTGACCCTTTCATCTAGGGAACTGGAGCATCCTGTTTAGGGGTATTTCATTATTTCATTTTGCGTCCTCCCTGAATCATTTTCATTTGGTCATATCTTGTTTCAGGTCTTTTGGTTATTCTAGTTGTCTGCTTCTTTACTATTTAATTAAATATAAGCTATTGTAGGTGAAGAAAAAGTCACAGAGATCCAGCGTAAGCGGCATTCTGCACAAGATGTATCTTTTAAAGGGCGAGTTAGGAAAGTAGCAAAGATGGAAGATGTGAGCGATGATGATAGTGGTGACTATTCTCCATGTAAGTTTTTTTGGGGATCACTTGATTATAGTCTCAGCTGCCAGCCATGTAGCAAACCTTTTATTGCTTATTAGTTAGTAGTGCAGTTCCAGGTTGTGTCACTTTCTGTTATAGCATAGCTGCATTGAAACATTAATTTAAATGCCAGCACAAATATGATTTTGACCAGCCTTTCAATGTAAACTGTTTGTGTAACATGTATTCTTGTACTGGATACAGCTGTCAATATACTTGCTGGGAACATCGTGGCAACTTTTGGAAATTAGCAATTCAAGTTTTGTTCATGTGAAAGTACTTTCATTTATGACATCGGACACAGCTGTTAATGTACTCATTGGGAACAACATAATTACTGAAATCACAAAAAATACTTGTATAATCTATATTCTCAAAGACAACGAGGAAATGATTTTTTTATAGCATAGAAAAAAACTCACTTATATCTGTAAAAATTGTGGGACTCTGACTTGATTATACTTTCTCTAGACAGAAGAAAGAAACTAACCGACTTAAAATATCTTGGTGGATAGTGGGTTAGACACTCTGGGCAGCAGCCTATTATTCTCATTGCTCAAAGCTATTACACAAAGTTAGGTTGTGTCTATGATGTCGCCTCGCCCTCAATGCTATCACACAAGGGTCTGCAAAGGCTATGTAAAAGTTATAGGTGCAGCTGTTGCTAACTATTTGAAGATCAGAAATCAAGGTCTACAGGGTAGTGTATGATGGTGCTTAGTGTGTGTAATATGCTCAGGAATGTTTACAGAAATTAAATTTAGTAACTTGAAATAAACATTTGAAAAAGGAAGTAATGAACGGAAAAACTAAAACGTGTGAGGCAGTATGAGTATAACAGTGGAATATATATCCCTATATAGTGTGGGAATAACTTCAAACATGAGCCAGTGGTGGAGAGTTGGCAAATCCTTACGCTACTAACCTTTGGATTGCTCCTCTGTTGCACTAGACTGTGCCACATGGAGTTCAGCCTCCCATAGCCTAGACATTTTTCATTCCTCCTAAAGCCTTCTATTTCCCTCCTTAGTCCTAAGTCCTAACCCCCTAAATGAATCTCCCGGGCCTATCTGAAGTCAAGAACTATCTAAAAGATGCTAAACGGAAGAAGAAAAAAGTGAGAATAACAGCAGGTGCAAGCAATATAAATGATGCATGATACTGACAGCATTACATTTGGTCATTTACTAATCTGTTTCCTCTACGCATCGCCTTTTGGAGGCTAGATAGATGCAAATGTTTTGACATGCGAAGCATGTGCCTTTTACTAGTAATGGATGAAAAGATGAATAATGAGGTCTAAAAGTGCTCGCATAGAACTTGCCCTCTGCCTTTGTGCTGTTTCTCTTTAATCTTGATCACTGATCAGGTAGACCATAAACCAATTATTGCTTTACAGGCACACACTGAACAATCAAGATGAGT
>NC_041382.1:684387992-684401856 GCF_002162155.2 Triticum dicoccoides
AACTGGATGGGGAAGCCCCTGATACGAAAAGGAAATAACTATAAAATGGTCCTTGTAGTATTTAGCAATAAGATGCATAATAAATGTGCAAGAAGGTTCCCTTTGAAAATTCAAATATGCAACAATTGATTACTCAAGAAAGCAGAAACATCTCTTTAATGCTCATTACATGCTATCGATTACGTGTCCGCTATGGCTGTGTAGGTTGCAACTATACTTGCTGAGACAGCTGCTTTTAGCAGCCACAACAATGCTTTATTATAGTGTGATATTTTGAGACAGAGCTATTGCTACTTGAGTACTTCTGATTAGATATGCTGAACTTTTTAATTTTATATTCTTTTGATAATTGTTATTCTACTTATAATGTTTCAGCTGAGTCATCAGACCATGAATCATCAGAATCGGATGAGGAGTTCCACATGTGTCAAATCTGCAACTCAGAGGAGGTGACTTTTATTGTTTATTATTTGGTTCTTTTGTGTTAAATAGGATCATACAGATCTATATTGTTGAATACAAATTCAGATCTGTCAGATTCTTTGACATCATCGCTCTTAAGTTACACGGAGTGCCATTCTTTTTGCAAGTTAACCTCATGACCGTGGCTGCTTTCGTACTTCTTTCTTCCATATTTGTCAGTACCATTTGCTGTTTAATATTGTGTTTAGTGATAACTGATAACCATGCCAAAACCACTGTAGAATGTTGGCAGGAGAATATGATGTCTGTGGAAGTGAAAATCCATTTGAGTTTTTTCTTGTAAAGTTCTTCTGTACTCCCTCCGTTTTTATTTACTCTGCTTATCAGCTTTGTCTTAAGTAGACTTTGATCAGTTTGTACAAAAAAAGTTAACATCCACAATACCAAATCAATACCATTAGATAACATTGAATATATTTTTGGATCATATATATTTGTTATTGTGAAAGTTCATATTATTTTATATAAACTTCATCAAACCTTATAAAGTTTACTTTGGTGTAAATAAAAACGGAGTGATATAATAATATCTTTATTTTCAGGAGAAGAGTCTATTGCTCAATTGCTCTGGTTGTTCTCTACGTGTTCATCCTAGCTGTCTGACACCACCTTGGACTGGTATGTTGACTGATGATTGGTCATGCTACTCATGTAAGAAGATAGAAGGCCAGGAAATGGAGCATGATGCTAATGTAGCTGATTTTTCAAAGAGGTATTTCGTGTATTTGATGAACCACAATCCTCATCAGCTTATGATCATCTGCACGATTTATAAATGCTTTGTTGTGTCTTATTGTCAGGTATGACTCCGCAGTAGAGAGAAAGTTGAAGATTTTGGATGTCATACGTTCCTTGGATCTCCCTAATAATCCTCTGGATGATATCATTGATCAGGTAATTTTAGCTTACTTCTCGTAGTAATGTTGATTATCATAATCCTGGTTGTTCTCTCTAATTTCTGAGCTTGTATTGGACTTTTCTGTATATTGAAGTTCAGAATCAACTAATGTTTGCAAAGATTGTCATTCCCAACCCAATTAGTGGTGGCCAATGTGGCCCTAATAAAGTAACGATTTAATTCATACCACAATATATAATGCCTTTGGATCCTAACATAGTATTTCCGGACTCACTCTTTGGGGTGAAGTGAGGCCCAATATCCTGAGTCCTAACGAGTTCCCATGCAGGGGACTGGCCTTTTTTTTAGAGATTTCAGACCTTGGAGCATTACAAATATTCTCATACACCTACCTAGGTTTCTTCTAGTATGAACTGTTAGGATTGTGTGATGATTCTCTATTTCGTTTCTTGCTTTCTGGATATTTTGGTATATAACTATTATAAATGGTGAGTGCTAGGGTAATGGATGGTATTACAATATTGCATTTCAGAGCAGAAGAAAGGGATGTTCGAGATGTAAAACCGTTTGTGTACTGCTTGAGTAAGCATTGCTGGAAGAGCTTCCTTGTTGGCATCTGTTTTTGCCTGAAGATGAAATCTTATATCTAGAACTCGAAATTTATGTGTAAAGGGATATGTTGTGTAGATTTTAATTAAACCCATTCTCTGCTTTAGGCTGTAACATATTAAGAACATTCCATTTTATTTGAATTTTGTAGCTAGGGGGGCCTGACAAGGTCGCAGAAATAACTGGACGACGTGGTATGCTAATAAGAGCTTCAGATGGAAAAGGCGTTATTTATCAGGCGCGGAACGCGTGAGATAGCTTACTTATGTTATTTGTTTTACATTTTTCTTGTCAGCTATCCCATACGTGTATATTTGTTTCTTGTAGGAAAGAAGTCTCAATGGAGATGATCAATATGCATGAAAAGCAGCAGTTCATGGATGACAAAAAACTAATTGCAATTATATCTGAAGCAGGATCAGCTGGTGTTTCCCTACATGCTGACAGAAGGGCAAAAAACCAGGTTTTTGTATCTCCATTTTTCCCATCGGTTGCAACTACACCAATCATCTATTTGTAATGATGCTAAAAATGCTTAAACAAAATTTGCAGAGAAGGAGAGTACATGTAACACTAGAACTCCCCTGGAGTGCAGACCGTGCAATACAGCAGTTTGGGAGAACACATCGCTCTAATCAAACATCTGCACCGCAATATAGGTCTGCTGTTTATTCATATGTCCAGGCTTTCTTGTAGATCTAATTTGTAAATTTGCACCTTTGTTTCTGAAGTTATAATCCTCTATTCCAGTACGAAGTTTTAAACTATGAATAGAATCAAGATTGTATGGTATTGTCTGCTTCTGCATGAAAAGTTAGATCTAGATTGGATTTTTTTTCCACTTAGCGATAGAAGCAACTAACAAGGATAGGTAGAACAATTATTAACTTCTCGATGTATTATATGTAACTGCAGATGTTTATCACCTGGAATCTGGAACGATTGATGATTTGCTAATGCATATGTTTAGAAACAGTATTAATGTATATATTTTCCAAATCTGCATAACAATGAGTATGCACTTGTTTTCTATGCAATATGTTGCCTTCTAAAAGGCTTATGCAGGCTACAGATAATTTCTTGTAATAGTTCAAGTTAGGAGGTTATAGGTTCTGCATGACATGCTATATTTCCTGTCTACCATCTATTATGTCTTGTAATGGTTTCAATGTGATTCCAGAATCCTTATAGAGAAATCTAGTCAACAACAATTTCACTGGACTTGTTGGTCTCACAGGGTTAGTAATTGCTATGCACGCAACATAAATCACACAGTACTCAAATGCTGAGATAATCAAGCAGAAGTTATTGTTCAGTGTGTGAGGGTTTCCCTCTACTAATTATATTGGTCGTCCTGGCACAGTTCATGTTGAATTTATATCTTTTTTACACTATTTTTGTGATCTAGACAGTAGAATGAGTTACATATCCTAATAACAGATCTGGAAACCCAAATGTAGGCTTCTTTTTACAAATCTTGGTGGTGAAAAGCGATTTGCATCAATTGTGGCAAAAAGACTCGAGTCTCTTGGAGCTTTAACACAAGGCGATCGCAGGTTTTTGCTGGTCTCAACCAACTTTGTAATAAGCATCGTCATTTCTGACCCTAGATTTCAACATCTGCAGGGCTGGACCTTCTCTAAGTGCTTTCAACTACGATAGCACTTATGGGAAAAGGGCGCTAACCATGGTGTATAGGGGAATAATGGAGCAGGTTTGTATACTTACAGTTATTTTTCAGCAATTTCCCCTCTTTTTCATGCCTTATACACCATTCTAAGAGTCGGTTTCAAGGTGACCAGGATTCCTTTCCAGTTGTTCCTCCGAGGTGTTCTGACAACCAGGCCAGCATCGAAGAATTCATTACTGAGGCAAAGGTTGCTCTAGTATCAGTTGGAATTATAAGGGATGCCACAGTATGTAAGTTTATCTAAAGACCCGGTTCCTTTCTGTTTTTATGCTTTCATATGTATGTTTATCTAAAGACCCGGTTCCTTTCTGTTTTTATGCTTTCATTGCTAAATGAATATTGTGTATGTATGCATTTTTAAAGCTTAATGTGCTTACATTTCCGCCTATTTTTGTCACCTGTTTGCTACTCCCTCCATCCCATATTAATTGACGCCCAAATGGATGTATCTAGCACTGGATACATCCATTTCAGCATCAATTAATATGGGACGGAGGGAGTATCTTTCATCTGTTTTTTTCCTGGCATAAGTTGTTAATACTCCCTCTGGTCCTTTTTTGTTTGCATCGAAGAAAATCCCGTTTTTCCCGCAATGCTCTGCGCCATAGCATATTTGTGCTGCTCTTTCCAATAGTACCCCTCTGATCCCTTCCGTTTCGAATGCACGCGAAGCCGCAATAATTCCCATCTCTCTCTCTCTCCCATATCCCTCGTCCATTCCTGCTCATAGAACATGCAACAGGGTGAGAGATTGGTGCGGATGCAGAGAAGATTTTTCATAGAGAGCCGTGTGCAGAGAGATGGAGGGGAGAGAGAGTGAGGACTGTTAAGGAGTATTAGTATTGGTCTAGGAGTCCTTATTAGTCTATGTTTAGTTTCCTTGCACCTGAAGTCATGTGTAATATATATATATATATGCCTCTTGGGCCTTCAATAAAGATAAGTTGCTTTCCTAACATGTTAAGCTTCATGCACTAGCCAACGCAACCAAAAGTCTGAACTGATGGAAAGGGCTAGACAATCCACATATACTGTAACACCCCCTCTCACGTGTGACGGGGAAGACAAGTCAACACGTGCAACCGGAAGAGAGCGACGGCGCGTGAAACTCACGTATGACTCAAGAGGCCTATACGTGGACACAAAGGGGGGCAGCAGCAATTTTTTAGATAAATTGCGAAAGCCAGGACTTGAACACAAAGGGGGGCAGCTTCATGCACTAGCCAACGCAACCAAAAGTCCGTACTGATGGAAACGGCTAGACAATCCACATATACTGTAACAAGGACTACATGGGTGCGAGAATTGGAGGCTGCAGGCTGAGCTAATCGTTCGCATGCGCAGAGTAACTACCCAGCGTTTCCTCCGTAGCAATCCAGGGGCAAAATAGTCCTTTTTTGCTGAACGCTCCTCTCCTTGGTATGCGGGCTGGAAGTTAAACGCAAACAAAAAAAAGACCGGAGGGAGAACAAGGTTTGGTCTTTTGTCCTTGGTAATCTTGCATAATTATTTGAGTCTGATGTTAAATGTCAGTCTTTAGATTGATCATAAACTCTTCAGATGATCATAAACTGAAGTTGCAAGTCAGGATGATTTACTATTTGTATGTCCTATTCTATCTCTTGTCAATAGAAAAAGGTCTCACTAAATGATTTCTTCAGGCAATGGTAAAGTTGCAGGGAAGCTTTCTGGTCGTATTGTTGATGCAGATATGCATGACGTTGCTCGCTTCCTTAACCGCCTTCTGGGATTGGCTCCTGACATCCAGAATAGGTGAGTTTTCATGCATGACTTCTGAATAATTGGTTGGCCATGCATGCTAACACTTTATACGAGCAGGTTGTTTGATCTTTTTATAAGCATACTTGATGTTGTCCTTCACAATGCACGAAGAGAAGGGCAGCTGGATTCTGGAATTGTTGATATTAAGGGTAAGAATATTGAATTGAAAGAGCCGCCAAAGGTAATGCTTCTTTTTTATCCTTTTCTTGGGAGCTTTTACTTCTGTTAACCATAAAGTCACAATGCGAGTTTTGCTGCAGACCGTTCATGTTGATAGCTTGTCTGGTGCTTCAACAATACTGTTTACTTTCACCATTGATAGGGGAGTTACCTGGGAGGTAAGAAGAAACATTTGGCTCAATCATTTGTTCTTTCATTGATAACATTGTGGGCATGATTGCTAGTTATATTTAAGTGCAAGAAACACCTGTTCTATACTGTGATATTTATCATTTGTGCATGAATTCTTTCATGAACATGTTAACGTGTGAAGTCGGCAAAGGCAATGCTTGATGGAAGAGAGAATGATGGTGCTGGTTCTTCTAATGATGGGTTTTATGAGTCCAAAAGGGAATGGATGGGGAGAAGACACTTCACTCTAGCTCTTGAAGGGTATGTTGTGTTGAATGATGAAGATATATATTTTTCTTCTTCGAGAAAACGCAAAGACTTTGAATTGTTTGGCTATTTTAATGAGCTATATATTTGCATTGTTTAAGAAGTATAAACCCCCCTTCCATTGATGGCGGGAGGGAATGAGAAAAGTTGGAATCTTCGCAAGAGGTATAAATTTGAAAATAACATCTTTGGTGAGAATTACTTGTAGGACCTAGGGGCCACACATATTTTGAGAAATTATAAGAGAACTACGCTGGTGTAGCCTTGTATCTATTACCTTAAGTGTCACAATGTGTGTCCACTACATAGGGACATGTTACTTCCTTACCTGTTTTGCCTTGCTGGATTGAAATGCCATGACGGGAGACAAATGATTACCAGTGCTTGCATGATCTCATTTGACAAGCTGCCTTGGTGGTATCACATGGCTCCTTCTCTTGATGCTTCAACCAGCATGTCATCCGGCGATCCTGTCCTGTCGATTGGCTAGCTCGCTGGCAGCCCAGTCCACGCCACAACTGCGTCAGGTTATCGTTGTCTGGTGGGGCTAAATTTGCCAGTTCTATAGCACCCTCAAAAGTACCATTTTTTTGCAAGTTCTTAGTGTGATCCGTTGATACTTCCACAAGGAAGCTAAGCTTTGAGAACATACTCTTTGAGAAAAGAAATGTGATTAGAAGGTCAATTTCATTATTGGCAACAATGTGAGATTGGAATGCGGTTTGGTGTATGAGTGATTCATGTAAATATATATGCGGTGTTTACTTGTTCTCCTTTCATGTGAAATCTGTTTGATCTGATTGATGACTCGAGTTTATATTGTTCACGCACAGCTCAACTGAAGGAATATACAAGATAATTCGACCTGCTATTGGTGAAGCATTAAGGTATTTTCTGTTCATCATAACTTTTTTTCTCGCGCATTTTTTATGTGTTTTTTTTGAGAAGCATACTGCTTCACGATCACTATCTATAGCCACCATGTAGCAACCTAGAAAGACAAAATTCATATTTATTATTGCTGCTCCATTGCAGGGAGATGCCTTTGAGTGAACTGAAGGGCAAGTACAGGAAGGTGTCATCAATAGACAAAGTTAGCAAAGGTTGGCAGGATGAATATGATGTTTCATCGAAACAGGTAAGATGATTTTTTTTGTGATTTATAAACAGTTTAACATGATGACATTTTCCTAAAAACTCTGGTGTGGACGAGGATTAAACCTATGACCTCAGTCATGCAGCTTTGCACTTGATTCACCTGCCATTCATCCGGTGTAATATTATGTAACCATTCCACTCAGGTAGGGAAATAATGACTTAGAGACGTCGGAGAGAAGTGCAAGTTGGCATGGGTCTTGATATATATTACTCCCTCTGTTCCATGATTCTTGTCGTGTTTTTAGTTCAAATTACTAAAACCACGACAAGAATTATGGAATAGAGGAAGTATTTGACTTACAAATCAGTATACAATTGTGCTTTGAATAATTATGGATCAGAGGGAGTATTCACAAATATAAGATGTTCTAACTTTTTCCTGAATAGGATGTACAGACACATTTGAGTGTGTTCACTCATTTCAGTCCGTATGTAGTCCGTATTGGAATATCCAAAACATCTTATATTTGTGAACGGAGGGCATGCTTTTTTTTTCTTGTCATTTATTTGAGCAAAACCCTCCAAAGGATATTCAAGCTCCATGACTGACTCAGCACTTGAATCTCTGGGGGTGCTGTGTATAGTGAATAATATTGTGTGACTTTGTGTCTATGGATTCATTGTGTTGTATTTATTTTCTTAGTTCTGGGTTAAGTTTGTTTTCCACATTCCACTTATGGCTTGTTCAATTGAAGGATGAGCATATATTGCAGACGCTTGTGTACATTTACCCTCTTCTATGCATATTACTTACCAAGCACCTTTTTACCTCATTTCAGTGTATGCATGGATCCAAATGCAAAGTTGGGAGCTACTGTACAGTAGGAAGAAGGCTGCAGGAGTTTAACATTTTGGGTGGTCTGATACTTCCAGTGTGGGGCACAATTGAGAAGGCCCTAGCTAAACAGGTTTACTCTGTCACTTATTCACATGCATTTTGTCTTGCTACTTATTCCTCAGCGCTGAGTGGTAGGGCTCCTCTATAATTCAGTGCGCTTGTATGATCGTGGGTCTTGGGATCTTGCCTCCGATGCTTTTCTGATTGACCTAGACAATATTTGTAGAACTGCACCCTTTAGGTTAAGGTATATAACTCAGTGAAGCCATACAGAAGAAAGAAAATGATGGCGTTGAAGGAACAAAGCTAAGTAGAAACTTGGCTTACAAGCAGCCAACAATATAAGTGCATTTATGATGACAAGAACTATAGCAGTGGGCTACTTGAAGCATTTTAGACGAAGTTGCGGTTAACCTGGCTAAGGTGGCAAGTTTCATGTTAACTAGTAGTATATCCACTCAGTACCAGGAACATTATTTAGAGCAGAGATGACACATAAAGATACCTTTCTTAGTATTGACAGGTATCTGGGTGATAAACATCATTAGAGAACATATAGTGAACCATTGGATATCTGTCTGAAAAGACAAACGTTTATGGATGGACGTCAATCATCGGCCCTCAAGAATTCAGCTAAATCTTGTCAAAGTGTAGTGGTAGAAGCCCAGTTTGCCACACCAAGTAACTGGGTGATAAACAACATTAGGGAACCATATAGGGAATCATTCGATATCTTCATCCTTGACATCTTTTATGGATGAACGTCAATCGTCGGCCCTCCAGAATTCAACTAGATCTTGTCTAAGGGTAATAGTAGAAGCTCAGTAAGTCACAACAAAATGAAGTTGCAGATTGATTTTCTGTCTGCATTTTATGCTTGAACTGGATAGCTGTGCCATTGAAGTGGTTGCTTAATGCACTTGTGCTTTGTTTCTGAAATTGAACAGGTTTATCAAAATCACAAAAGAATACGTGTTGTCCGTTTAGTGACAACGAATGACAATCAGCGGATTGTTGGACTATTCATTCCGAATGCAGCAGTGGAGTCAGTACTAACAGGTTTGTTTTTCATTTCACGGAATTTTTGTCGTGTAGTTCAATGGGGATAATCATTTGTTATAAGTGTAATTAAAAGCAAAGTCACTAAACTGTAGAAATTGTTCTAAAGCCCACAGAAATTTCACTGGGTAGTTCTGAATCTCTGCTATAAAGTTTTAAAAAAGGAACATGACATGGTGGTGGACAGTCAATGGGACAGACTCAAACTTTTAGCAATTTTTTCTTAAAATACTAGGAATTCGATTGTTTTTCTGTGGTACGACAGCTCCACTTTATTTTTATTAGATGCTGAAAGTTTGATATGTACTCTTAGTCAATTCCATTCTTCCTTTTGCGACGTAGAGTAGCTCTCTCAAGTCAAAATCAGTTATATATGATTCTTATACTGTCTTTTGCAGGCTTGCAATGGGTCCAAGATATTAATGATTGACATGGAAATACTTTTATTTCTGACATTCATATTGGTGGTGTTGATCACATGGCTGATGTTAAGAAGCAGCAGGTTTCAGAGGCTTGGCACATTTAATTTTGTTTCTAGGGAGCTGCCTAGCCAATCTGTTTAATTTATGGGAGTTCTTAGCTTAGTAATTAGGCGAGTAAATACTAGCAATATCTGTGTGTAACATATGCAGTGTACCATCAGTGTGGTCTCTTGTTTGCACTTGGTTTATATCTTGTATATTGCTATGTAAAGCAACCAAAAGCTCAGGTAATCTCAAAAGAGCTGCCTAGCCAATCTGTTTATATCTTGTATATGCACTTGGTTTATATCTTGAAACTTCATGGAAGCCTTCCGGTCTGTTCATGAAAGCCTTCCTGCCAAGGGAGTGAGAAACGGAGAAAGGAATGATCTAGGCTAGGTAAAAAAGAACAGAAGCTGACATGTAGATGTACAATTCAGGGCTTCTTTGATTAAAAGATTTATAGAGCGTGTTCGGACTTTCCACTCAACTCTGCTCCGAGAGCCAGCCGTGTGGCGCCGAATGCTCGAACTAGTTGCAAATCTGGAGCGGAGCGGCAATTTGCGGGATCTCAAATTGGGAAATTATGGAGTTGGTAAGATTTAGAGAAGTGCCACCGCCAAGTGAAAACGATTCGAGTGGGCACGGCTGGGTTGCTCGTTTATAAGGAGCAGCTTTTTGGGAGAAGGAGCCGAAGCTGAGGATTCGGAGGAGCTGAACCACTTCCGAACAGCCTCTTAATATACATTTTGGGGAATTAGAATCCTTATATCTTTTTCCTGATACAGCTCATTTGATTCGTAGGATTGGATTGCATTCTTTTGTACATTACATTATTTGGCCAAAGAGAATTACTACACACTATGATAATACTAGTCTGCCGCTGGTGGCCCCAGCGTCCACTGTTTGACGCCCCCGGGCTTCCCTTCCTGGCCTCATGGCCTCCTCTTCCCCCTTTGCGTGTTTATCTGACGCGTTGTGTTGGTTGGTGTAGCGATCCGACCTTAAACGGTCAAATATCTGCGTATAAGTGTCATCCCTGAATCGGTAATGCTGACACACACAGTACTTGAATGATTTATAACAGAGTTGCAATCACGCACTTATTACATCGAATATCTCAAAAAAGAGTACTTATTACAATAATATGGCTGAAGGCTATCTAATGAAGATAACAGCGAAAGGCTTCGAAGGTAAAGTGAGTCCATCAACTCCAACGACATAGCTGAGTGCAAAACAACGACCTAGCACACCTTACTTTTCG
The DNA here is from genome assembly GCF_002162155.2 of Triticum dicoccoides. Taxonomy (NCBI): domain Eukaryota; kingdom Viridiplantae; phylum Streptophyta; class Magnoliopsida; order Poales; family Poaceae; genus Triticum; species Triticum dicoccoides. The sequence goes on from NC_041382.1 coordinate 684,398,814, forward strand.
TCTGAAAAGTATGCAACATAATACGTTGCAGCCCAAAACGGCTTAGCACATGGAATATACTGACAAAATAACACTGTAGAGCAATGAACATGTAGCAGCTATAACTATATGCATATTTGGCTGATGGAGGCTCTATGTTTATTTTTACAGAAAGCTAATTTTTTTCCTACAACAAAGGAATAAATTTTATTTACTACAAAGTTTGTTGAAAACATTGAGAAGTTCCTCCAACTCAATCCCAAATTAATAAGCATCAACCCAACGAATTAATTAATAGAATGATGAGATCAAATCAATAATTCAAGTACCAGATACTCAAGATGTCCATAACCGGGGACACGGCTAACCATGATTAGTTTATACACTCTGCAGAGGTTTGCGCACTTTTCCCCACAAGACTCGATCTCCTCCGTTAAATTTCTCGCACTACATGGTGTTTGAGAAACGGATGACCAAGACACAGTCTTTCAGAAGCATTAACTCTTTACTCTGGGTAGACAGTACCACTGTGACGTCCCCGGTTTAATCGTACACTAATCATACACGCAAACATGTACGATCAAGATTAGGGACTCACGGGAAGATATCACAACACAACTCTACAAATAAAATAAGTCATACATGCATCATATTACAAGCCAGTGGCCTCGAGGGCTCGATTACAAGAGCTCGATCATAGACGAGTCAGCGGAAGCAACAATATCTGAGTACAGACATAATGTAAACAAGTTTGCCTTAAGAAGGCTAGCACAAACTAGGATACAGATCGAAAGAGGCGCAGGCCTCCTGCCTGGGATCCTCCTAAACTACTCCTGGTCGTCGTCAGCGGGCTGCACGTAGTAGTAGGCACCTCCCAAGTAGTAGTAGTCGTCGCCAACGGTGGCGTTTGGCTCCTGGGCTCCAACGTCTGGTCGCAGCAATCGGGTATAGGAAGGGGGAAAAGGGGGAGTAAAGCAACCGTGAGTACTCATCCAAAGTACTCGCAAGCAAGGAGCTACACTACATATGTATGCATTGGTATCAAATGGAAAAGGGGTATCTTATGTGGACTAAACTGCAGAATGCCGGAATAAGAGGGGGATAGCTAGTCCTGTCGAAGACTACGCTTCTGGCAGCCTCCGTCTTGCAGCATGTAGAAGAGAGTAGGCTGAAGTCCTCCAAGTAGCATCGCATAGCATAATCCTACCCGGCGATCCTCTCCTCGTCGCCCTGTTAGAGAGCGATCACCGGTTGTATCTGGCACTTGGAAGGGTGTGTTTTATTAAGTATCCGGTTCTAGTTGTCATAAGGTCAAGGTACAACTCCAAGTCGTCCTGTTACCAAGATCACGGCTATTCGAATAGATTAACTTCCCTGCAGGGGTGCACCACATAACCCAACACACTCGATCCCATTTGGCCGGACACACATTCCTGGGTCATGCCCGGCCTCGGAAGATCAACACGTCGCAGCCCTACCTAGGCACAACAGAGAGGTCAGCACGCCGGTCTAAATTCTATGGCGCAGGGGTCTGGGCCCATCGCCATTGCACACATGCATGTTGCGAGGGCGGCCGGAAGCAGACCTAGCCTAGCAGGCGTTCCAGTCCAATCCGGCGCGCGCCGCTCAGTCGATGACGTCACGAAGGCTTCGGCTGATACCACGACGTCGAGTGCCCATAACTGTCCCCGCGTAGATGGTTAGTGCGTATAGGCCAGTGGCCAGACTCAGATCAAATACCAAGATCTCATTAAACGTGTTAAGTATCCGCGAACGCCGACCAGGGCCAGGCCCACCTCTCTCCTAGGTGGTCTCAACCTGCCCTGTCGCTCCGCCACAAAGTAACAGTCGAGGGCCGCCGGGAACCCAGGCCCACCTCTACCGGGATGGAGCCACCTGCCCCTTCAGCCCCCAACTCCGAACAGTACCACAGGTAATGTAACAGTGCAAAGTATATGGTATATGCCCGTGATCACCTCCCGAAGTGATCACGGCCCAGTAGTATAGCATGGCAGATGGACAAGAGTGTAGGGCCACTGATGATAATCTAGCATCCTATACTAAGCATTAGGATTGCAGATAAAGGTAACAACAGTAGTAGCAAGGACAGGCTATGCATCAGGATAGGAATAACGGAAAGCAGTAACATGCTACACTACTCTAATGCAAGCAGTATAGAGAAGAGTAGGCGATATCTGGTGATCAGGGGGGCTTGCCTGGTTGCTCTGGCAAGAGAGAGGGGTCGTCAACGATGTAGTCGATCACAGGGGTATCGGCAACGGTCTCGGAGCCTACCGGAAAGAAGTAACGGAGGGGGAACACAGTAAATAACAGAGCAATCAATTGTAACACAAAGCAAGACGCGGCAATACGTTGTGGTAGAGGTGACCTAACGCAGTACTAGGCGATACTGGCGAAGGGGGAAAACATCCGGGAAAGTACCCCCGGTGTTTCGTGTTTTAGGACAGATGAAGCGGAGGGGAAAAGTTACGTGTTTGCTATGTTAGGGATGTGTGGCGGACGAAAGGGTTACGTATCCAGATTCGTCTCGTCGTTCTGAGCAACTTTCATGTAGAAAACATTTTCATCCGAGTCACGGATTATTTTATATGATTTTTCAAAGTTTTAATAATATTCTGCTATTTTTATTAATTCGAAATTAAATAATAAACCGCTATGGGTACCCAGCTCTATGTACACAGAAGTGTACACAGAGGATGACAAGTGGGCCAGAGGGCTCAGTTGACCAGTCAACATTTGACTGGTCAACAGGGGGTGGGGCCCTTTGTCATAGTCTCATTAGCTAATTAACCATTAATTAGGGTAGTTAACCAAGTTGATTATGTTAATTAATTAACTTCCTAATTAATTAAATATATTTTTATTATTTATTTTATTTATAAAACTTTTCTCTTTTTTTTATAAGGGGAGGGGCCCCAGCTGCCAGTGGCACAGAAGGCCACTGGAGCGGGCGTATGAGATGCGGGCGGTTACGGGCGCTGCCCCGGGTCGGAGGCCGAACCCACCCGGTTGTGGGACGAGGCCACCGGCGATGGGGAAGCCC
>NC_041382.1:684402139-684407390 GCF_002162155.2 Triticum dicoccoides
GTGTGGGGAGGCCACGCGGCCGAGCGGCGCGAGCGGAAGCGGGGCACTGGCTGCGGGAGGCGCGGGGTGAGGCGTGGCCATGGCGCGGCGGGATGCGGGCGCAGGCCGGAGCAGAGCAAAGAGAGGGAGGAGGCGAGGCATGGCGTGATGGCGGTGGCCGGCTGCAGTGGCGCTCGCAGGCGAGCGGCGCTGCATCCGCACGGGCTGCTCAGAGCGGCAGAGCGAGCAGCAGGGCAAGCAGCAGTAGAAGCAACAATCGAGAGCAGCAGCAACAAGCGTCAGGGTAGCGGGGCGCCGTCCGGGCGGACGCGCGGGCGACGGCCGACGCGGGCGTGTGCGGGCGTAAGGGCACAGCTGCGGGAGAGCCAGAGCACGCGTGGGAGTGCCAACGACCTTCGAAACGGCAGCGATGCGCTGGAATCATCGTGCAGGCGACCATTTGGTCCGCCGCCTGGTCCTATCGAACGGCCGCAGTGCCGCGCGTCTATAGGTACCAGTGGGGAAAGCTGGGGTGGCCGGCATCGGTGGCAACGGCGACGGTCAGCAGGGTGGACGGGACCGGAGCTCGTTGGGCACGACGGCCGGGGCATCTAACAGGCGCAGGCAAGGAAGCAACGGGAGAGAGGAGGAGCGGGGGCTCACAACGTCCTGTAGGGGTGCAAAGGCGGGCTCGGGGGAGGCTCGCTGACGCCGAAGATGACAGCGAAAATGACGGTGACTCAAGATCGAAGACGTCCTTGCCCCGCTCGAAGGAGAGGCGCCCGGCTCGAGCCCGATTGCGCGGGCGGTGTAGGGGAGCAGGACGAAGCTGATGGGCACTGCGGAGCGATGAGGGATGGCTGTTGAGCGCGGGATCGAAGTGGGCACGGCGGTGACCGCGTCGGCCTCCTCTCGAGATCGATGGAGAGGGAGAGGTGGAGAGAGCGAGGGGAGTGGTGAGCGAGTGGGGGAATGGGATCGAGGGGTCGGGGCGTGGCGCCCTTATCCCCTCCCGACGCTGCCGGTGAGAGGGTGTGGCGGCGACCACGGGTACGTTTGGGTGCGCTCGAGGAACAGGGAAGGGAGCACCTAGTGCGTGAGAGCTGGGCCGGCCCAGGTGGGCTTGGCCCAGGGGAAAGGCAGGGGCCTTATGTTTTTTAGTAGTTTTTCCTTTTTTTATTTATTTCTCTTTTCTGTTTTATTTAGTTTCCTTTTATTTTAGTTTTATAAAAATTATCACTAGTACCTAAGTTAATACCTTTAAATATACTACTACCGCATTAATTCTCAACCCGAATTAAAATAGTTTAATATTTTATAAAATTCAAAAGTCATTTATTTTAATGTTTAAACCTCTGTTTTAATTATTTTGAACACTTAAACCTTTTATTAAATTTAGGTTTCTTCACCATTATTACTTATGCATTATTTGACACAACCCGAACAATTTAGTTTTGATGTTCGAAAACTTTTGTGGTTTGCCATATTTTGAATTTGAATTTTGAATCCGTTTTAAACTAGTGTGAGGTTATCAACAGTAACCGTGGTGACGTGGCATCATTAGCAGGGAATTACTATAGCTTAATTATCCGAGCGTCACAACCACATACATCCCTATATCTGCTAGCCTACCACTGAAAGAGGTCACACAACATAGTCAACTATGCCAGAGCCCATAATGGCTTGTGGCTGCACACGGAAGTTTCCAGCATAAATAATCTTACGATCCCTTTGAGTCTGGGTGGCAAACCGTAGGATGATCACACGGGTACTCCGGAATATCCCAGGACAACACTGGATTGCTCCAGGTGCCCAGACAACCACTAGGTGCTCCAGGGTGCCTCAACCAATCCACCCAGATGTGTATTAAAGTAGCCACCTTAAGTTTAACCATCAATTAAAACTCTCACATCTGGCATGGATCACTCAAACCAAACCACATCTATAAGCATAGCATTGCAAATATAAGCATAACGTAGAAGTAACTCCCAGAGTTTGAAAATAAGGGCAATAGGTACCACCTCATCACTACTTCCCGGTACCCACAAGTATTAAAGTCCTAACCATGCAGTGTTTGAGGATTGAGACTAATGGATAAAAACTAGGTATGAAAAGTATGATCAAAGTGTTACTTGTCTTGCTGATGATCTGAAAATCCTAGAGACTCGTAGTAGCACGCTTCGCACTTCGGAAACTCTACTGCAAACAAACAATAGCATACATAAGCACTCAAGCATAAATGCAAAGGTAAAACTCAGATGAGAAAGTCCAAACTGAAAGTTCAACTGAAGAGCTTCAATTTGCAAACAGAATCAATCAAATCGGAGCTACGAAACTCAAACTACGATCAAAAGAAGTACAAATTCAAATATGCTTGCAACCAAATTTTAAATTGTCAAAATCATGTTCAAGTTGGTTAAATGGAAAGAGGGGTTCAAGACAAAGATTTTGGCGTTGGTTTCACTGGATTTGGACGAACGGTTAAAAAGTTGTGAGTGTTTGAAGATGAGGGGCTAATCTACGATAAAAATAATCGCGGATAGGTCCCTGGCTGAAAATAAAATAAAAAGAAAAAGATTACCGAACGAACGTTCGTTATCAGAGACAAACGAACGAACGTGTTCGCGAACAGAGGCGTTCGGGCGAACGTTCGCTAATTAGCAAAACCGAAGAAAACCGAGAAAAGACCCTAACCCTAAAATAAAACCAATCTAAAACAAAACCAAAAAAACTGGGGTGGTTTTTACTGGTGAACCGGGGAAAGTCGCCGGTGGCAACGACGGCGGGATCCGGCGAGACGGGGCGGCGTGCGGCGGCGGCGATGCGGGCGGCGGTGGCTGCGGCTGCGACGGCGTGCGGTAGGCGCGGCGGCGGGGTGCTGCGGTTGCTGCGGCTTGGGGCGGCGGCGGCTTGGGGTGAAGAGGGGGCCGGGGCGAAGGTATTTAAAGAGGGGGGGGGGTCGGCCGGCTTGGGGAGGGGACAAGGCGGCGGGGAGGCGGAGTCCGCCTCGGACTAGGCCGACGGCGGCGGGACTCCTCCGCTCGGGAGGAAGGCGGCGACGCGGACTGGGCCGGCTGGGCCTTCGGCCCGGTCGGTCCGAAACGTTTTTTTAATAAATTTCACCGAAAACAAAAATTCTAATAAAAGATAAAAAAATAAAAATGCCAAAAACAATTTTCACCGTCTAAATAAAATATTTAGAACAAAGTGAACATTTTCTGGCCTAAAATGCAATTTTGAAAAATGCATATTTTTCTAATTCAAATAAAATAGCAATAAAATCCCAAATAAAATATTTATTATTTTAAATATATTTTTTCCTCCAATATTCCCCTCTGATTTTGGAGAAGTCATTTTATCTCCTCTCATTTATTTTTAATATTGGAAATATTTCAAAGAGAAAAAATAGTAATATCAAAATGATCCCTTTTTTCAAATTTGAGAAAATTCAAATATGAAAATATGAAAAATCCCCAACTCTCTCCTTGGGTCCTTGAGTTGCTTTGTATTTCTAGGATCACAACCCAAAATGCAAATAAAATATGGTATGCATATGATGACCTATGTATAACATCCAAATTGAAAAATTGGGATGTTACAACTGGAGTCGCGCCCATCCTCTGCGTGCTCTGAAATACATAGCTGCTTCGGAAGCAGAAAATGAAGGAGTCTGGATGAAGGAGTTCATATCCGATCTAGTGTAATACCTAGTGCATCGGGTCCAATGAAAATCTTTAGTGACAATATTGGTGCAATTTCCTTGGCAAAGGAATCCAGATTTCACAAGAGAACCAAGCACATCAAGAGACGCTTCAATTCCATCCGCGATCAAGTCAAGTAGGGAGACATAGAGATTTACAAGATACATACGGATCTGAATGTTGCAGACCCGTTGACTAAGCCTCTCTCACGAGCAAAACATGATCAGCGCCAAGACTTCATGGGTGTTAGAATCATTACTATGTAATCTAGATTATTGACTCTAGTGCAAGTGGGAGACTGAAGGAAATATGCCCTAGAGGCAATAATAAAGTTAATATTTATATTTCCTTATATCATGATAAATGTTTATTATTCATGCTAGAATTGTATCAACCGGAAACTTAGTACATGTGTGAATATATAGACAAATAGAGTGTCCCTAGTATGCCTCTACTTGACTAGCTCGCTAATCAAAGATGGTTAAGTTTCCTAGCCATAGACATGTGTTGTCATTTGATGAACGGGATCACATCATTAGAGAATGATGTGATGGACAAGACCCATCCGTTAGCTTAGCACTATGATCGTTTAGTTTATTGCTATTGTTTTCTTCATGACTTATACATGTTCCTATGACTATGAGATTATGCAACTCCCGAATACCGGAGGAACACCTTGTGTGCTATCAAACGTCACAACGTAACTGGGTGATTATAAAGATGCTATACAGGTGTCTTCGATGGTGTTTGTTGAGTTAACATAGATCAAGATTAGGATTTGTCACTCCGTGTTTCGGAGAGGTATCTCTGGGCCCTCTCGGTAATGCTCATCACTATAAGCCTTGTAAGCAAAGTGACTAATGAGTTATTTGCGGGATGATGCATTACGGAACGAGTAAAGAGACTTGCCGGTAACAAGATTGAACTAGGTATGATGATACCGACGATCGAATCTCGGGCAAGTAACATACCGATGACAAAGGGAACAATGTATATTGTTATGCGGTTTTACCGATAAAGATCTTCGTAGATGTGACGCCCGGATAATTAAGATACATTGAACCTATGTTAATGATGCCACATCACCTCGGTTACTGATGATAATCTCGCGTTAGTTCAAAACGATTCAAATTCAAATATGAATTAAAGTCAAACGATGAAAGTTTTCAAACATTAAAACTAAAATGTTCGGGTTGTGCCAAATAATACATAGGTAATTATGGTGAAGAAACCACACTTCTGTAAGTTATTCAAATGCACTAAAATAAATAAAACTGCAGCTAAACCTATTGTAAATGCTCTTTTGAAATTTATAAAAATGTGAACTAAATGTTTTAAATACCAAAATATATTGTGGCAGTGGGCTAATTTGCAACCTCCATTTAGGTACTGGCCTTATAATTTTACAAAACTAAAAGCTATTCAAACAATAATTGAAAATAGAAAAGTAAAAATAAGATACAAAACAAAACAAAATTAAAATTAAAATAAAAGAGAGAGAGACCCCCCCTTGGGGGGCCAACCGGCCCAGTTGGCCACTCCTGTCGGCCCGCTCAAACCGGCCCACCCCG
>NC_041382.1:684407798-684425733 GCF_002162155.2 Triticum dicoccoides
CCTCTCGTTCCCCCGCTCCCCCACGTTCTGGATCGGGCAAACCTCCCCGACCGCATCACCGCTGGCGCCGCCGCCCGTTGCCCCGCCTCTACCTCGCCGGCGCCACCTCCCCACCGGACCGCCCCGTCATCATCTCCTCCCCGCCGGTCCTCACCGACCCTCGCCGCCCGTCGTCCCGGCACCGCACGTGAGCACGCGCCCCTTCCCTATCCTCGTCCCTCCCGGTCACCACGCACCTGCACGCACTCACCGCGTCGGACGCGCGCCCCGCCGTCCGCCTCTGCTAGCTACTACCCTCTGCTCCCCCGCTAGCCTCGCCTCCGCGCGATGCCCTGCACCGCTCCAGCCTGGCCGGTGTGTCTGACTGCACCTCGCACGCCTACATCGGCCTGGCCCACCCTACTACAGCCTCCTACGCCACGGACCTCGCCGTCGTCGCTGCCGGACATCTCCGGCCATGCCACCGCCACCGCTGGACGTGCCGCGATGCGGACATTCTAGAGATCCCCCCATGCATCCTGGGGTTGCCTGTACCGGGTCCTCGACGCAGCTCTGCCACCACCACCACTCGGTAGTCGCCGAAGTTGTCGCTTCGTCCACCCCTACACCTACTGACCCCTCTCCTCGACTCGCGCAGTCGCCCTCTTCCTGTAACCGCTCTCGGCTGACCAAATGGTCGCCGGAGCCGTGAGTCCGGCGAGCCCCCATCGCCTCTGTACGCTACCACCGGTGTGAGCTGGTTAAAACCAATGGGTGGGCCCGACCCTGTTAATTAGGCACTAACCTAACCCCCTACCTAATATCCCACTGATTAGCGGGCCCCTTTTGATAAACTGACTAATTAAAACTGCTGTTAGTAAACATCCTATGACACCTGGGTCCCACTGAAGGAAATATGCCCTAGAGGCAATAATAAAGTTATTATTTATTTCCTTATATCATGATAAATGTTTATTATTCATGCTAGAATTGTATTAACCGGAAACATAATACATGTGTGAATACATAGACAAACAGAGTGTCACTAGTATGCCTCTACTTGACTAGCTCGTTGATCAAAAATGGTTATGTTTCATAACCATAGACATGAGTTTCATTTGATTAACGGGATCACATCATTAGGAGAATGATGTGATTGACTTGACCCGTTCCGTTAGCATAGCACTTGATCATTTAGTTTATTGCTATTGCTTTCTTCATGACTTATACATGTTCCTATGACTATGAGATTATGCAACTCCCGTTTACCGGAGGAACACTTTATGTGCTACCAAACGTCACAACGTAACTAGGTGATTATAAAGGTGCTCTATAGGTGTCTCCAAAGGTACTTGTTGGGTTGGCATATTTCGAGATTAGGATTTGTCACTCCAATTGTCGGAGAGGTATCTCTGGGCCCACTCGGTAATGCACATCACTATAACCCTTGCAAGCATTGCAACTAATGAGTTAGTTGTGGGATAATGTATTACGGAACGAGTAAAGAGACTTGCCGGTAATGAGATTGAACTAGGTATTGAGATACCGACGATCGAATCTCGGGCAAGTAACATACCAATGACAAAGGGAACAACGTATGTTGTTATGCGGTTTGACCAATAAAGATCTTCGTAGAATATTTAGGAGCCAATAGGAGCATCCAGGTTCCGCTATTGGTTATTGACCGGAGACGTGTCTCAGTCATGTCTACATAGTTCTCGAACCCATAGGGTCCGCACGCTTAAAGTTCGATGACCGTTATATTATGAGTTTATGTGTTTTGATGTACCGAAGGAGTTCGGAGTCCCGGATGAGATCGGGGACATGACGAGGAGTCTCGAAATGGTCGAGACGTAAAGATCGATATATTGGACGACTATATTCGGACATCGGAAAGGTTCCGAGTGATTCGGGTATTTTCGGAAGTACCGGGGAGTTACGGGAATTCGTATTGTGCCTTAATGGGCCATACAGGAAAGGAGAGAAAGGCCTCAAAGGGTGGCTGCACCCCTCCCCATGGGCTGGTCCGAATTGGACTAGGGAGGGGGGCCGTCCCCTTCCTTCCTTCTCCTTTTCCCTTTCCTTTCCTTCCCTCCTACTCCTACTACTTGGAAGGGCTCCTAGTTCTACTAGGAAAGGGGGAATCCTACTCCCGGTGGGAGTAGGACTCCCCTAGGGCACGCCATAGAGAGGGCCGGCCCTCCCCCTCCTCCACTACTTTATATACGGGGGCAGGGGGCACCCCAAAGACACAACAATTGATCTCTTGATCTCTTAGCCGTGTGCGGTGCCCCCCTCCACCATAATCCACCTCGGTCATATCGTAGCGGTGCTTAGGCGAAGCCCTGCGTTGGTAGAACATCATCATCGTCACCACGCCGTCGTGCTGACGAAACTCTCCCTCAATACTCGGCTAGATCGGAGTTCGAGGGACGTCATCGAGTTGAACGTGTGCATAACTCGGAGGTGTCGTGCGTTCGGTACTTGATCGGTCGGATCGTGAAGACGTACGACTACATCAACCGTGTTGTGCTAATGCTTCCACTTTCGGTCTACGAGGGTACGTAGACAACACTCTCCCCTCTCGTTGCTATGCATCACCATGATCTTGAGTGTGCATAGAAATTTTTTGAAATTACTACGTTCTCCAACAGTGGCATCCGAGCCTCGGTTTTATGCGTAGATGTCATATGCACGAGTAGAACACAAGTGAGTTGTGGGCGATATAAGTCATACTGCTTACCAACATGTCACATTTTGGTTCGGCGATATTGTTGGATGAAGCGTCCCGGACCGACATTACGCGTACGCTTACGCGAGACTGGTTTTATCGCCGTGCTATGCACACAGGTGACTAGCGGGTGTCAGTTTCTCCAACTTTAGTTGAACCGAGTGTGGCTACGCCCGGTCCTTGAGAAGGTTAAAACAACACTAACTTGACAAACTATCATTGTGGTTTTCGATGCGTAGGTAAGAACGGTTCTTGCTAAGCCTGTAGCAGCCACATAAAATTTGCAACAACAAAGTAGAGGACGTCTAACTTATTTTTGCAGGGCATGTTGTGATGTGATATGGTCAAGACGTGATGAGATATAAGTTGTTGTATAAGATGATCATGTTTTGTTGAAGTTATCGGCAACTGGTAGAAGCCTTGTGGTGGTCTCTTTATTGCATAAGATGCAAGTGCCAAATAATTGCTTTACTTTATCGCTATGCGATAGCAATAGTTGCATGAGCAGTAGTTGGCGAGACGACCATGTGATGACACATTGATATAGATCAAGATGATGGAGATCATGGTGTCATGCCGGTGATGATGGAGATCATGACGATGCTTTGGAGATGGAGATCAAAGGCACAAGATGATGATGGCCATATCATGTCACATATTTTGATTGCATGTGATGTTTATCTTTTATACATCTTATTTTGCTTAGTTCGACGGTAGCTTTATAAGATGATCTCTCACTAATTATCAAGGTACAAGTATTCTCCCTGAGTATGCACAGTTGCGAAAGTTCTTCGTGCTGAGACACCACGTGATGATTGGGTGTGATAGGCTCTACGTTCAAATACAACGGGTGCAAAACAGTTGCACACGCGGAATACTCAGGTTAAACTTGACGAGCCTAGCATATAACAGATATGGCCTTGGAACACGGAGACCGAAAGGTCGAGCGTGAATCATATAGTAGATATGATCAACATAGTGATGTTCACCATTGAAACTACTCCATCTCACGTGATGATCGGACATGGTTTAGTTGATCTGGACCACGTGATCACTTAGAAGATTAGAGGGATGTCTGTCTAAGTGGGAGTTCTTAAGTAATATGATTAATTGAACTTTAATTTATCATGAACTTAGTCCTGGTAGTATTAGCATATCTATGTTGTAGATCAATAGCTCGTGTTTAGCTCCCCTATTTTATTTTTGATATGTTCCTAGAGAAAATTAAGTTGAAAGATGTTGGTAGCAATGATGCGGATTGGATCCTTGATCTGAGGATTATCCTCATTGTTGCATAGAAGAATTATGTCCTTAATGCACCGCTAGATGACAGGCCTATTGCTGGAGCAGATGCAGACGTTATGAACGTTTGGCTAGCTCAATATGATGACTACTTGATAGTTTAGTGCACCATGCTTAAACGGCTTAGAATCGGGACTTCAAAGACGTTTTGAACGTCATGGACCATATGAGATGTTCCAGGAGTTGAAGTTACTATTTCAAGCAAATACCCGAGTTGAGAGATATGAAGTCTCCAACAAGTTCTATAGCTAAAAGATGGAGGAGAATAGCTCAAGCAGTGAGCATGTGCTCAGATTGTCTGGGTACTACAATCGCTTGAATCAAGTGGGAGTTAATCTTCCAGATAAGATAGTGATTGACAGAATTCTCTAGTCACCATCACCAAGTTAGTAGAAATTCGTGATGAACTATGATATGCAAGGAATAACAGAAATGATTCCCATGCTCTTCGTAATGCTGAAATCAACGAAGGTAGAAATCAAGAAAAATATCAAGTGTTGATGGTAGACAAGACCACTAGTTTCAAGAAAAGGGCAAAGGGAAGAAGGGGAACTTCAAGAAGAACGACAAGCAAGTTGTTACTCAAGTGAAGAAGCCCAAGTCTGGTCCTAAGCCTGAGACTAAGTGCTTCTACTGCAAAGGAACTGGTCACTAGAAGCGGAACTGCCCCAAGTATTTGGCGGATAAGAAGGATGCAAAGTGAACAAAGGTATATTTGATATACGGATTATTGATGTGTATTTTACTAGTGTTCGTAGCAACCCCCCGGTATTTGATATTGGTTCAGTTGCTAAGAGTAGTAACTCGAAACGGGAGTTGCAGAATGAACAGAGACTAGTTAAGGGTGAAGTGATAATGTGTGTTGGAAGTGGTTCCAAGATTGATATGATCATCATCGCACACTCCCTATACTTTCGCGATTAGTGTTGAACCTAAATAAGTGTTATTTGGTGTTTGCATTGAGCATGAATATGATTTGATCATGGTTATTGCAATACGGTTATTCATTTAAGTAAGAGAATAAATTGTTATTCTGTTTACATATATGGTTACACACCCAATGAAAATGGTTCGTTGGATCTCGATCGTAGTGATACACATATTCATAATATAGAAACCAAAAGATGCAAAGTTAATAATGATAGTGCAACTTATTTGTGTCACTGCCGTTTAGGTCATATTGGTGTAAAGCGCATGAAGAAACTCCATGCTGATGGACTTTTGGAATCACTTGATTATGAATCAGTTGATGCTTGCGAACCATGCCTCATGGGCAAGATGACTAAGACTCCGTTCTCTGGAACAATGCAGCAAGCAGCAGATTTGTTGGAAATCATGCATACTAATGTATGTGGTCTGATGAATATTGAAGCTCGTGGCAGGTATCATTATTTTCTGATCTTCACAGATGATTTGAGCAGATATGAGTATATCTACTTGATGAAACACAAGTCTGAAACATTTGAAAAGTTCAAAGAATTTCAGAGTGAAGTGGAGAATCATCGTAACAAAATAAAAGTTTCTACGATATGATCGCAGAAGTAAAATATTTGAGTTACGAGTTTGGCCTTCAGTTAAAACAATGTGAAATAGTTTCACAACTCACGCCACCTAGAACACCACAGTGTAATGGTGTGTCCGAACGTCATAACCGTGCTTTATTAGATATGGTGCGATCTATGACGTCTCTTACTGATTTACCGCTATCATTTTGGGGTTATGCATTAGAGATAGCTACATTCACATTAAATAGGGCACCACTGTAATGCCCTCGATGCGGCTATAGCTCCCACGTGTTGAGGCACGACTTAGAGGCATAACCGCACTGAAAGCAATGTCGCAAGTTAGGCAATCTTCACAACATCCCATGTAATATAGATAATAAAAGGGGAGATACATAGTTGGATTACACTCGCCACGTCAATCAAAGTACATAAATAGCATTACAACATTCAAACACTCATGGCCCAACTACGGCGCCAAAATAAAAGATAAACCCAACATGCGACACGGTCCCGATCACCCCAACTGGGCACCACTACTGATCATCAGGGAAAGACACGTAGTAACGGCGTGAGTCCTCGTCGAACTCCCACTTGAGCTCAAGCGCGTCATCTGGAACGGAATCATCAGGCCCTGCATCTGGTTTGGAAGTAATCTGTGAGCCACAAGGACTCAGCAATCTCGCACCCTCGGGATCAAGACTATTTAAGCTTATAGGTAAGGCAAGGCAAATATGTGGAGCTGCAGCAAGCGACTAGCATATATGGTGGCTAACCTGTTCGCAAAAGAGAGCGAGAAGAGGAGGCAAAGCGCGAACGAGTAACTAGAGGGCAACCTGCGGCAAGCATTACTCCAACACCGTGTTCACTTTCCGGACTCCGCCGAGAAGAGACCATCACGGCAACTCACATAGTTGATTCATTTTAATTAAGTTAAGGTTCAAGTTATCTACAACCGGACATTAACAAATTCCCATCTGCCCATAACCGCGGGCATGGCTTTCGAAAGTTCAAATCCCTGCAGGGGAGTCCCAACTTAGCCCATGACAAGCTTTCACGGTCAACGAAGGTGTTGGAAATATGCCCTAGAGGCAATAATAAAAGTATTATTATATTTCATTGTTCATGATAATTGTCTTTTATTCATGCTATAACTGTATTATCCGGAAATCGTAATACACGTGTGAATACTTAGACCACACTATGTCCCTGGTAAGCCTCTAGTTGACCAGCTCGTTGTGATCAACGGATAGTCATGATTTCCTGACTATGGACATTGGATGTCGTTGATAACGGGATCACATCATTAGGAGAATGATGTGATGGACAAGACCCAATCCTAAGCATAGCATAAAAGATCGTGTAGTTCGTTTTGCTAGAGCTTTGCAAGTGTCAAGTATCTCTTCCTTCGACCATGAGATCGTGTAACTCCCGGATACCGTAAGAGTGCCTTGGGTGCATCAAACGTCACAACGTAACTGGGTGACTATAAAGGTGCATTACAGGTATCTCCGAAAGTAGCTGTTGGGTTGACACGGATCGAGACTGGGATTTGTCACTCCGTATGACGGAGAGGTATCTCTGGGCCCACTCGGTAATGCATCATCATATTGAGCTCAATGTGACCAAGGTGTTGGACACGGGATCATGCATTACGGTACGAGTAAAGTGACTTGCTGGTAACGAGACTGAACAAGGTATTGGGATACCGACGATCGAGTCTCGGGCAAGTAACGTACCGATTGACAAAGGGAATTGCATACAGGGTTTGATCGAATCCTCGACATAGTGGTTCATCCGATGACAACATCGAGGAGCATGTGGGAGCCATCATGGGTATCCAGATCCCGCTGATGGTTATTGACTGAGAGCGTCTCGGTCATGTCTGCTTGTCTCCCGAACCCGTAGGGTCTACACACTTAAGGTTCGGTTACGCTAGGGTTGTAGGGATATGTATATGCAGTAACCCGAATGTTGTTCGGAGTCCCGGATGAGATCCCGGACGTCACGAGGAGTTCCGGAATGGTCCGGAGGTAAAGATTTATATATGGGAAGTCCTGTTTCGGGCATCGGGACAAGTTTCGGGGTTATCGGTATTGTACCGGGACCACCGGAAGGGTCCCGGGGGTCCACCGGGTGGGTCCACCTGTCCCGGGGGGCCACATGGGCTGTAAGGGGGTGCGCCTTGGCCTAATGGGCCAAGGGCACCAGCCCCACATAGGTCCATGCGCCTAGGGTTCAAGGGGGCAAGAGTCCTAGGAGGGTAAGGCACCTCCTAGGTGCCTTGGGGGGAGGGAAAACCCCCCTTGGCCGCCGCACCCCCTAGGAGATTGGATCTCCTAGGGCCGGCCACCCCCCCTTGGCACCCCTATATATAGTGGGTGAGAGGAGGGACTTCATACCTGAACGCCCTGGCCTTTGGTTGCCTCCTTCTCCCTCCCCAACACCTCATCCACCTCCATAGTGCTTAGCGAAGCTCTGCCGGAGTACTGCAGCTCCATCAACACCACGCCGTCGTGCTGCTGCTGGTGCCATCTCCCTCAACCTCTCCTCCCTCCCTTGCTGGATCAAGAAGAGGAGACGTGGCTGTTCCGTACGTGTGTTGAACGCGGAGGTGCCGTCCGTTCGGCGCTGGTCATCGGTGATTTGGATCACGTCGAGTACGACTACATCATCACCTTGCAAGCTTCCGCACGCGATCTACAAGTGGTATGTAGATGCAAACTCTCTCCCTAGACTCGTTGCTTAGATGAACTCATAGATGGATCTTGGTGAAACCGTAGGAAAAATTTTAATTTTCTGCAACGTTCCCCAACAGTGGCATCATGAGCTAGGTCTATGCGTAGTTCTCTTTGCACGAGTAGAACACAACTTTGTTGTGGGCGTGGATTTTGTCATCTTACTTGCCTCTACTAGTCTTTTCTTGCTCAACGGTATTGTGGGATGAAGCGGCCCGGACCAACCTTACACGTACACTTACGTGAGACCGGTTCCATCGACTGACATGCACAAGTTGCATAAGGTGGCTGGCGGGTGTCTGTCTCTCCCACCTTAGTTGGAGCGGAATCGATGAACAGGGCCCTTATGAAGGGTAAATAGAAGTTGACAAAATCACGTTGTGGTGATTCGTAGGTAAGAAAACGTTCTTGCTAGAACCCAATTGCAGCCACGTAAAAGATGCAACAACAATTAGAGGACGTCTAACTTGTTTTTGCAGCGATTGATCATGTGATGTGATATGGCCAGAAGTTGTGATGAATGATGAATTGTGATGTATGAGATCATGTTCTTTGTAATAGGATTCACGACTTGCATGTCGATGAGTATGACAACCGGCTGGAGCCATAGGAGTTGTCATTATTTTTTGTATGACCTGCGTGTCATTGAATAACGTCATGTAAACTACTTTACTTTATTGCTAAACGTTAGTCATAGAAGTAGAAGTAGTCGTTGGCGTGACAACTTCATGAAGACACGATGATGGAGATCATGATGATGGAGATCATGGTGTCAAGCCGGTGACAAGATGATCATGGAGCCCCGAAGATGAAGATCAATGGAGCTATATGATATTGGCCATATCATGTCACAACTATATAATTGCATGTGATGTTTATTATGTTTATGCATCTTGTTTACTTAGGACGACGGTAGTAAATAAGATGATCCCTTATAAAATTTCAAGAAGTGTTCTCCCCTAACTGTGCACCATTGCTACAGTTCGTCGTTTCTAAGCACCACGTGATGATCGGGTGTGATGGATTCTTACGTTCACATACAACGGGTGTAAGACAGTTTTACACAGCGAAAACACTTAGGGTTAACTTGACGAGCCTAGCATGTGCAGACATGGCCTCGGAACACGGAGACCGAAAGGTCGAACACGAGTCGTATGGAAGATACGATCAACATGAAAATGTTCACCGACGATGACTAGTCCGTCTCACGTGATGATCGGACACGGGCTAGTCGACTCGGATCGTGTAACACTTAGATGACTAAAGGGATGTCAAATCTAAGTGGGAGTTCATAATTTGATTAGAACTTTATTATCATGAACTTAGTCTAAAACCTTTGCAAATATGTCTTGTAGATCAATGGCCAACGCTAATGTCAACATGAACTTCAACGCGTTCCTAGAGAAAACCAAGCTGAAAGATGATGGCAGCAACTATACGGACTGGGTCCGGAACCTGAGGATCATCCTCATAGCTGCCAGGAAACAATATGTCCTAGAAGGACCGCTAGGTGACGCTCCCGTCCCAGAGAACCAAGACATTATGAATGCTTGGCAGTCTCGCGCTGATGATTACTCCCTCGTTCAGTGCGGCATGCTTTACAGCTTAGAACCGGGGCTCCAAAAGCGTTTTGAGCATCACGGAGCATATGAGATGTTCGAAGAGCTGAAACTAGTTTTCCAAGCTCATGCCCAGGTCGAGAGATATGATGTCTCCGACAAGTTCTACAGTTGTAAGATGGAGGAAAACAGTTCTGTCAGTGAGCACATCCTGAAGATGTCTGGGTTGCACAACCGTATGACCCAGCTGAACATTAACCTCCCAGATGAGGCGGTCATTGACAGAATCCTCCAGTCGCTCCCACCAAGCTACAAGAGCTTTGTGATGAACTACAACATGCAGGGAATGGAAAAGACCATTCCTGAAGTGTTCTCGATGCTGAAGTCAGCAGAGGCTGAAATCAAGAAAGAACATCAAGTGTTGATGGTCAATAAGACCACTAAGTTCAAGAAGGGCAAGGGTAAGAAGAACTTCAAGAAGGACGGCAAAGAAGTTGCCGCACCTGGTAAGCCAGTTACCGGGAAGAAGTCAAAGAATGGACCCAAGCCTGAGACTGAGTGCTTTTATTGTAAGGGGAAGGGTCACTGGAAGCGGAACTTCCCCAAATACTTAGCGGATAAGAAGGCCGGCAACACCAAAGGTATATTTGATATACATGTGATTGATGTGTACCTTACCAGTAATCGTAGTAACTCCTGGGTATTTGATACCGGTGCCGTTGCTCATATTTGTAACTCACAGCAGGAGCTGCGGAATAAACGGAGACTGGCAAAGGACGAGGTGATGATGCGCGTCGGGAATGGTTCCAGAGTCGATGTGATCGCTGTCGGCACGCTGCCTCTACATTTTCCTACGGGATTAGTTTTGAACCTCAATAATTGTTATTTAGTGCCAAGTTTGAGCATGAACATTGTATCTGGATCTCGTTTAATACGAGATGGCTACTCATTTAAGTCTGAGAATAATGGTTGTTCGATTTATATGAGAGATATGTTTTATGGTCATGCTCCGATGGTCAATGGTTTATTCTTAATGAATCTCGAGCGTAATATTACACATGTTCATAATGTAGATGCCAAAAGATTTAAAGTTGATAACGATAGTCCCACATACTTGTGGCACTGCCGCCTTGGTCACATTGGTGTCAAGCGCATGAAGAAGCTCCATGCCGATGGACTTTTAGAGTCTCTTGATTATGAATCGTTTGACACGTGTGAACCATGCCTTTTGGGCAAAATGACCAAGACTCCGTTCTCCGGAACAATGGAGCGAGCAACCAACTTGTTGGAGATCATACATACCGATGTGTGCGGTCCAATGAGCGTTGAGGCTTGCGGAGGATATCGTTATGTTCTCACTCTCACAGATGACTTGAGTAGATATGGGTATGTCTACTTAATGAAACACAAGTCTGAGACCTTTGAAAAGTTCAAGGAATTTCAGAATGAGGTGGAGAATCAACGTGACCGAAAGATAAAATTCTTACGATCAGATCGTGGAGGAGAATACTTAAGTCACGAATTTGGTACACACTTAAAGAAATGTGGAATCGTTTCACAGCTCACGCCGCCTGGAACACCTCAGCGAAACGGTGTGTCCGAACGTCGTAATCGCACTCTATTGGATATGGTACGGTCTATGATGTCTCTTACCGATTTACCGCTATCATTTTGGGGATACGCTCTAGAGACAGCTACATTCACTTTAAATAGGGCACCGTCTAAATCCGTTGAGACGACACCGTATGAATTATGGTTTGGAAAGAAACCTAAGCTGTCATTTCTAAAAGTTTGGGGATGCGAAGCTTATGTCAAGAAACTTCAACCTGAAAAGCTCGAACCCAAGTCGGAAAAATGCGTATTCATAGGATACCCTAAGGAAACTATAGGGTATACCTTCTACTTAAGATCCGAAGGCAAGATCTTTGTTGCCAAGAACGGATGCTTTCTGGAAAAAGAGTTTCTCTCGAAAGAAGTAAGTGGGAGGAAAGTAGAACTCGATGAAGTACTACCTCTTGAGCGGGATAGTGACGCAGCACAGGAAACCATTCCTGTGATGCCCACACCAACTGAAGAGGAAAACCATGATAATGATCAAGGTACTTCGGATCAAGTTACTACTGAACTTCGTAGGTCCACAAGGACACGTTCCGCACCAGAGTGGTACGGCAACCCTGTCCTGGAAATCATGTTGTTAGACAACAATGAACCTTCGAACTATGAAGAAGCAATGGCGGGCCCGGATTCCAACAAATGGCTTGAAGCCATGAAATCCGAGATAGAATCCATGTATGAAAACAAAGTATGGACTTTGACAGACTTGCCCGAGGATCGGCGAGCGATAGAAAACAAATGGATCTTTAAGAAGAAGACGGACGCGGATGGTAATGTTACCATCTATAAAGCTCGACTTGTCGCTAAGGGTTATCGACAGGTTCAAGGGATTGACTACGACGAGACTTTCTCTCCCGTAGCGAAGCTAAAGTCCGTCCGAATCATGTTAGCAATTGCCGCATACTATGATTATGAGATATGGCAGATGGACGTCAAAACAGCATTCCTTAACGGGCATCTTAAGGAAGAACTGTATATGATGCAGCCGGAAGGTTTTGTCGATCCTCGGAACGCTAACAAAGTATGCAAGCTCCAACGATCCATTTATGGACTGGTGCAAGCATCTCAGAGTTGGAACATTCGCTTTGATGAGATGATCAAAGCGTTTGGGTTTACGCAGACTTATGGAGAAGCCTGCGTTTACAAGAAAGTGAGTGGGAGCTCTGTAGCATTTCTCATATTATATGTAGATGACATACTCCTGATGGGAAATAATATAGAATTTCTGGACAGCATTAAGGCCTACTTGAATAAGTGTTTTTCAATGAAGGACCTTGGAGAAGCTGCTTATATATTAGGCATCAAGATCTATAGAGATAGATCGAGACGCCTCATAGGTCTTTCACAAAACACATACCTTGATAAGATTTTGAAGAGATTCAGAATGGATCAGTCCAAGAAGGGGCTCTTGCCTATGTTACAAGGTATGAGACTGAGCTCAGCTCAGTCACCGACCACGGCAAAAGATAAAGAAGAGATGAGTGTCATCCCCTATGCTTCAGCCATAGGATCTATTATGTATGCCATGCTGTGTACCAGACCCGATGTAAACCTTGCCGTAAGTTTGGTAGCAAGATACCAAAGTAATCCCGGCAAGGAACACTGGACAGCGGTCAAGAATATCCTAAAGTACCTGAAAAGGACAAAGGACATGTTTCTCGTTTATGGAGGAGACGAAGAGCTCGTCGTAAAGGGTTACGTCGACGCTAGCTTCGACTCAGATCTGGATGACTCTAAGTCACAAACCGGATACATGTATATGTTGAATGGTGGAGCAGTAAGCTGGTGCAGCTGCAAGCAGAGCGTCGTGGCGGGATCTACGTGTGAAGCGGAGTACATGGCAGCCTCGGAGGCAGCACATGAAGCGATTTGGGTGAAGGAGTTCATCACCGACCTAGGAGTCATACCCAATGCGTCGGGGCCGATCAAACTCTTCTGTGACAACACTGGAGCTATTGCCCTCGCAAAGGAGCCCAGGTTTCACAAGAAGACCAGGCACATCAAGCGTCGTTTCAACTCCATCCGTGAAAATGTTCAAGATGGAGACATAGAGATT
This sequence comes from Triticum dicoccoides, assembly GCF_002162155.2. NCBI lineage: Eukaryota > Viridiplantae > Streptophyta > Magnoliopsida > Poales > Poaceae > Triticum > Triticum dicoccoides. Next base: position 684,421,280 of record NC_041382.1, read on the forward strand.
TGCAAAGTGCACACGGATCTGAATGTCGCAGATCCGCTGACTAAACCTCTCTCGCGTGCAAAACATGATCAACACCAGAACTCTATGGGTGTTCGATTCATCACAATGTAACTAGATTAGTGATTCTAGTGCAAGTGGGAGACTGTTGGAAATATGCCCTAGAGGCAATAATAAAAGTATTATTATATTTCATTGTTCATGATAATTGTCTTTTATTCATGCTATAACTGTATTATCCGGAAATCGTAATACACGTGTGAATACTTAGACCACACTATGTCCCTGGTAAGCCTCTAGTTGACCAGCTCGTTGTGATCAACGGATAGTCATGATTTCCTGACTATGGACATTGGATGTCGTTGATAACGGGATCACATCATTAGGAGAATGATGTGATGGACAAGACCCAATCCTAAGCATAGCATAAAAGATCGTGTAGTTTGTTTTGCTAGAGCTTTGCAAGTGTCAAGTATCTCTTCCTTCGACCATGAGATCGTGTAACTCTCGGATACCGTAAGAGTGCCTTGGGTGCATCAAACGTCACAACGTAACTGGGTGACTATAAAGGTGCATTACAGGTATCTCCGAAAGTATCTGTTGGGTTGACACGGATCGAGACTGGGATTTGTCACTCCGTATGACGGAGAGGTATCTCTGGGCCCACTCGGTAATGCATCATCATAATGAGCTCAATGTGACCAAGGTGTTGGACACGGGATCATGCATTACGGTACGAGTAAAGTGACTTGCCGGTAACGAGACTGAACAAGGTATTGGGATACCGACGATCGAGTCTCGGGCAAGTAACGTACCGATTGACAAAGGGAATTGCATACAGGATTTGATCGAATCCTCGACATAGTGGTTCATCCGATGACAACATCGAGGAGCATGTGGGAGCCATCATGGGTATCCAGATCCCGCTGATGGTTATTGACTGAGAGCGTCTCGGTCATGTCTGCTTGTCTCCCGAACCCGTAGGGTCTACACACTTAAGGTTCGGTTACGCTAGGGTTGTAGGGATATGTATATGCAGTAACCCGAATGTTGTTCGGAGTCCCGGATGAGATCCCGGACGTCACGAGGAGTTCCGGAATGGTCCGGAGGTAAAGATTTATATATGGGAAGTCCTGTTTCGGGCATCGGGACAAGTTTCGGGGTTATCGGTATTGTACCGGGACCACCGGAAGGGTCCCGGGGGTCCACCGGGTGGGTCCACCTGTCCCGGGGGGCCACATGGGCTGTAAGGGGGTGCGCCTTGGCCTAATGGGCCAAGGGCACCAGCCCCACATAGGTCCATGCGCCTAGGGTTCAAGGGGGCAAGAGTCCTAGGAGGGTAAGGCACCTCCTAGGTGCCTTGGGGGGAGGGAAAACCCCCCTTGGCCGCCGCACCCCCTAGGAGATTGGATCTCCTAGGGCCGGCCACCCCCCCTTGGCACCCCTATATATAGTGGGGGAGAGGAGGGACTTCATACCTGAACACCCTGGCCTTTGGTTGCCTCCTTCTCCCTCCCCAACACCTCATCCACCTCCATAGTGCTTAGCGAAGCTCTGCCGGAGTACTGCAGCTCCATCAACACCACGCCGTCGTGCTGCTGCTGGTGCCATCTCCCTCAACCTCTCCTCCCTCCCTTGCTGGATCAAGAAGAGGAGACGTGGCTGTTCCGTACGTGTGTTGAACGCGGAGGTGCCGTCCGTTCGGCGCTGGTCATCGGTGATTTGGATCACGTCGAGTACGACTACATCATCACCTTGCAAGCTTCCGCACGCGATCTACAAGTGGTATGAGATGCAAACTCTCTCCCTAGACTCGTTGCTTAGATGAACTCATAGATGGATCTTGGTGAAACCGTAGGAAAAATTTTAATTTTCTGCAACGTTCCCCAACAGAAGGAATAGACCTTCTCCCGAGACATTCCAATCAGACTCGGTATCTCGGTTCTACAAGACACTTCGACAAGTTAAAACAAATCCAGCAACACCGCCCGAATGTGCCGACAAATCCTGATAGGAGCTGCACATATCTCGTTCTCAGGGCACACTCAGATTGTCCAAACTTCCGGTAGGCCAGCCCAGAGTTGCCCCTGGTGGCCACCGGCGGCTGACGAGGTGGACCAACACTCAGAGGAGCACTGGCCCGGGGGAGATTTAAAATAAGATGACCCTCGGGCTCCGGAAACCCAAGGGAAAAAGGGGCTAGGTGGCAAATGGTAAAACCAAGGTTGGGCATTGCTGGAAAAGCTTTAATCAAGGCAAACTATCAAGGGGTTCCCATTATCAACCAACCGCGTGAGGAACGCAAAAATCCGGGAACATAACACCGATATGACGGAAACTAGGGCGGCAAGACTGGAACAAAACACTAGGCGAGGGGCCGAGCCTTCCACCCTTTACCAAGTATATAGATGCATTAAGATAACAAGATAATATAATGATAACCCAACAAGTAAATAATGTTCCAACAAGGAACGGTCTCCAATCTTCACCTGCAACTAGTAGCAACGGTATAAGAGGGGCTGAGCAAAGCGGTAACATAGCCAATCAACGGTTTGCTAGGACATGGTGGGTTAGAAGTTTGACATGGCAATTTAGGAGGCATGATAAGCAAGTGGTAGGCATCGTAGCATAGGCATAGAAAAAGAGCGAGCATCTAGCAAAGCAAAGATAGTAGTGATTTCGAGGGTATGATCATCTTGCCTGCAAAGTTGTCAGAGTTGACTGGATCCTCGAAAGCAAACTCAACAGGCTCCTCATTAGCGAACTCGTCTCCTGGCCCTACCCAAACAAGACAAACAAGCAACAAGGGCACAATCAACCACGTGCAAACTCAAACAACATGATGCAAAGATGGTATGCTATGCGGGATGCGATATGGGATGCATATGCAAGATTTGACAAAGAATGCATGAACCTGGCCTCAACTTGGAAATCCAAGTGTTCCACTGGAAAGATAAGGTGAAACAACTTGAAAATGATATAAAGAGCGCCAGAATCGGAGTTACGGTTTGGGAATGGCAAGCAATTCAAATATGACCACGGTCTGCGATATACAGCACGTAGCCATCTAAATGCAACAAGATGAACATGTTAAAGCACCCAAACATGGCATCAAAATACATGGCGGGGATCCATTCATGATGCTTAACAAAAGAGGAACACTGAGCTACGGCCAAATCATCCATTAACAGGCTCAAACAAGCATGGCAAAAATGCATTTGGTGAACAGATTTCAGACTTAGTGAAATTAACACTTGTCTGGAATTTCAGATCAGGTAGCACACTTTGGAGCATGAAAACTATATGCTACAGGTGCTGAACATGACAAAGTAAAGCATGGCATGGAGCTACTCAAAGAGATTAACAAAAGTCCCTTAGTGACCTTGAGCCAAAAGGGATCAGAAAATACATTTTCAAGCATGTGAACATGGCAAAAACATAATCAGTTCTCAGACTTAGTAAAAACTGGAGCATGCTGAAACAGATATCAAGTAGGCATGTTTACGAGCTCGATGCACTCACTACATAGCAAGTCATGACAATCTAAGCATGCACCCGTCAAGAATACACATTATACAAGCTAGACATGGCAAGAACAATAGCATAGCATGCACGGATCAACTACAACATCCTCGGCAAAATCACTAACCAGTAGACAATCTGCCCAGATTCACGAAATGACAAAAGTAGAGGTCGATTGACTCAAGCTAGGGTGCTCCATAATTGCAAACAAAGACATGGATGGATAGAGCACTACAAGATTAACAAAACATCCTTACTTATCATTATCAAAAGAGGCACGGATCACTAGGGAACAACATGAACATATGGCATATTGAGATAAATAGGTCAAGGACTTGGTGGAAATGCTAAGTCCCTGAAATCAGCATTAACGAATGCTCCACTTTGCAAGCTTGTGCTAGTCACCACACACATCACAAAAATACATGGGTTGCACCTCTGGAGAGATGGCAAAACATATAACAAAACTCATGAAGAGCTCAGGGGCATATCATGCACACAATAATCATGTCAAAAATGACAAATAGCTAATTGGAGCAGCAGATCTGACAATTAACTCAAATAGCATTCTTCTAACAGCATTTCGGGCATCAAGATGAACTCAAATGAAAATGATGCAATGAGATGAAATGATGTGCTCTCTGAGACGAACATTTCGATATGCTATATGCCCAAAACGGAGCTACGGATGCGGAGTTACGATGCGATGAACATAGCAAAAATATTAGGGTTTCGGGCAAAAAAGTCAACCGAGGCAAGATCCGGATCGAGATCTAGCCGGGCGCGGTTTACGAGGTTGGCCGGCAACTTTTCACCGGCGACGGGGCGCGGTGGCCGGAGCGCCTAGCGGCCGGAGGAGCTCGCCGGAGCCGGATCCAGGCGAGGTCGAGGCGGCGGCGGGTCGGCGAGGCCTCGGGGAGGCGGCGGCCGGCGTC
>NC_041382.1:684426070-684447357 GCF_002162155.2 Triticum dicoccoides
AGGAGTGCGCGGGGCGGCGCGGTCGATGGGCCCGGGAGGGCCTCCCGCAGGCCTGGCGGGCCTCGAGCGGCGGCGGCGATAATGGCGATCGCGGGTTGGCGGCGGCAGGATGTCCGGTGCGGCTCGGACGTTGTCCGGCCGTGCGGATGGAGCGGGGCTAGGGTTTGGAAGAGGGGATCCGGGATTTTCGAGGAGGGGTCTTTATATAGAGGTAGAGGGAGCTAGGAGAGTCCAAATGAGGTGCGGTTTTCGGCCACGCGATCGTGATCGAACGCTGTAGATGATGGAGAGGGTTTTGGTGGGTTTTGGGCCAACTTGGAGGGGTGTTTGGCTGCAACACACACGAGGCCTTTTCGTTCCCTCGGTTAACCGTTGGAGTATCAAACGAAGTCCAAATGGTACGAAACTTGACAGGCGGTCTACCGGTAGTAAACCAAGGCCGCTTGGCAAGTCTCGATCCAATCCGGAAATGTTTAATCCCCACACACGAAAGAAAGGTAGAAACAACCACCGGAGGAGAACGGAGCGCCGGAATGCAAAACGGACAACGGGGAAAATGCTTGAATGTATGAGATGAACACGTATGCAAATGCAATGCACATGATGAAATGATATGAGATGCATGACAATGACAACAACACACGGAGACAAAAACCCAAACTCAAGAAAATAAAATAACTTAAGGCCGGAAACGGCAAGAGTTGGAGTACATATTGGGTAAATCATATCCAGGGTGTTACAACACTCCACCACTACGAAAGGATCTCGTCTCGAGATCTAGGACTGAAAGAACGCCGGGTACTCAGAATGGAGGTGATCCTCGCGTTCCCAGGTAGCTTCACTGTCGGAATGGTGTGACCACTTGACTTTGAGGAATTTGATTGACTTGTTGCGAGTCTTGCATTCAGTCTCTTCAAGAATAGCAATGGGGTGCTCACGATAAGAGAGATCTTCTTGGAGCTCAATGTCTTCGAAGTTGATGGTGCGTCCAGGAGTCTTGAAGCACTTTCGAAGCTGAGAGACATGGAACATGTCATGAACATTTGCAAAGTTTGAAGGAAGCTTGAGTTGATAGGCGAGATCGCCTCTCTTGCTGACAATCTTGAAAGGTCCCACGTATCTAGGGGCAAGCTTCCCTTTGATACTGAAGCGACGAGTACCTTTCATTGGGGAGACGCGGAGGTAAACATGATCTCCGATCTCGAAAGCCAAATCACGGTGCTTACTATCATAGTAGCTCTTCTGGAGGGATTGGGCTGCTTTGAGGTTATCTCGAATGACTTTGCACATCTCCTCTGCCTCTGTGATTAAGTCATTTCCCAAAAGCTGACGTTCACCGGTTTCGGACCAGTTGAGAGGGGTACGGCACTTCCTGCCATACAGAATTTCAAATGGGGCCTTGCCCGAACTTGCTTGAAAACTGTTGTTGTAGGAGAATTCAGCATATGGAAGACAATCCTCCCACTTCATGCCAAAAGAGATCACACAAGCCCTGAGCATATCTTCAAGAATCTGGTTGACACGCTTGACTTGACCGCTAGTTTGAGGATGGAAAGCTGTACTGAAGCGGATGGTGGTGCCCATGGCCTTCTGAAAAGAATCCCAAAACTTGGAGGTAAAGATGCTGCCACGGTCTGAAGAGATCACCTGTGGAATACCGTGCAGAGAGACAATTCGAGAGGTATAGAGCTCCGCCAATTGAGCTGCAGTGATTGACTCTTTGATAGGCAGAAAGTGAGCCACTTTATTGAGTTTGTCGATGACAACGAATATAGCATCATTGCCACATTTGTACTTTGGAAACCCAGTCACGAAGTCCATTTCAATGTGGTCAAACTTCCATTCTGGAATGGCAAGAGGTTGGAGGAGACCCGCTGGCCTTTGGTGTTCTGCCTTCACTCTTCTGCAGACATCACATTCATTCACGAACTGAGCAATCTCGCGCTTCATTCGAGTCCACCAATAAGCCTGCTTGAGGTCCTGATACATCTTCGTGCTCCCAGGGTGGATGGAGAGGAGAGAATTGTGAGCCTCGTTCATGATCACTTTACGAAGGTCACCTTTGGGCACAACAATATGATCCTCGAAGAAGAGAGTATCCTTGTCATCAAGGCGGTAGCACTTGTAATTGGGTTGACTCTTGGCAATCCCAATCTTCACCTTCTTCACCATAGCATCAAGAAGTTGGGCTTGGCGAATCTGGTCTTCCAAGGTAGGAGATACTTGAAGGTTGGCGAGGAAACCTTGAGGAACAACTTGCAGATTAAGTTTGCGGAAAGCTTCACAAAGCTCGGGTTGATAAGGCTTGAGAATCAGGCTATTGCAATAAGCCTTCCTGCTCAATGCGTCAGCAATCACATTGGCCTTGCCTGGAGTATACTCGATACTCGGATTATACACTTGAATCATTTTGACCCATCGAGTTTGCCTGAGGTTGAGATTAGGCTGAGTGAAGATGTACTTGAGACTCTTGTTATCAGTGAAGATGTCCACTTTTCTTCCCAATAAGAGATGTCTCCAAGTCAAAAGAGCATGCACACCTGCCGCCAACTCGAGATCATGAGTGGGGTAGTTCTTATCATTGGGCTTTAACTGGCGATAGGTATAAGCCACAACTTTCTTCTCTTGCATCAACACTGCGCCAAGACCTTGGAGAGAAGCATCGCAAAAGACCTCGTACGGCTTGGATTCATCAGGAGGAGTCAGAACTGGAGCAGTGACCAATTTCTCTTTCAAAGTGTTGAAAGCAATGTCACACTCCGGAGACCAACGTACTTGACGTGCTTCTGGAGAAGATTTGAGAGAGGCTTCGCGATCTTAGAAAAGTTTTCAACGAATCTTCGACAGTAGCTTGCGAGACCGAGGAAGCTACAGAGTTGCTTCACGTTCTGAGGTGGTTCCCAATTCACAATTGCAGACACCTTCTCAAGATTCACCGCAATGCCCTTGGCAGAGATGATATGACCAAGATAAAGAACCTCATCGAGCCAAAATTCGCACTTGGAGAACTTGGCGTAGAACTGGTGTTCCCTGAGCTTATCGAGCACCAAATGCAAGTGCTTGGCATGATCTTCCTTGTTCTTCGAAAAGACCAGAATGTCGTCGAGATAGACCAAAACGAAGTCATTGGTGTAGGTGTTGAAGATGAAGTTCATCATGCGAGAGAACGTCAGAGGAGCGTTGACGAGGCCAAAAGACATGACAGTGTATTCATATGAACCAAAGCTTGTCCTGAAAGCCGTCTTCGGAATATCTTGCTCACGGATTCGAATCTGATGATAACCCATACGAAGATCAAGCTTGGAGAATACTTGGGCACCTTTGAGTTGTTCGAACAGCTCGTTGATGTTGGGAAGTGGGTATTTGTTCTTGATAGTCTTCTTGTTCAATGGACGGTAATCAACACAGAGTCGGTCCGTTCCATCCTTCTTCTTCACAAAAAGAACACCACAACCCCACGGAGAAGAACTAGGTCGGATGAGGCCCATTCTCTCTTGAACATCGAGTTGCTTCTTCAGCTCCTTCAACTCTTCAGGTCCGAGCTTGTAAGGACGCTTGCACACAGGTTCCGTGCCGGGCTCAAGATCAATGACAAATTCAACTGGCCGGTGCGGAGGCATTCCTGGAAGCTCTTCTGGAAAGACGTCTTGATACTCGCAAACGACTGGAATTTGCGAGATAGCATCCAGTTCACCCTTGTCATTGAGAGAAAACAGACGGATAGTATTATCCCGGGCGGCAAAGACAATTACATCCTCAGACGAATGAGTCAATTGAATCTGCCTAGCTGCACAATCAAGCTGAGCCTTGTGCTTAGAAAGCCAATCCATCCCGAGAATAAGATCAATATCCGAGTTACCAAGAACCATTGGAGAAGCCAGAAACTTGAAGTCAACCAACATGATAGAAATATCTGGGATCTCGTGGTTAGCGAGCAAACATCTACTCGGAGAGACAACTACTAACGGTGTATGCATAACTTGGGAAATCAACTCATGCTTAGATGCAAAAGGTTTCGAGATGAAACAATGTGATGCACCAATGTCAAAAAGAACTTTTGCAGGAACATCGTTAACAGGAAGGTTACCCATGATGACATCTGACGAGTCCTCTGCCTGAGCTGCGTTCATCAAGTTGACCTTGGTGTGCTTGGGGTTATGCTTGACCACAGCTGTACTTGCCGATCTCACAGGAGGAGGAGGAGGGAGACGCCTCTGATTGAAGCATTTGTTGGCATAGTGACCCTTCTGTTGGCACTTGTTGCACGTGACCTCTGAAAGCGGACAGTGATACGGAGTACTCGATCTTGGAGCTTGAGACAAAGTCTTGTTCTGAAAGCCAGGGTTGGGTGGGTGGGAAGATCCACTGCCACCTTTGCTCTTCTGCTGATACGGCTGACAGAACGGAGGAGGAGGAAGCCAATATTTCTGCTGCTTGGCCACTTGAATAGAGGAAGAAGGAGTAGTGTCTCTGACTCGCTTCTTGGAAGCATCACACCTCAGTTGAGCGGCCTCTTGCTTCAATGCCATGTTGTAGAACTCATCGTATCTCAAGGGCTCAAAGAGAACAAGAGCTAGCTGGATTTCTTCTCTGAGACCACCCCTGAACTGGTATATCATGCTCTTCTCGTCAGGGACGTCCTGCTTAGCAAAGCGGGCGAGCTTCTGAAACAACTTGTTGTAGTCATAGACAGACAAAGAGCCTTGCTTCAGGTTGCGGAATTCCTCACGCTTGCTTTCAACCATGCTCTGAGGAATATGATGAGCTTTGAAGTCTTGACGGAATTCATCCCAGGTAATCACACGGCCTCCTCTGGAATCCTTGTACTGCTGGAACCATTCTGCAGCTTGATCTTTGAGTTGGAAGGATGCAAACTTGACAAAGTCCTCAGGCCTGACGTTACTGCACTCGAAATGCTTGCACAGATCCATGAGCCAATCGTCAACATCAGTTGCCTCAACACAATTGCTGAAAGTCTTTGGCCCGTTAGCAAGGAACTGGTTGAGTGTAGCAAAGTGATTCTGATTGTTGCCTTGGTTGCCTTGGTTCGCTTGATTGCGCTCTTGAAGAATTTGCATGATCAATTGTGTGTTTGCATTGGTTGCGGCCATCACAGCTTGCCATGCCTCCGGAGGAGGTGGAGGTGGTGGCGGATCTTGATTCTGATTCTGATTGGTGCTCTTAGCGGGAGCCATCCTGAAGAGGGTGACAACCGTTAGCACATTGATAGACAAAATGAAGCTGAATCAAATGGGATGAAATTGCAACATATAGTCTTCACATCCGAACATAAGAACGAATGCATTACACTTGAAATGGTCACATATCCATAAATTGAGAAGCCACTTAGAATTTAGGTAGAGGAATAAATCAACAAGGTACAGATCAAGAACGAATACTCGGTAAGAAATCCCAATCTCAAACCAAATATCCGTGGAAGAAGAGCTAGAGCTACAAGAATTCCCACCTATGAAACTCCCGAACCTTTCCGGTTATGCAATCAGGTGTTGGGGATATAGGGGAAGCATAATATCTCACCCAAATCTAGCAATTCCTACATCCAGCTGTATCCATCCTTCAACACATAACCGAGAAAACTTCGGAAACCATCTACCTCAACCTTCGAAAAGCATCCGTTATACAAGTTATGGCGATACTCCCGAACTCCCGCCCCAGTACTAGGTGGCGTCGAGGTTATCTCACCAACAAACTGCATAAAAGAGATTTTCGATGTCGGCGTACTAAACTCAGGTATTCCAGAACTGCAACGATAAAATTGTGACGACAACACCTCGGAGCTCAACTCCCCGGGACACTGCCACAACCCCTAAAGACAGGAGGCACCAAGAATAATGTTCTCGTCACAAAACCATCGGAACGGTTCCAAGATACCCGCGTGATCCTAATTTTTTTTGTGAAATTTGAGAAGAGTCAAAACTCTACGTCAGGATGCCTTACCAGAGCGATGAGGAGACTGGGGAGTAAAAAGAATTCCTAAACTCTCCGATACATAATTCCTAAATGACTCAAAACATTTTTCTAGACTCAACTCGGCCGCTAAAAACGATCAAGCAATGGGGGCTCCTAAGGTCGGGGAAGGCTCTGATTACCAACTTGTAATGCCCTCGATGTGGCTATAGCTCCCACGTGTCGAGGCACGACTTAGAGGCATAACCGCATTGAAAGCAATGTCGCAAGTTAGGCAATCTTCACAACATCCCATGTAATATAGATAATAAAAGGGGAGATACATAGTTGGCTTACACTCGCCACGTCAATCAAAGTACATAAATAGCATTACAACATTCAAACACTCATGGCCCGACTACAGCGCCAAAATAAAAGATAAACCCAACATGCGACACGGTCCCGATCACCCCAACTGGGCACCACTACTGATCATCAGGGAAAGACACGTAGTAACGGCGTTAGTCCTCGTCGAACTCCCACTTGAGCTCAAGCGCGTCATCTGGAATGGAATCATCAGGCCCTGCATCTGGTTTGGAAGTAATCTGTGAGCCACAGGGACTCAGCAATCTCACACCCTCGCGATCAAGACTATTTGAGCTTATAGGTAAGGCAAGGTAAATATGTGGAGCTGCAGCAAGTGACTAGCATATATGGTGGCTAACATGTTCGCAAAACAGAGCGAGAAGAGGAGGCAAAGCGCGAACGAGTAACTAGAGGGCAACCTGCGGCAAGCATTACTCCAACACCGTGTTCACTTCCCGGACTCCGCCAAGAAGAGACCATCACGGCAACTCACACAGTTGATTCATTTTAATTAAGTTAAGGTTTAAGTTATCTACAACCGGACATTAACAAATTCCCATCTGCCCATAACCGTGGGCACGGCTTTCGAAAGTTCAAATCCCTGCAGGGGAGTCCCAACTTAGCCCATGACAAGCTCTCATGGTCAACGAAGGAATAGACCTTCTCCCAAGACATTCCAATCAGACTCGGTATCTCGGTTCTACAAGACACTTCGACAAGTTAAAACAAATCCAGCAACACCGCCCGAATGTGCCGACAAATCCCGATAGGAGCTGCACATATCTCGTTCTCAGGGCACACTCAGATCTTCCAAACTTCTGGTAGGCCAGCCCAGAGTTGCCCCTGGTGGCCACCGGCGACTGACGAGGTGGACCAACACTCAGAGGAGCACTGGCCCGGGGGGGGGGGGGTTAAAATAAGATGACCCTCAGGCTCCGGAAACCCAAGGGAAAAAGGGGCTAGGTGGCAAATGGTAAAACCAAGGTTGGGCATTGCTGGAAAAGCTTTAATCAAGGCGAACTATCAAGGGGTTCCCATTATCACCCAACCGCGTGAGGAACGCAAAAATCCGGGAACATAACACCGATATGATAGAAACTAGGGCGGCAAGAGTGGAACAAAACACTAGGCGAGGGGCCGAGCCTTCCACCCTTTACCAAGTATATAGATGCATTAAGATAACAAGATAATATAATGATAACCCAACAAGTAAATAATGTTCCAACAAGGAACGGTCTCCAATCTTCACCTGCAACTAGCAACGGTATAAGAGGGGCTGAGCAAAGCGGTAACATAGCCAATCAATGGTTTGCTAGGACATGGTGGGTTAGAGGTTTGACATGGCAATTTAGGAGGCATGATAAGCAAGTGGTAGGCATCGTAGCATAGGCATAGCAAAAGAGCGAGCATCTAGCAAAGCAAAGATAGTAGTGATTTCGAGGGTATGATCATCTTGCCTGCAAAGTTGTCAGAGTTGACTGGATCCTCGAAAGCAAACTCAACGGGCTCCTTGTTAGCGAACTCGTCTCCCGGCTCTACCCAAACAAGACAAACAAGAAACAAGGGCACAATCAACCACGTGCAAACTCAAACAACATGATGCAAAAATGGTATGCTATGCGGGATGCGATATGGGATGCATATGCAAGATTTGACAAGGAATGCATGAATCTGGCCTCAAATTTGAAATCCAAGTGTGCTACTGGAAAGGTGAGGTGAAACCGCTTGAAAACGATATAAAGAGCGCCGGAATCGGAGTTACGGTTTGGAAATGGCAAGCAATTCAAATATGACCATGGTCTGCGATATACAGCATGTAGCCATCTAAATGCAACAAGATGAACATGCTACAACACCCAAACATGGCATCAAGATACATGGCAGGGATCCATTCATGATGCTTAACAAAAGAGGAACACTGAGCTACAGCCAAATCATCCATTAACAGGCTCAAACAAGCATGGCAAAAATGCATTTGGTAAACAGATTTCAGACTTAGTGAAATTAACACTTGTCTGGAATTTCAGATCAGGTAGCACACTTTGGAGCATGAAAACTATATGCTACAGGTGCTGAACATGACAAAGTAAAGCATGGCATGGAGCTACTCAAAGAGATTAACAAAAGTCCTTTAGTGACCTTGAGCCAAAAGGGATCAGAAAATACATTTTCAAGCATGTGAACATGGCAAAAACATAATCAGTTCTCAGACTTAGTGAAAACTGGAGCATGCTGAAACAGATATCAAGTAGGCATGTTTACGAGCTTGATGCACTCACTACAGAGCAAGTCATGACAATCTAAGCATGCACCCATCAAGAATACACATTATACAAGCTAGACATGGCAAGAACAATAGCATAGCATGCACGGATCAACTACAACATCCTCGGCAAAATCGCTAACCAGTAGACAATCTGCCCAGATTCATGAAATGATAAAAGTAGAGGTCGATTGACTCAAGCTAGGGTGCTCCATAATTGCAAACAAAGACATGGATGGATAGAGCACTACAAGATTAACAAAACATCCTTACTGATCATCCTCAAAAGAGGCACAGATCACTAGGTTGGACCTCTAGAGAGATAGAAAAACATATAACAAAACCCATGAAGAGCTCAGGAGCATATCATGCACACAATAATCATGGCAAAAATGACAAATAGCTAATTGGAGCAGCAGATCTGACAATTAACTCAAATAGCATTCTTCTAATAGCATTTCGGGCATCAAGATGAACTCAAATGAAAATGATGCACTGAGATGAAATGATGTGCTCTCTGAGACGAACATTTCGATATGCTATATGCCCAAAACGGAGCTACGGATGCGGAGTTACGATGCAATGAACATTGCAAAAATATTAGGGTTTCGGGCAAAAAAGTCAACCGAGGCAAGATCCGGATCCAGATCTGGCCGAGCGCGGTTTACGAGGTTGGCCGGCAACTATTCACCGGTGATGGGGCGCGGTGGCCGGAGCGCCTAGCGACCGGAGGAGCTCGCCGGAGCCGGATCCGGGCGAGGGGAGGCGAGGTCGAGGCGGCGGCGGGTCGGTGAGGCCTCGGGGAGGCGGCGGCCGGCGTCGTCGGGGAGCTGCAGGGCGGCGGTGCCGGCCGGAGCGGCGAGGCCGGCAATGGCGCGTGGCGGCACCGGGCACCGGTCGCGGGGACGGAGGAGGGCGCGGGGCGGCGCGGTCGATGGGCCTTAGAGGGCCTCCCGCGGGCCTGGCGGGCCTCAAGCGGCGGCGGCGATGTGGGGCTCGCCCGACCACGTGGCGATCGCGGGTTGGCAGCGGCGGGATGTCCGGTGCGGCCCGGACGTTGTCCGGCCATGCGGATGGAGCGGGGCTAGGGTTTGGAAGAGGGGATCCGGGATTTTCGAGGAGGGGTCTTTATATAGAGGTAGAGGGAGCTAGGAGAGTCCAAATGAGGTGCGGTTTTCGGCCACGCGATCGTGATCGAACACTCTAGATGATGGAGACGGTTTTGGTGGGTTTTGGGCCAACTTGGAGGGGTGTTGGGCTGCAACACACACGAGGCCTTTTCAGTCCCTCGGTTAACCGTTGGAGTATCAAACGAAGTCCAAATGGTACGAAACTTGACAGGCGGTCTACCGGTAGTAAACCAAGGCCGCTTGGCAAGTGTCGGTCCAATCCGGAAATTTTTAATCCCCACACACGAAAGAAAGGTAGAAACGACCACCGGAGGAGAACGGAGCGCCGGAATGCAAAACGGACAACGGGGAAAATGCTCGAATGTATGAGATGAACACGTATGCAAATGCAATGCACATGATGAAATGATATGAGATGCATGACAATGACAACAACACACGGAGACAAAAACCCGAACCCGAGAAAATAAAATAACTTAAGGCCGGAAACGGCAAGAGTTGGAGTACATATTGGGTAAATCATATCCGGGGTGTTACAACCACTAAATCCGTTGAGACGACACCGTATGAACTATGGTTTGGCAAGAAACCTAAGCTGTCGTTTCTTAAAGTTTGAGGTTGCAATGCTTATGTGAAAAATTTCAACCTGATAAGCTCAAACCCAAATCGGAGAAGTGCGTCTTCATAGGATACCCAAAAGAAAATGTTGGGTCCACCTTCTATCACAGATCCGAAGGCAAGATATTCGTTGCTGAGAATGGATCCTTTCTAGAGAAGGAGTTTCTCTCGAAAGAAGTGAGTGGGAGGAAAGTAGAACTTGATGAGGTAACTGTACCTGCTCCCTTATTGGAAAGTAGTTCATCACAGAAATCTATTCCTGTGATTACTACACCAATTAGTGAGGAAGCTAATGATGATGGTCATGTAACTTCAGATCAAGTTACTACCGAACCTCGTAGATAAACCAGAGTGAGATCCGCACCAGAGTGGTACGGTAATCCTGTTCCGGGGGTCATGTTACTTGACCATGACGAGCCTACGAACTATGAGGATGCGATGATGAGCCCAGATTCCGCGAAATGGCTTGAGGCCATGAAATCTGAGATGAGATCCATGTATGAGAACAAAGTATGGACTTTGATTGATTTGCCCATTGATCAGCGAGCCATTGATATTAAATGGATCTTCAAGAGGAAGACGGACGCTGATAGTAGTGTCACTATCTACAAAAGCTATAATTGTCGCAAAAAGGTTTTTGACAAGTTTAAGGTGTTGACTACGATGAGAGTTTCTCACTCGTATCTATGCTTAAGTCTGTCCGAATCATGTTAGCAATTGCCACATTTTATGAAATCTGGCAAGTGGATAAACAAAACTACATTCCTTAATAGATTTATTAAAGAAGAGTTGTATATGATGCAACAAGAAAGTTTTGTCAATCCTAAAGGTGCTAACAAAATATGCAAGCTCCAGCGATCCATCTTTGGACTGGTGCAAGCATCTCGGAGTTGGAATATACGCTTTGATAAGTTGATCAAAGCATATAGTTTTATATAGACTTGCAGTGAAGCCTGTATTTACAAGAAAGTGAGTGGGAGCACTACAGCATTTCTGATAAGTATATGTGAATAACATATTGTTGATCGGAGATAATGTAGAATTATTCTGCAAAGCATAAAGGAGTGTTTGAAAGGAGTTTTTCAAAGAAAGACCTCAGTGAGGCTGCTTACATATTGAGCATCAAGATCTATAGAGATAGATCAAGACGCTTGATGAGTTTTTCAATGAGTACATACCTTGACAAGATTTTGAAGTAGTTCAAAATGGAACAGTCAAAGAAAGAGTTCTTGCCTGTGTTACAAGGTGTGAAGTTGAGTAAGACTCAAAACCCGACCACGGCAGAAGATAGAGAGAGAATGAAAGTCATTCCCTATGCCTTGGCCATAGGTTCTATAAAATATGCCATGCTGTGTACCAGATCTATTGTATACCCTACACTGTTTTTGGCAAGGGAGTACAATAGTGATCTAGGAGTAGATCACTGTACAGAGGTCAAATTATCCTTAGTGGAATAAGGATATGTTTCTCGATTATGGAGGTGACAAAAAGGTTCATCGTAAAGGGTTATGTCGATGCAAATTTTGACACTGGTCTAGATGACTCTAAATCTCAATCTCGATACATATTGAAAGTGGGAGCAATTAGCTAGAATAGCTTCGTGCAGAGCATTGTTAACATAGAAATTTGCAAAATACTTACGGATCTGAATGTGGCAGACCCGTTGACTAAACTTCTCTCACAAGCAAAACATGATCACACCTTAGTACTCTTTTGGTGTTAATCACATAGCGATGTGAACTAGATTATTGACTCTAGTAAACCCTTTGGGTGTTGGTCACATGACGATGTGAACTATGGGTGTTAATCACATGGTGATGTGAACTATTGGTGTTAAATCACATGGCGATGTGAACTAGATTATTGACTCTAGTGCAAGTGGGAGACTGAAGGAAATATGCCCTAGAGGCAATAATACAGTTATTATTTATTTCCTTATATCATGATAAATGTTTATTATTCATGCTAGAATTGTATTAACCGGAAACATAATACATGTGTGAATACATAGACAAACAGAGTGTCACTAGTATGCCTCTACTTGACTAGCTCGTTGATCAAAGATGGTTATGTTTCATAACCATAGACATGAGTTGTCATTTGATTAACGGGATCACATCATTAGGAGAATGATGTGATTGACTTGACCCATTCTGTTAGCATAGCACTTGATCGTTTAGTTTATTGCTATTGCTTTCTTCATGACTTATACATGTTCCTATGCCTATGAGATTATGCAACTCCCGTTTACCGGAGGAACACTTTGTGTGCTACCAAACGTCACAACGTAACTGGGTGATTACAAAGGTTCTCTACAGGTGTCTCCAAAGGTACTTGTTGGGTTGGCATATTTCGAGATTAGGATTTGTCACTCCGATTGTCGGAGAGGTATCTCTGGGCCCACTCGGTAATGCACATCACTATAATCCTTTCAAGCATTGCAACTAATGAGTTAGTTGTGGGATGATGTATTACGGAACGAGTAAAGAGACTTGCCAGTAACGAGATCGAACTAGGTATTCAGATACCGATGATCGAATGTCGGGCAAGTAACATACCGATGACAAAGGGAACAACGTATGTTGTTATGCGATTTGACCAATAAAGATCTTCGTAGAATATGTAGGAGGCAATATGAGCATCCAGGTTCCGCTATTGGTTATTGACCGGAGACGTGTCTCGGTCATGTCTACATAGTTCTCGAACCCGTAGGGTCCGCACACTTAAAGTTCGATGACGGTTATATTATGGGTTTATCTGTTTTGATGTACTGAAGGAGTTCGGAGTCCCGGATGAGATCAGGGACATGACGAGGAGTCTCGAAATGGTCAATACGTAAAGATCGATATATTGGACGACTATATTCGGACATCGGAAAGGTTCCGAGTGATTCGGGTATTTTCGGGAGTACCGGGGAGTTACGGGAATTCGTATTGGGCCTTAATGGGCCATACAGGAAAGGAGAGAAAGGCCTCAAAGGGTGGCCGCACCCCTCCCCATGGGCTGGTCCGAATTGGACTAGGGAGGGGGGCCGTCCCCTTCCTTCCTTCTCCTTTTCCCTTCCCTTTCCTTCCCTCCTACTCCTACTACTTGGAAGGGCTCCTAGTTCTACTAGGAAAGGGGGAATCCTACTCCCGGTGGGAGTAGGACTCCCCTAGGGCGCGCCATAGAGAGGGCCGGCCCTCCCTCTCCTCCACTCCTTTATATACGGGGGCAGGGGGCACCCCAAAGACACAACAATTGATCACTTGATCTCTTAGCCGTGTGCGGTGCCCCCTCCACCATAATCCACCTCGGTCATATCGTAGCGGTGCTTAGGCGAAGCCCTGCGTCGGTAGAACATCATCATCGTCACCACGCCATCGTGCTGACGAAACTCTCCCTCATCACTCGTCTAGATCGGAGTTTGAGGGATTTCATCGAGTTGAATGTGTGCAGAACTCGGAGGTGTCGTGCGTTTGGTACTTGATCGGTCGGATCGTGAAGACGTACGACTACATCAACCGCGTTGTGCTAACGCTTCCGCTTTCGGTCTACGAGGGTACGTAGACAACACTCTCCCCTCTCGTTGCTATGCATCACCATGATCTTGAGTGTGCGTAGGAAAATTTTGAAATTACTACGTTCTCCAACACCCACCCCTTGTTTGACTGGTCAACATTGACCTTTGACTTGATGATTGTGCATGCTGACTCAGCCTCTGGACCCCACCTGTCATACTCAGTAGCTAGCTGTTGCTAGGTATAAAAGAATATTCCACTATTTTAATTTTGAATTAATAATAATTTCATAAAATGAATAAAACTTTAAAAATCAATAGAAAATAAACCGTATCTCAGATCAAAATACTTTATATATGAAAGTTGCTTAGAATGACGAGACGAATCCGAATACACAGCCCGTTGTCCGCCACACATCCCTAGCATAGCGAACACGAAACTTTCCCCCTCCGGTTCGTCTGTCCGAAAACGTGAAACACCGGGGATATTTTCCCGGTTGTTTTCCCCCTTCGCCGGTATCACCTCCTACCGCGTTAGGGCACACCTAGCACCGTTACTTGTCATGTCATGCATCGTTATGCATCTGTTTGCATTGTATTCATTGTTTCTTCCCCCTCTTCTCTCCGGTAGACTACGAGACTGACGCCACTGTTGATGCCCCGATCGACTACATTGTTGACGACCCCTCCTTGCTAGAGCAACCAGGCAAGCCCCCCCCCCCTTGATCACCATATATCGCCTATTATTCTCTCTACTACTTACATTAGAGTAGTGTACCATGTTACCGCTTTTCGTTAATCCTATTCTGATGCATAGCCTGTCCTTGCTACTACTGTTGTTACCTTAGCTGCAATCCTAAATGCTTAGTGTAGGATGCTAGTATTCCATCAGTGGCCCTACATTCTTGTCTGTCTGCCATGCTATACTATCGAGCCGTGATCACTTGGGAGGTGATCATGGGTATATACTTATATACATAATATATGATACTTGTGGTGACTAAAGTCGGGTCAGCTCGTAGAGTACCCGCGAGTTATTCACGGATTGGGTCCGAAAGGACGTTTGTCCCGACGGCCCTCTGAGTGGATCTTTGTGGAGGAGCGACAGGGCAGGTTGAGGCCACCTAGGAGAGAGGTGGACCTGGCCCTGGTCGGTGTCCGTGGTTAATTCAATTAACACGCTTAACGAGATCTTGGTATTTGGCCTGAGTCTGTCCATTGGCCTATACGCACTAACCAACTACGCGGGGACAGTTATGGGCACTCGACGTCGTGGTATCAGTCGAAGCCTTCGTGACATCAGCGACTGAGCGGCGTGCACCGGATTGGACTGGAATGCCTGCTCTTGTATGAGGGAGGCTAGGTCTGTTTCCGGCCGCCCTCGCAACATGCAGGTGTGCAATGGGCGATGGGCCCAGACCCCTGCGCCATAGGATTTAGACTGGCGTGCTGACCTCTCTGTGATGCCTAGGTAGGCTTGCGACGTGTTGATCTTCTGAGGCCGGGCATGACCTAGGAAAGTGTGTCCGGCCAAAGGGGATCGAGCGTGATGGGAAATGTGGTGCACCCCTCCAGGGAAGTTTATCTATTCGAATAGCCGTGTCCCTCGGTAAAAGGATGACCCAAAGTTGTACCTTGACCTTATGACAACTAGAACCGGATACTTAATAAAATACACCCTTCCAAGTGCCAGATACAACCCGGTGATCGCTCTCTAACAGGGCAACGAGGGGAGGATCGGCGGGTAGGATTATGCTATGCGATGATACTTGGTTAACTTACCATCTACTCACTTCTACTGCTTCAAGATGGAGGCTGCCAGAAGCGTAGTCTTTGATAGGACTAGCTATCCCCCACTTATTCTGGCATTCTGCAGTTCAGTCCACATATACTACCCATTTCATTGATACCAATGCATATGTAGTGTAGATCCCTGCTTGCGAGTACTTTGGATGAGTACTCACGGTTGCTTTCCTACTTCTTTTTCCCCTTTTTCCGGTTACTGTGATCATATGATGGAGTCCAGGAGCCAGAGGATCTCGAGGATGGTTCTACGCGGAGTTCAACTTCGAGGAGTAGTTAGGAGGTCCCAGGCAGGAGGCCTCGCCTTTTCGATCATTACTACTTCTGTGCTACCCTTCTTAAGGCAATCTTGTTTAACTTATGTTTATACTCAGATATTGTTGCTTCCACTGACTCTTGTATCTTCGAGCATTTGTATTTGAGCCTTCGAGGCCCCTGGCTTGTAATATAAAGCTTGTATTATTTTATTTTGTGTCTAGAGTTGTGTTGTGATATCTTCCCATGAGTCCTTGATCTTGATCGTACACATTTGCGTGTATGATTAGTGTACGGTCAAATCGGGGGTGTCACAGTAGAATATGTAGGAACCAATATAAGCATTTAGGTTCCGCTATTTGTTATTCACCGGAGATGTGTCTCCGTCATGTCTACATAGTTCTCGAACCCGTAGGGTCCGCACGCTTAACGTTCGATAACAATTTGTATTATGAGTTATGTGATTTGATGTACCGAAGGTTGTTCGGAGTCCTGGATGAGATCACGGACATGACGGGGAGTCTTGAAATGGTCGAGACATAAAGATCGATATATTGGACCATGTTATTCGGACACCGGAAGTGTTCTGGATAGCTTCGGATAAAACCGGAGTGCTGGAAGGGTTAGCGGACCCCCCCCCCCGGGAAAGTAATGGGCCTTAATGGGCCTTAGGGGAGAGAGAGGAAAGCAACCAAGAGGTGGTGCCCCCAAGGGGAGTCCGAATAGGACTAGGGGAGGGGGTGTGGCCCCTCTTTCCCTCTCCATCTGCCTCTCCTTCCTTCTTCTCCTACTTGGACTAGGAAAGGGGGGAGCCGATTCCTACTTGGTGTAGGACTCCCCCCTTGGACGCGCCCTCTAGGGCCGGCGGCCTCCTCCTCCCCTCATTTATATACGGGGAGGGGCACCCCATAGACACACAAGTTGATCTTTAGCTGTGTGCGGTGCCCCCCTCCACAGTTTTACACCTCGGTCATATTGTCGTAGTGCTTAGGCGAAGCCCTGCGTCGGTAACTTCATCATCACCGTCACCACATCATCGTGCTGACAAAACTCTCCCTCGGCCTCAACTGGATCAAGAGTTCGAGGGATGTCACTGAGCTGAACGTGTGCATATCACGGAGGTGCCATACGTTCGGTACTTGGATCGGTTGGATCGCGAAGACGTTCGACTACATCAACTGCGTTACTAAACGCTTCCTCTTTCGGTCTACGAGGGTACATAGACACACTCTACCCTCTCGTTGCTATGCATCTCCTATATAGATCTTGCATGATCGTAGGTAATTTTTTTGAAATACTGCATTCCCCAACAGTGGCATCCGAGCCAGGTCTATGCGTAGATGTTATATGCACGAGTAGAACACAAAGAGTTGGGGAAATAATAGTCATACTGCTTACCAGCATGTCATACTTTGATTCGGCAGTATTGTTGGATGAAGCGGCCCAGACCGACATTACATGACCGCGTTCAAGAGACTGGTTCTACCGACGTGCTTCACACACATGTGGCTAGTGGGTGTCTGTTTCTCCAGCTTTAGTTGAATCGAGTTTGACTACGCCCGGTCCTTGTTGAAGGTTAAAACAACACACTTGACGAAAAATCGTTGTGGTTTTGATGCGTAGGTAAGAACATTTCTTGCTAGAAGCCCGTAGCAGCCACGTAAAACTTGCAACAATAAAGTAGAGGGCATCTAACTTGTTTTTGCAGGGCATGATGTGATGTGATATGGTCAAGACGTGATTATATAAATTGTTGTATGAGATGATCATGTTTTGTAACAGTTATCGGCAACTGGCAGGAGCCATATGATTGTCGCTTTATTGTATGAAATGCAATCGTCATGTAATTGCTTTACTTTATCACTACGCAGTAGATATAGTCGTAGAAGCAATAGTTGGCGAGACGACAATGATGCTACGATGGAGATTAAGGTGTCAAGCCAGTGACGATGGTGATCATGATGGTGCTTTGGAGATGGAGATCAAAGGCACAAGATGATGATGGCCATATCATATCACTTATATTGATTGCATGTGATGTTTATCTTTTATGCATCTTATTTTTCTTAGTACGGCGGTAGAATTATAAGATGATCTCTCACTAAATTTCAAGGTATAAGTTTTCTCCCTGAGTATGCACCGTCGCTACAGTTCGTCGTGCTGAGACATCACGTGATGATCGGGTGTGATAAGCTCTACGCTCACATACAACGGGTGCAAGCCAGTTTTGCACAAGCAGAATACTCAGGTTAAACTTGACGAGCCTAGCATATGCAGATATGGCCTCGGAACACTGAGACCGAAATGTCGAGCATGAATCATATAGTAGATATGATCAACATAGTGATGTTCACCATTGAAAACTTCTCCATCTCACATGATGACCGGACATGGTTTAGTTGATATGGATCACATGATCATTTAGATGACTAGAGGGATGTCTATCTAAGTGGGAGTTCTTAAGTAATATGATTAATTGAACTTTAATTTATCATGAAATTAGTACCTGATAGTATTTTGCATGTCTATGTTGTTGTACATAAATGGCCCCTGCTACTGTTCCTTTGAATTTTAATGCGTTCCTCGAGAAAGCTAAGTTGAAAGATGATGGTAGCAACTACATGGACTGGGCCTGTAACTTGAGAATTATCCTCATTGCTGCACATAAGGATTGCGTCCTGGAAGCACCTCTAGGTGCAAAGCCCGCTGCAGGAGCTACTCCAGATGTTATAAACGTCTGGCAGAGCAAAGCTGATGACTACTCGATAGTTCAGTGTGCCATGCTTTACGGCTTAGAATCGGGACTTCAATGACGTTTTGAACGTCATGGAGCATATGAGATGTTCCAGGAGTTGAAGTTAATATTTCAAGCAAATGCCCGTATTGAGAGATATGAAGTCTCCAATAAGTTCTACAGCTACAAGATGGAGGAGAATAGTTCTATCAGTGAACATATACTCAGAATGTCTGGGTACCACAACCGCTTGACTCAACTGGGAGTTAATCTTCCTGATGATAGTGTCATTGACAGAGTTCTTCAATCACTGCCACCAAGCTACAGAAGCTTCGTGATGAACTATAATATGCAAGGGATGAATTAGACAATTCCCGAGCTCTTCGCAATGCTAAAGGCTGCGGAGGTAGAAATCAAGAAGGAGCATCAAGTGTTGATGGTCAACAAGACCACTAGTTTCAAGAAGAAGGGCAAAGGGAAGAAGGCGAACTTTCAAGAAGAACAGCAAGCAAGTTGCTGCTCAAGTGAAGAAGCCCAAGTCTGGACCTAAGCCTGAGGCTGAGTGCTTCTACTGCAAAGGGACTAGTCACTAGAAGCGGAACTGCCCTAAGTATTTGGCGGATAAGAAGGATGGCAAAGTGAAAGGTATATTTGATATACATGTTATTGATGTGTACCTTTCTAATGCTCACAGTAGCACCTGGGTATTTGATACTGGTTCTGTTGCTAATATTTGCAACTTGAAACAGGGGCTACGGATTAAGCAAAGATTGGCTAAGGACGAGGTGACGATGCGCGTGGGAAATGGTTCCAAAGTCGATGTGATCGCGGTCGGCACTCTACCTCTACATCTACCTTCGGGGTTAGTTTTAGACCTGAATAATTGTTATTTGGTGCCAGCATTAAGCATGAACATTATATCTGGATCTTGTTTGATGCAAGACGGTTATTCATTTAAATCAAAGAATAATGGTTGTTCTATTTATATGAGTAATATCTTTTATGGTCATGCACCCTTGATGAGTGGTCTATTTTTATTGGATCTTGATAGTAGTGATACACATATTCATAGTATTGAAGCCAAAAGATATAAGTTTAATAATGATAGTGCAACTTATTTGTGGCACTGCCGTTTAGGTCATATTGGTGTAAAGCGCATGAAGAAACTCCATGCTGATGGGCTTTTGAAATCACTTGATGCTTGCGAACCATGCCTCATGGGCAAGATGACTAAGACTCCGTTCTCCAGAACAATGGAGCGAGCATCAGACTTATTAGAAATAATACATATTGATGTATGCGGTCCGATGAGTGTTGATGCTCGCGGCGGGTATCATTATTTTCTGACCTTCACAGATTATTTAAGCAGATATGGGTATATCTACTTGATGAAGCGTAAGTCTGAAACATTTGAAAAGTTCAAAGAATTTCAGAGTGAAGTGGAAAATCATCGTAACAAGAAAATTAAGTTTCTGCGATCTGATCGTGGAGGTGAATATTTGAGTTATGAGTTTGGTCTTCATTTGAAACAATGTGGAATAGTTTTGCAACTCACGCCACCTGGAACACCACAGCGTAATGGTGTGTCCGAACATCGTAAACGCACTTTATTAGGTATGGTGCGATCTATGATGTCTCTTACTGATTTACCGCTATCGTTTTGGGGTTATGCTTTAGAGACAGTTGCATTCACGTTAAATAGGGCACCATCGAAATCCGTTGAGACGACACCATATGAATTGTGGTTTCGCAAGAAACCCAAATTGTCGTTTCTTATAGTTTGCGGCTGCGATGCTTATGTGAAAAAGCTTCAACCGGATAAGCTCGAACCCAAATCGGAGAAATGTGTCTTCATAGGATACCCAAAGGAGACTATTGGGTACACCTTCTATCACAGATCCGAAAGCAAGATATTCGTTGCTAAGAATGGATCCTTTCTAGAGAAAGAGTTTCTCTCGAAAGAAGTGAGTGGGAGGAAAGTAGAACTTGATGAGGTAAATGAACCTTCTCCCTTATTGGAAAGTAGTTCATCATAGAAATCAGTGTGACGCCCGGATAATTAAGCTACAGTAATTCTCTGCTAATGATGCCACGTCACTTCGATTACTGTTGCTAATCTCACGTTAGTTTGAAACCGCTTCAAATTCAACTAAACAATAAAAGTTTTCAAATATTAAAACTAAGATGATCGGAGTAAACCAAATATTGCATAAGTAAATATGATAACCAAACCTTTATAAAATATTTAAATACTATAAGATGATTAAAACCATAGCTAAAACAACTATTCAAATGCCTTCTGTAATTTGTAAAATGCTAAACTATATTATTTTGGGTTGAAGCTTTTTGTGGTTGTGACATAATTTGTAACATCAATTTAGATGCCATTTTGGTATTTTATTAAAACTAAAATAATTAGGAACTAAAATAAAATAGAAAAGAAAAATAAGAAAAGGGAAAATAAAACAAAACAAAAAGGGAAAAACCCCAACCGGGCCTCGGCCCAGCAAGCCACCAGGACGCCAGGCCAGCCCAGCCACACCTAACCCCTCCCCTCGTGACCTAACTACCGCACCCCACATTCCCCCCACGACCCCCACCCACCACTCGCTCCCGCCCCCTCCCCCCTCCCACGACCCGAACTGGATCGGGGGCGCTCGATCCCCCTCCCAGATCCCAACGACCGCGCCCCGCCACATCGTGTCCGTCGCC